>NC_090658.1:6302763-6615921 GCF_013368605.1 Nyctibius grandis
TAATATACATAAATCATAGAGGTATCATATGTCACAAGCACAAGCTTTCACAGGCAATCATTCTTACACATTTTCATTTGCAGAAAATCTTGAGAGCTGTTGTCTTTGTTCAAAGTCAAAAACAAAGTCAATCTACTTACAGTTTTTGTAAATAAGCCTTGAAAGAATAAACTGTAAAAGAAATGGCACCAAAGCAGAAGTGTGACATTTGCAGCTATCTTTAAAGGGAGGTCTGTTCTACAATGCTTTTCAGGTGACAAAACACAAATATGATGCACAGTGCCAAATGGAAAGAAAGAATAGACCCTCTGCTGCTGGGAATAAAAGACGACTATAGTAATGTGATTATGGTAATGGTCAACAAGTCATAGTCTTGTGCCTTTGTTCACTGTAATTAACTTCTTGGAATGGCACAGTCGCTTTCTCTGTGCTCATCAGATGGCCCTGCTTTTGTGTCCGCAGTCTGTTATTTCTCCTGCAGGGACTGCAAGCCTCCAAGTGCATTACTAAATGAATTCATTGCTGGAACAAAGATTGGGTAGTAGAATAGAGATTGATATCTTTTGTTGTCAGACATTCAATACCATATAGCAATCCAATTACTGAAGCTGTTTCTATCAGTCTTATTACGGCTCACTATTGAGGCATGCTTTAAAGCTGGATAATTCTGTCTTGCAAGAATGTAGTGGAACAGATTAGAGCTTTAATGAGAAGGCTTTCTGTGGGCTAGGGCACTTCCATTGTATACGTTGGGATTGAGGAATCATACCTAGGCAAAGACCTGGAGTCATTGTTGCAATGACCGATCAAAGGAAAGCCTGAAATCTGTACAATTGCTTGAAGAAATTTTATGGGTTATAAAAAAATAAAATAAAAACTGGCAAGGTTTCTGTCATTGCCTATCTGATGAGAATCTGTGGTACACTGGGATAAAGGAAATTGCTTATTGGAATTCAGATTGTGGAATGGATATCTCGTTTTGTGTTTGAACTTTTCCTCCACTGTGCTATAGGTCAGATTTTATGCTTAGCTGTAGCATTTTAGGAATGCTGGCAGCATAAGTTCAACACGAGACCTATTCTGCATACAACTACCCAGGGTAGATGTTTGGAGAGGATGGTTTCTGGTGCACAAACACACAGCAGGAAAGAAGGCTTCGATAATTGCGTGTAGAGGAGGAAAGATTAGACTTCCCAGGTTTGCATCCTTGCTTATGCTCTCTGTAGCACAAAGCAGGTGTAGATTGAGTGCAAAGACAGCAGAAAGCTGGAATCAATAAGACCTCAAAACTAAGGCTGAAGTGTAGAAGTGGAAAATAGTTATTTTTCTGTGAGGAAAAAAAATCAGCAATGTAAATATAAACAAATCTGTTTACTTTGCAAATATTTTGGGGAGAGTTTGTATATGTAAAACACACCTAAGTTTATTGTTGCAAACACAAGCAGTAGAAATTTGGGAGATGCCAGACTAAGTTTGTATGTCCAGCAAGAAAATTTGACTGCTTCTTGAATGTATGATTTGTGATGGACTTTTAAAACATGATAGAAGTCTCCAGCTCTCTTCTAGGCCTCAGCAGAAACATCTGTGCTTTAAGTCAACACAGTGTGAACAGAAGCGCCTAGGAATTGCTAAGGTTGAAGCAAATTGGAAACACATATTAGAGTGCTTTTGTATGTAATATATACAACTTGGTGTCACTCATGAAAATAAGTATATCTAAACCTCTCAAATTCCGCCCCTCTAGATCACTATCCTTAAATAACTGAGGGTGTGGGGTTTTTTGGTAAGATAAATGCACCAAAGCAAACACTCACTTGATGTGAGTGGCAAAGCTATGTAATTTCTGCAGAGCAACGCTGATTTCTAGCAATTTGAGGATATGGCCTATTTTTCCTAGATGCAAAGACGTGTATGATTTATAATTTCATTATAATAAGCCTGATTTTCCATTTCTTATGGTTGTTTTACACTGTCAACTGCTAAATATTTCCTCATCAGGGATGAAGTTATGAATGCACACATATTGTCTGACTGTAATAGTTTCAAAGTATTATTTAGAAGAACAGTAATTAAAGACATTTTCCAAAGGAAATTGTGTTAGAGTTAGGATAAGGATGTGGGGGTGTGAACTTAAGTCTGAGGAGCACCTGAAAGTTTATCTATGTGTGTAGATTTGTTTTCAGAAAGTGTTTGTGTTCCTGTATCTAGACCACAAACACTGCTTTCCTTCAGCAATAAAGGTACGATCCAGTTCTGGGCAGAAGCTAAACTGTATTTTGTAGCCTCAGTTGCCTGATGTGGATTGAAGTTAATGTTTCATGAGGCAAAGGACAGCACCTGTTCATTCCAGGAACGGTTACTGCTAAGATATTTGTTTTGGGTCAGAGTTAAGGTGGTTTTGTGCTGAATTATCAATTTCTTTCTCACTCAGGAGTGTAAGGGGCAATTAAAGATTTAGCGTAGCCTGACCTTTATTCTGTTCATTGTTGACTTGTAATGAGTGATGCCTACAATAACTGCTTTCTTGTAATTTATTTACTCTATTTAGGAATGAAAGGTTTGGACTTGGGATCTTCCAAGGGGAGCTTTTTATGTGCATTTTCATTTATTTTGTCTAAATACATTGACACCTCCAGGCCAGATACTCAGCTGGTGTAAAGCAGCTTAGTTCCATTGACGTCAGTGGAGCAGCGCCAGCGGCAGGTCTGACCCACTTCTTTAATCTGATCACTTGTCCATCCCATTTATTTCAGATTACATCAGAGTGAGCAGAGCCTTACCTCATTCACCATGAACTTGATGTAGGTACAACCTTGCAAGTTTTGGCAGAGGATTATCATCAATGAGAAACATGTAAAAAGCAAAAGTAGCATCCAGTCCTCTGTTGTGCAGAAATTGTTTGGAGCAAAGGTGTCAGACAGACCCAGCTTTATTTAACATGAGACTGTGTGACATGAAATTCCAACTTGCTCATAATAAATTATGATAGTTTCCCACAAAGCATTAACCTAATACAGCATTTTATATGGTCTAAATATCTATTACCTAATTAGTAATATTCATTCAGTGTCCAGGATGTTCTGTGCCACTGCAGTAAGCTGTGACTCTTCAGAAACCTCAGCATCCCAGCTGTCAAGGCTGTGCTGGTACCCACCTTAGACATTTCCAAGTGAATTCAGATTTAAATTTGCAGTCACACCTGGGGTCTGGCACCTCTAACTTGTTCCTTCAGTTTTTCCTGTTTTCTACTGTGATTTGCCCTTGGGTCTGTTCCCTGCCCTTGTCCTCTCAGATCAGTATTGGATGATTAGACTGAGTGTGATCTTCATATCGCACACTAATCTCCCAATGGATCTCCATATCTGGTCTCTGACTGCTTGAGTGTGCACATTTGAAGTTTCAGGGTGGTGTGTTGTGTTTTTTTTTTTGTTGGGGGAGAATGGAGGTGCCAATACACAGCTGAAGAACTCATCTTTTTTTTTTTTTCCCTGAAGCTGAACGGATGATTGAACTGAGTCTTGACTCTTCTGCTTATTCTCAAACAATAATCTTATTCAAATATCTAGTAGCTTCCAGGGGCACTTTCCCAGGAGCGTAAAATATCACGTGTTTGGGCTGAGTTCTGTGTACTCAGAGAAGTTGCTTGATCCTGGAAGTTTACATCAAAGTCTTCATTTGTTTCTGTCCCATAACCTTGCAGTGAATGTACACTCTTAAGAAGATGAGGGAATGTGTTTTTTACCACAGCAGATACTTTCTTTTGGTACTGCTACACAAAATGTCTCTCTAGTTTATCTACCTCAATGCTTAGTTTACATTTCCTTAGGAAAGAGAAGAGTTTTGCCTATTTGTTGGCTATTTTCTATGGTCATTGCTAATATTGACAAGGTAGCACAAATATTGCTTTTTCTGGGATCAAACTGTCTTGCACATTTGTGTCTAATTTAAATGAAACAATCCATTTTCTCAGCGGTCAGCTGATCCTCTGCAGCATTATCTAATGTCCTACAACCTTTCCTGAGCTAATCATGCAGTGGCCATTGACTTTGTACTGGACTTTCTCCAGTACCTCTCTTCAAGAGTTTGCAAATGCCAAACTGATGTGAGCCGTTGCAGTTCTGGTGTCTTTTTCCAAATACCAGATGTTGTCTTGGCTTCTCTTATTCACAAACTATGTCTTGTTTTTGCAGACTCTGATATTTTTGCCACAGGGCTCTTTTCCTGTATGTTGTCTCTCATATCTGTCAGAACTGTCCCTGCCCCCTAAGTTGCAGTTTGAGTAGAGTGGCTTCTTTTTCTTGGCAAGTTCTAGTTGGGTTATTCCTAAACCTTTTAACAGTAATTCTCTCTCTTCTTCCATCCTGTCCCCCAACACTATAATATCAACTTGACCCTCATACCAGCTTGTCAATTAGTAACAGAATATTTCCATCTTTTTTCTGTACTATTTCAGTATAGCTCTCCTGTACATTTAATAGTCTGCCTCCCCTGCCTAAGTTAACTAAACTATATAAATCATCGATGGCTTCAGAATCAGCCATTACCTGAAAGGAGACCATGTTCCTGTTGGCTGGGAAGGAAAGTTACTGCTTAAACTTCTCTTATCTCTACTCTGTCTTTCTGAAGGGCTTTGACTTTAGTGGGATTTTTAAACTCTTCTTTCTTCCACACAGACTATTGTATTTAGTCACTTTATTCCTATTATTTTACAGTTCTCAGGAGCTGCTCCAAATAAAGGGAGACAGTACTCTGCCTCACCAACAGCCTCATTCACTCCTAATAGCAACACAGCTTAATGCTGGAGCTTAATTGCTAATGAGAGTCTGACTGACAGATATCAGAGCCTATTGAAGGCACGGTTTCCAGGAGCCTTAAATGTGCCTTTTAGGCACTTAAATTTTGGGATATATGCATACTCCTTATGGTGTATGGCCACTGCGCTCCTTTTTGCTTTTTTCCTTAGAAACCAGGGTAGGTGACCCCTGCCTAAACTTGAAGAACCGAGTAGTATCTCAAATCTTTTCTTCTGCCCTTCTATATCATTACTCTTTTCATTGCAGAACAAACATAAAATCCCATTCATATCCCTTACGTCTCCCTACAACAAGCTTTTCTTTTCCCTGCACTCATCGGTGCAGTCTCCACTGTGTCCAGAGAAGCCAAGCTGGAGGGCAGGTTTGCTCTTAGAGGTAATCTCACTGCAAGTGTAGAGGGGGAAATCCATTTTGCCAAGAACTCCAAATGTACTGTAAACTTTAGTGAGTGCACAGAAAGCAAGACAAAAAATCAGTTGTGAAGGTCAGGTTCAAGGTGTTCTGTTTTTACAGAAGGCATTGTGGAATATATGCTTAGGAGCTTTGCTGGATGAGGGTCTTATTAAATTTGAGTAAGCTACATAAACCAAGCAAGCACAAAAATCAATTAATTTTTACAATATACTTGAGAGAAAAGTGAGCAGGCAGCTTTTCTTTTAAGAAAAAAATGAGGCAGAAAAATGAAGCAAGTATCTCTGCTCTTGGGAGCAAGTAGCAATGCAGACCCAAATATCAGAAGATTTTTGTTCTGGGCTTTGTCTACTCCACTGACACTTTACTTTTTAAATGTTTTTCATAGGATGTTGTGCTTATTTTATTCATTTTTTTGAGTACTTTCATAAACAGAAAGCAGTAAAATCACAGTGAAGTTAGTCCAAAGCTGGAACAATATTGAGTTCAAGAGGTACAGCAGAAATTTAGTGAAGATGCAAATATATCTGCATCTCGTCAAAAGATACTCTTTCATTTACCAAGGAAACATAACTAAATTAATGGATTTTAGATGAGAAGGAAACTCAAGACTATCTAATATGTCCATATGTATTTTGCATGCCATAGAATTCCACTCGGTTATCTCTGCAAAACTATTTCCTGCCAGATAGTGGGCCAGATCGTACCTCTGCTAACTTTAACTACTTCGGTTTCAAAGCGATAGCACTCTCCAAAGATGTAGTCTGACTTGCCCGTTGTAGGTTTACTATATAAAGACCTAATGATTCCGAAGTCCATGAAACGTGAAATGAGTGGTATAGTATGTACTCCTTTTGTAATCCCACAATTCGAGAGATTACTCAAGACAGGGATGAAAGGAGGCAAAGGAAAATCAATGTTTAACTTGGGAATATTTGTCAGTTAACAAGTCACAAGGAAATGAGTACCTTTAACACCTAAGATAGTCAAAGTAGGAGTTTAATTTGTACTTAATTTATACTTTTTTTTTTGGGGGGGGGGGTGGTATTTAAAAAACAAGTGAGCCCAGATAAAAAATCTTCCTCAAAAGTCCTTTTGAGTTTTGTTACCATTGCACTTCCTAAGTTTAGGAATATTCCCTAAATGTATTTGAAAACATTTATTTTATAGAAGGCTGCCAATCCAGACTCTGACAACACTTAAACACATACTGAAATCCATCTTTCTTATTGACAACATGTAATTGTGTGCACAAACACCTATGCTGAATAGGAATGCTTTCCCGAATTGGAGATATAGCTTGTATGCTTCAACTATTTTAAGGGAGTTCTGTTTTCTGGCATCTTGCTGCTTTTCTTCTTTTCCCTTCAAAAACACACCTGCTTTAACATCCTATTGAGTTTAAAAGTATATTCCTTTACACTCTCACAAGCTCTTAGTTTTCAAGACCTGGAATTTCTTATACAAGGAAATCTGCTGGGAATACATAAGAGTTCTGTGTACAATAAGTAGGATATCTACTTCACCCCGTAGTTCTGTATCTCAGGTCTTTGTCACACTGAGAAAGTGTAAACATCTTAATCCCCCTGAGGGAGGAGTCTCTCAGGTATTTCCTTATTGATCAGTACTGTAAAGCGTTGATCTCTGTCTAAGAGGCACATTGATCTGTCTTGTCTAGTGTAGCTGAAAGGACTTTATGCATTGAATTTTCTCAGTAGTGCTATAAAATAACACATCTTGGTGAGTGAAGCCAGCCTGTTAATGTATGGATTTTCTGCCTTGAGTGATTTTCTAAAATCAATAACTCATTAAAAAGAAAAAAGCCCAATTCTCACAATTCATATCCATGCAAATAACAGACTGACTTCAGCAACAGTGCCCAGCTGAGTTATAACACTGCATTTGGAGGATGGTGTGGTGTTTGTTCAGATGCCCTGGTTGCAGTTTCATTTTTGCTTGGTCCTTCTTGAAAAACACTATTTTAACAACATTATCCATTCATTAATTCTTAAGAGTAATGCTCTGTTGGCAGAATGGTTCAACAGTTACTAAAAATAAGGTCTGCTGGTGAATCCTTTAAAAATATGACTATGTTCAGCAAGTAACTCACTTTCAGCAAAGAATGCAAGTGTAACCCTTTTTCAAAATCACAATCTCTAGCAATCCTTTATGCATACTGTAATTCCTCAAAAGAAGTGTCAGATAACTTGGAAGGGGAGGAAGCTTTCGATCCCAAGTGTGTAAAGCATTGCAGTCTTTAATTTATTGACTGACTTGATCTGACTTTTAAAAGACTCCCCAACTTGGCATCAGTATTCTCTTTATCTCACATGCAATGAATCTGTCCTTCTTCCCTGTGTTTAAGTACTTAATAGCTGTTAACTTTAGAGGACAGGTCTTGATGGATCCATAAGTATTGTACTTCAAGGTACATTTGGATTAAAGCTTTCTTTTTCTTCTGCTCGGTTCTCAAGTTGCTGCACTCCCTGTTCCATTTGACTTTCTTAGCGGCTCGGCAACCGTGTCAGATGTCTTTCAGAACGTTAGTTGTTTTTCAAGGTGATTTTTCTTGCACTCAGACATATTAATTTAAATGTGTTTTTTTTTTTTTCAAGTGTAGCGACAGGATTTAGAATGCTCCACGGGATGCTGAAGTCAGCCACTTTCACAAAACTTTTCCATATGATGCATGTCAGCATCACAGCTTCAAGGAGTGTCTTCTCATTTTGCTTTCCACTTAGCATGAATTTAACAGGTGTCTCAGAATGCCTCTGAATATGGCACTATTAGTGTATGTGATCTGGGAATAAAAAGAGAAGGCAGGAGAGGGGAGGAAAGGAAGGTAACCGGGAGCTGGAAGATGAACTGGTTCCAAAGGACACCCTCCAGCAAAGGGTGGCAAAAGAATAAAATGAGTTAGATTTAACTTTACTGTGAGAAAGAGCAAACCTTGCATGTCAGCAGGGACTCGTGGTTTAATGAATTACTGGAAGGTTAAGAGAATGGGACATGCCCTTTCTAGAAGAGTCTCTGAAAGGTCTGGGGGAATCCTGAGACCAGTAATACATTTCTCGATCTCAAATGAAAAATGCAGCCAGTAGTATGACCAAGCATTCTTGAATGACTGTGGACTGGATTCCTAGCCCTTTAAGGCCAATGGAAGAACTGACAGAGCAGAAATAGTCCAGCCAAGGGATTAAAATCAGAAACTATCCTGTTCATTTTGTGGGGAAAAACAAACTAAGGAGCTGTTCCAGGAGCAGCAGAAGCTCAGTCTCCTATGAAACCATAACCTGTGTCTCCCATAGACCTTCTAAGGACCTTCACGTGACCTCCAGATCCTTCCCAGAACCACTAATGACCAGGAGGGCAAAAGGCAGCTTCTGCTGTGGAGCTAGGCATGTACTGATTTGAAGGCTAGAAATAAGCTGATTTGTACTGATTGGACAAGTAGCCACTGATCCGACACCTTCAGGGAGATTTTTTTCTCAGCTGGGGGCACTAAATTAGGTCTCTTTCCTCTGTGCAATGACAAGACCTGTAGGAACATAATTATCTCCAAGTCTTTTGCTTCTCTCCTGACAGCTTGCATTGAAATGTGCCAGTGGATTTGAAAGTTACTAGGGGGAGACATGAACAGACAGACGGCATGACTGGATAAGCCTCATTTGCTTAGGAAATCAAGTAGAATGTTTGTATGGTTTATATACAACACAATATGGTTTGTGTCTGTCATATTACCTTGAAGGTTGTTGTTGTAATTATATGTTCCATTGTTGTGCTTCATCTAATCTAAAGTTTCTAAAAATACCGCTTTGGACCTTTGTGATTTGTTTTCATGCATCTCATAGGAACCTTGGACTGGAAGGGGCGTCCTGGGTCATTGTGTCCAGGCTCCTGCCGAGGTAGATGAACTGTAAAAGTTGAAAGAGAAAAGTACCGTATATTAAACTTCTGGATGGTACAGTGGGGAAGCTAATGAGACAAATGAAACCTTCCGTGTGGCCTTTACAAAGCTCGAAGTTGCAGCATGGGGCAGTCCCCTTGCAAATCTTGGGTCATTAGCTTATCTTCTGCAGTAACTGCAAAGGGTTAATGTCAGAGGATGAATGAATCTTCCCCTTTACAGCAAAGGAGTATGAAGTATTCATGTTTTCTCCAGAAAATCCTCTGGAAAATATTGCCAGATTTTTTCATGTGTAAAAGGCATTTTAAAATGTTAAACATGTTTATATGGAAGAAATTATTCAATCCGGGGAGAGGAGAGATATCCCTTAGCTTTTAAATGTGCTTGAATGACAGTAGGGCATGTTCAGCGTTCTGTAGGATTTTCCTAAGCAAAACAAGAGCCCAGAAGCCCCTCCATGGAATAAGACAATTGGTCAAAGAAAGATGGCAGTGTCTTATTATATACAGGGCATATGGGAACAATAGTATCAGATTATTTCTGAAGCTATAATATAATGCTAGAAAGAAAACGTGATGATATAAAACTAAAAACCATAAATGCCTGTGTTTCAGGATTTGTGCTGTTTGCCTTAAGACTTTAGCTGTGCACTGATTGTCAGTATTAAATGTGCTTCTTTAGCATGTGTAGATACTTGCAGATTGTTCAGGACACTTCTAGAATATTTATATTCCAGAATATCTAAATTGTTTCAAATTTTGGTGATGGAATGCCTTCTATATAGAGTTAGAAAAGATGCAGCTGTTCAGAAAAAGGTACAGCCTGATAGGAGTAGAAGGACAATAGTTTATTTGACAGTTTCCCGAAAAGAGACAGAAAACAAACCAACACTTTGAAAATCTCAGTTTTGCAATATTTAAACTGTGTTCAAAACCAGAAAGATTATTTTTTAATTATTTTGAATAATTTCTTTTTTTGAAAGTAGAGTCAATACATAGTTAAAGCATTTACATTTTAAATGTTTTGTGTGGAGTAGCTGTAGCATGAGCTGGGAAGATCACTGACTGCAGTGCTGCCTTTGGCTTGATTTGGCTGTGTTGCAATTTTACACCTCTTTGCCCTTACCTGAGAGTTTGATACAGCAAGACAGGGAGTACTTTAGGCTCATCTAGCAAAATGCTTGAAGTTGTGAGTAGTTTTAAGCATTTGAACAGACTCTTTGCCTTTGGTTTTCCTGTTTGTATCCCAGAATATGAAATGTACGCTTAAATATGTCATTGGGTTGTCCTGTGCTCCAAACCTGAGCTCTGAGCACAGACAGGACTGATGGTGACAAACTGATCTCCATCAACCTTGTGCCATATTCACATACATACACCCAGAACTGAAGTGTGCAGAGAACTACATTCTGTAGGCAGTCTATGAAATCATAAAAGAAAGATGGAAGTTGCAGCTTTATTTCAGGAAAGCCCATTTGCTACAAAAAAATTACATACTTTGGTTGAATTAGGCAGTTTTAAAAAGTCATTCCAGGGTCTGAATCATTAAACTTTGGACCTTTAAAGGTATTTAACTGTTAAACTCCTGACTGAAGGAAAACCTGTTTCTGGAATGTTGTAGTTACTTTTGTTTTAAGGTGTTTGGAATGAGCCTAGTCTTTTAAACACTATGTTAATGCTTTCAGTATGTTAATTTTTAACAAAGAGGTTTTCTTCATGAAAAGCACATTTTCTGCCCAACAGAATTTGATAGCTTTCCATTAAAACTCTGAAGACTGCTACATTTGACATTGCTGTTCAGTTTGCTCAGTCAGGCTCAGCCTTTAGAAAAAAGTCTTCTAACTAGAGGAGAGGTGGGGAAAGGTTATTAAAAATCTATCACCCAATGGAGGGATCCAGACTGCTTTCCATTACCAGGTTGCCCTTCATAGCTCTCTGTTGCGATGGCTTTAAGCAGGTGTGACCCATTTGTATGACTCTTTGGCCTTCCTGCTGCTTTGGGAAACCAGTGCACCAGCTGGCTTTGGGCTTAGTGGGCTGCTGTAAGCCTCACCAGGACCCATTTTTAAGCCCACCTTATCCTTTTCTCATCTAATCTTACATCAAATCTTAAACTGCAAATATTATACCATGGTCAGCATTCAGTGACTGATGATCCCAGCCTGTCACTGCTCCTCTTTGTCCAGCCACCAGCAGCTAAATCCCTTTCCCCAGGTGCCTATGCAGTACCAGGGCTTTGTCATTGTAGCTGAGCAGGCATGTTGAGATTTTTTTCCCCTAGTCTTAATTTGGGTAAGTACATTATCTCCCATACTTCTGCTGGATCAAACTCAATGTTGTCTTTGTATAAAATAGACTCAGTCCTGCTTGCTTCGTTCACCTCACTGTTGAATGCAGTTGGCTTGGGTGGAACTAGTAAAAAGACTGAAGTCAGTTGGCCAAATCCTGTTTTCAGTTACCATTACATAAACTACACTGACTCTACTGAAGTCAGTAGAGAAAACCCAGAATGAACTGATTGTATTGACTTCTGTGATAAGTGCAAAAGTAATTAAAAATTCTTTTTATCATTAGGTATCACAATGCCATATAGGAGTATTTATATTATGCATCACCAGCTTTTGAAGAACCTGAGTCCCAGAATTATGCCCATGGTCCCGTAGTGTGTCAGAGCTATGGTTGAAAACTCTTGTTTCCCTGCCAGGTGCCTTTACCTACTGGATTCTCTTGCTTTTTGAGGGAAATACTTGCATAAAGAAAGAACTGAAAAAGTAGTTGTATATGTACATAACACCCAGAGGGGGGGAATTTCCTATTGAAGTCTTGTCATCTGCGTTTAACACACTTAAAAATTATTATAAATAGCAAAAGATCATCACCTTAAGTTTTATCCTTATGTTATATAAGCACAATAATTGGCAGCCCTATCCCACAAACGGAGTTTAATATAGGCAATACGTTGAGAGAAAAAAGTATATTGGCTTGAAGATCGTTACTGTATTTACAATACTGCTTTCCCATGCTTATTTTAGGGTCATTTGGGAAAAAGCTTTAACTCCAAAAAAAAAAGAATGCATTACTATTCTGGGAGTTAGATTGTCACTTAATAATATATTTCTGATAATAAAAATCGGTGTCGTTTTCCTTGCAGGGACTTATTCGGAAGAAAGTTAATAAAAACTGCATGGAAAAACTAGCATCACAGCTATATTTTTTTTTGTTTGAAATTCCTACAGGAAAGTCAGCCGAATGCAAAAAGTATCAAGAAACAGAGAAACATTCTGCAGTCCTTAAAACCCAAAGGTAAGATTCTCTTAGTAAAGATACTATTAAGCAAGGTAGCTCTGAGGAACCTTTTAAATATCTTTCAAGAACAAAGACTTAACTGGCCCTGCTGATGGGAAAGTCATAACGTGGCTTTTTTCCTGATAGCTTTCCATTCTTTGTATGTGTGACAGATGTCAATGAAGTTGAAAAGTGTCCATTTCCCAGCAGGATGCTGGCGGTTCCCCAAAATGCCTGGGCAGTTTATAGAGGCCCTAATATCTCCTGATGGTGACTGAAGGATTTGTAGAGAAAGCATCCTGCAGGGTAGAGGCCTGCTGCCTTTGAATAGAGGGCAGCCAGCAGCTCTACGGGCCTCAGCAAGAGATGCCACTGTACCATCAGGAAACTTTGATTTATTATCTGAGAAATTCACCATCCATCTGCATGAAGAGGTCACAGAAGCAACTTTCCTAATGTGAATCTGAGACCCCCATTATTTCCCACTTATTGCTACAAGCATGAAAAATTGTTCCAACTGAGAAAGTTGGACTTTCAGGACTTGTTGCCATGGCTGAATTTATAGGAATATTTAGGAGCAATGCTTAGTGGGTTTTTTTGAACCTATAAACTCCAACAATTTTCACAGGTTTTTGCTAATTAATGCCACCACTGTGGAAATGGAAGCAGTTCTGCAAACAAGCTGCGACAAATGGGATTTTTATTGCCAGTGGAAAAGCCTAGGGAATAATTAGCAGGTCCGTAGAGATCTCTTGATTACAGACATCTGCATTGGTAATGTCCAGACGCAAAGATCGCTGAGGGAAATGTTTAGGGATTTTCACCTTAGGGCACATTTATGTTGTCAGCTACACCCTTCAAACTGTAGTCGGACAAATGTGGGAAAATATTTTGTGAAATGTTAGACCAATGAACCTGATGTTGACTAATCTGGACTAGGGAAACTGGCTTTGCTTTCCAAAGTACTGTCCAGCAGCCAAGACTTGCAGATGTAATATTTTGATATCTCATTAAACTTGATTTCACAGAGATATTTCTCAGTGCTGCATTTGAGTTGCTGAGTGTTGCCTAAGATGCTTTTGCAGTTATTGCTGCTTTGTTGAATAGGATGAAGAGGAAACAACAAGACTGATGATTAAAAAACCACATGACTCCTTTAAAATGAAGCACTGAAAAAAGAATTCATGTCAACACAGGATTTATTAGTGCAGGTTGAAGAGTAACTTGATTTGGGATTTTCCTGCGCTTGCCAAAGTGATTCACAATATAAATAATGGATCCACTTATAGAAGCAGTCAAGGTTTTGTCTTTTTTAAACAGCATGCTTTTAAACTGGCTAATAAAATACTAATTTCGGGCCTTTGAAGCAAAAATTTAAGCTAAAGGTTTTTAAAAAAACACAATTATGTTCATTTGTATAGCATTACATTGCAGTTGCCCTAGTCCTGGACTGGTTCCTATTGTATTAAATGCCATATAAATCCCAAACAAAACTTATTCCTTTCCTGAAGAACTTATAGTGTAAAGATTTGGTTGCTTTTACCAATTGTATCTGGATATAGAATTTAAAATAAATTTATGTCTTTGATTTTAAAATATCTGTGACACAATGTAGGTCAGACTTGCTCAAAAGCTCTCTGTGATGGGATTTCCACTCCCACTTGCAGCAGAAAATGCCCTTAAATTTGTATTTAAACCCATCCTTCTTCAGGAAAACCATTAAGCAAATGATTAATTTTAAGATACATTTCAGTCCCAGTGGCATCATTTATCCTACTCACTGGTCAGGCAGTCACTTACAGCAAAGTTAAATACCGACCAGACCTAATTCTGAGTCCAGGCTGCCCTTCAAGATGTCACAAGAAGCAAGACTAATTCTTCTGGCTTTTAAGCTGCCATGCATGCAGCACATACACAGAGCTGTACCCACTAATGCACCAACGTATGAGGCAGAGGCTAATTACCAGCATCAGGCTGTTGTATCCTGAAGTCCTCAATCAACAGGATACATCAAGTGCTTGGTCAAATCAGCTAGCAATTTGAGAATGTGGATTTGAACTACCAATTGCACCCACGAATAAACATTTATTTTCCCATACCTTTCTTCAGAGTAGAAAATTGTGTCAGATATTTCTGAAGATCTGGCTTGGCTTTTCTGGTTTCTCTGTGATGAGGGGTGGGAGTGGAAGGAATGAAGGGTTAGGAAAGAAGGAGAATTCAGAATTGCTGAGGATACTTTTGTTCTCAATAAATGGAACCTGTATGACAAGTACATACATATTCCTAGGCACTGAGCACTACAGCCCATGCTTTGCTACTGTCTGACCCAGAATATTTACAGAGATATGAAGTAACCTCAGAATGAGCTTTTTAATAACCTTATTCTGACTCCTTATGAAGTCCTTCCAGAAGTCCTCAGAGATGTCTATGATCACATATATCTTATTGTCACTGCCTTGGACAGATGGGAAAGTCCCCAGAGAAATTGCTTTGGAGTGGTGTTTACTGGTCAGGATGTGGGCTGCAATAATGCTGGTTTTGTGGAACATGTGCACTTTTTTTTTGGGTGCAGGTGAAAGGACACTATATCTTACAGTGTCCTGCAGATAGGACTTTAATTTATTACTAGGTAGTCTTTCAAACTATAGGCTATTTACAAGTATAATCCAGATGTCTTTGAGCTCAAACTTGATGCATTTTTCAGCTTTATTTAAGGAAATGGTTTACAGTGGTTAAAGGTATGAGTGTGGCATGTATATCTGCTGTTCAGAAATATGATATGAATTCCTGTAAATAAGGTATTTAAACGTAAATGTGTTTGACTGTTTACTAATGAGCCTTGTTCACAGGCCCTGCAGGGTTAATTAGGTTCCTAGATCTTATCTTTACTCTATTACACGAAAGGCAAAAACCTCTACAGGAACTGATTCCACTCAGAAAGAGCAAATAAACTAGCTCTAAATGATCACAAACTGACTAAGCTTTTCTGCTTCAGCTCCCTGTATGCCTTCAGGCAACTGAGGTTTAAAAGCACTGAGATTACAGGACCGTAAAAATACACATTTACATTTACCTGTGGTCACATGCAAAATTTAAGATTTAGAGAAAGCCACAAAGGGAATGCTTAACATAAGTAGCCAGGCACAAGCTGACTTAATGACACAGCAGCCCCAGCAGAAACACAAGAAAAACATGTAAACCTTCATCTACTATTAGTTGCTGTAGCGCACACTCCAGAGCACAAGGACGCACAGTGATTAAAGTCTGTTCTTTTCCACTCGATCTTTTAGCTGCCATGTGAACGGGAGCTGGGCAAGTGCTGAAGTGTAGTGAGTTCGCATGTAGGAGACCTTGTTTTGAATTTTGTTTCTTTGTTGGATTATTAAATCACTAATACTATCAAAAGGGCAGCCAGAACCCTCTCCCAACCGCTGATCACGTGGGGAGATTCTGCAGGATGACTCTCCAAGCTGTCTGTGTCAGACACCTTGGCCACGTCGTGAGGGCTGGCAGAAGGCTGCAGACAGTGCTCTCAGGATGTGCATCGCCTCCTTCTTGCACTGGTGTGAAGGATTTGCATTCCTGCAGCCCCTGGCAGGCAGGCAGACCTTTCGCACCAAGCCTTGCACATCTGCTACAGGCAATCCCTTCCCTTAAAAGCCACGTTGTAATGTAATGCAGACACACTTCGGATGGAAAGCTTCAGGAGTAGACACTGTCTTTTTTTTCATGTGTTGGTACAGTACCTAGCACACTGGCTTTCAGGCCTGACATGTTAGCTTCTTGATGCAAGCGCAACACAAGTAAATGCTACATGAGAGAAGAAACAAATTTTTTTAAATATTTTTTTCTTGCCTTGACTCTGTCTTAACAGGGAATAGATATTTTTTTCCCAGGAGTGTCCTGTCAGGGAATAAGCACTAGAGTGGTTCATTTTAAGCAAATCTGAGTTCTGGTTGTGTAATTATGGATCTGCTCACGTGCACAAAAAGAGAGTGGAGGAGTTCCCAGGGGAAAAGTAATGAAGTCTGTTTGTCTTGCGAAAGCTATGTTGTATTGTAATATAGCAAATGATAGAACGAGAATTTCTCATGCAGGACGTTCTTCAGTAATTAATTTCAACTGACAGATGACTTTCAGAAACCAGTTGTCCAGTTGCAAAGTTTTTCCCCACAGAAATATGTTTGTTTAGTTCCTTTGCATATTGCAAACTACTCACCACCTTAGGCAGGGTCTGATCCTCAGCTGGTCGACCTCAGCACAATAATGGAGATCAATAGTGGTGCTACTTTATACCAGCCCTGTATTTAGAATGCTAATTGTTTAACCTTGCGAAGTGGAACGTGTTGTATTATTTGTATCACAGTGGAAGGAAGCTCAAGCTATGGAGAGGAATTATACCACGTCAGGCACTGCATAAGCAAAGGGAAAAAAAATGACATTCTCTTATGCATGCACTTATTTTTTGGCACCTAACTAGACTAATTGAAACCTGTGGGACTACTGATGTGCTGAAAGTTAAGCATATGCAGAAATCCTTATGGGATGAGGAAATAAAGACATGAGGGGTTGTAAGACTGAGAAAAGAAGAAAAATCAGAAGGTCATGTTATTTTATCTCTCACTGGAGTTTTCTCCTAGGATTTGTTATGATTTACTGTCATTACATATTATGTAAACAGTCACTGTTTCCATGAAGTGGGAGGTCCTGTTAATCTTCTGAGTAGCTATTCAGCTTTGTTTGTGAGCTTAACTAGAAATGTACATCCTTACTGTAATGGAATGATCAAGAATCTGTATACCCCATAGCCTCGGGTTATGGCTCTGACCCTATTAAATGTGTAGGTGGGGTCTCCCTATTAAGTCAGTAAAGCCAAGGGAAGTCTGAGATGATTTTCCTGCTTCCTGCTGTTGTTTCCTCTGTAGTGGATGCTCTTGACGCATCCAGATTAGCAAATGCCTTGCCCCAGGGCCCATAAAAATACTCTGGAAGGATACTTTCTTTTTGAGTTTTAGGAACTGACTGAATGGCAGGTGTTTTAAAAAATAGTAAATAGAGAATGAAGCCTCCCTTTTTCCCCTGCTTCCTTCTAAATCCTATACAAAACTGCATCTTTTCTCCATCCCCTTCCAGCAGAACCTGTATTGCTTAGTCATACAGGCTCTCCACACTTTCTTCAACAGCAAAGGCAAACCAATTCTAGAAAATACATTGCTTATAATCTTGTGTACACACCAACTGTTAGCTTTTCCAGGGCCTAGTTTCTGCTTAAAAAGAAAATAAGTATATGGGGAAATTCCTATGTATCCAAACTGTCCTGCCAGCCTATATGGTGCTGAACACTCTGTGAGATGCTATTTCCTTTCCAGCTGGATGTAGACTTTCTATGGTAGTACTGAACCACTTTACCATAATACAATCCTCCCCTCAATTTACTGAGGGCTACGTGACTAGAAATCATCTGATATTTCTAGTACAATCTGAGACACCTGGCAGTGATATCATTTGGGGATGTCACAAAGGCAGTAGAGTTTGTCAAAGCAAAAGAATTTTTATTTTTTAAATGGGAATTTGAAAATAGCAAACACATTGCATAATCCCTATCTGCTACATAAAGGTGACATTTACAAGGGCATATTTGCATAGTTTACTTAGTTTTGTGAGTGTCCATTAGCTTGGAAAAGCTCAGCTGAAACCAAATGCTGTATCATATATAAAATCAGTGATTTAGACACAGAGTACTGTATATATTTTCCTCTTGTTGAAAAGCCCTGCCTTTTCAGGTTTGTTCCCTCACCTGTGCCCATAGTCTCACTAACATCAGGGGGAGACTTCCTAGGATGTCTGACACTAATTTATTAATTCCTCATTGCAGGAGTGATTCCTTCAGTGCTGCCATTCCAGTGGAGATTGCAGTAGGGTCTCCTTCTACACAAGTCACTACACTGGAGCGGATCCTCTGGCCGTGTTTCCTGTCATTAGGAGTTTCCCCAGCTAGATGTCTGCGAGGAGGCGGTAAGAAATCCACAGCAGTCCTCTGCTCACCCACTTAGCTGCCAAACACGCACATTTCACTGGTTTCTTGAGAACGCTTTCCTGTTGTGGAAATGTGATATGCCTGAGTAGGTAGGCCAGCAGCTGTGTGATTGTCCATCTGCTGGTCTACCAAATTAAATATTAGCCCTTATGTCTCCTTTAAAGCAATGAATTTTCTCCAAATACGGTTCTTGAAGAACATTTCTTCCTTCTTTTCTTCTGCACCAGACACACTGTCAGACAAGTGGTACAGACAGGCAGAAGGGGAATTTAAGCACACAACTGGCAAAAAGTAGAGCCTCTTATCTGGGTTGATTTTTTTTTAATGTAATTGCTCTTCACTGGTAAATGAAACAAAGTGTACAGTTACAGTGAGATGACTACACGCTGTTAGTGAGGGTATCCTGCATGCATCTGCAGGGTGAAGGCATCTTGCCTGTTAGCTGGTGAAATCTGCCCAGGAGACAAATACTTTACAGAGAATTTCTTCCATGAGAAGTATTTCTGTTTCTTATGGCTTTTGTTGCTGCTTCTGCTCTACACTGACAATATACATTTGTTTATAAATGTTGCTAGAATTTTTAGTTTCTATGGATGGGTAAGTTTGAGCTGACTGTGTTTTTTTTTCCAGTTATAGAGAAATATTTGAAATAGATTTAAGAAGTAGACAGAGTCATTCTTAATTTGTTTCTTTAGGGTTTCATTTTCCTCAGCAAGTTATTCGTAACTCCCACTGAAGCCAATAAATTCCTAGTCCTTCACGGCAGGAAAGGCACTGAAGTCAATGGGAATTATTTGTATCCTGCAGTGGGGGAATAAGCCTCCTGGGAAACTGCGAATCTCCTGTTTGCCATAAGCAATCCATTACTGCACTGTCAGTAGTAAATTATTCCAGGATTTGTAGGAAGCCCTGTTATTTAAGTGTACCTATGCTTTCATTCTCACTCCTCTCTAATAAAAAAGTGACTGATGCGAGTCATGAAATTATGTTAATACGTAGATTTCGGCTGACGCTTGATCTATGGCTTATCCTTTATTGCCTGTATTATGTCACTTGTTGCCCTGAGATTGTGTATGTCCAGGCCTGCTGCAGATCTCCTCTCCTCAGAATTTCACCCGTTGCTCGTGAGAATTTCAACTTCTGGATAAATAAATATTTTGGGTCAGGTCTTAAAAACACAGCAGTCCTTATTCGCATGTTATTTTTGGAACGTGCCCATGTCTTAGTGGAACTCTCATACCACAAGAGCTGATGGAAGAAATAGAGAAATGTAGCTTCATGTCTTTGGCTTTGAGGGTCAGAGGGGAGAGAAGGAGATGGGAGAAGGAGTAGACAGAGCCAGTGACTGAGCTTTCCCTGCAGAGAAATAAAAAGGGTTTAGTAGTGACAGTAAGTAGAACAAGCACAGTGTCAAATGCATGCGTCTTCCAGAGAGAGCTAAAAATCGTATCAGGCTAAAACAAACTTATATAGCAGCTCGGGGGTGTGGCTGCAACAAGCTGAGCTCCCCCTATATTGTCCTCTTGGCCTCTTGTTCTGGGAACAGATGTCCGTTCTGCCCCAACTGTCTTCTAGTTTCAGAATGAAGTACTTGGGCTCTGAACTTTTTATTCATGGTTGCCTTCACAGGCTTCTCTATTCCTTGGCTGTGAGAGTAGCTTCATTGTTATTCTTCTAATTATCAGTCTCTTTTCTGTATTGCCTGTATTTAAAAAAAAAAAAAAATAAGAAAAAAAAACACAACATGGGCTTTCCTGACTACTTGGGCCTATATGATTCAGTCCCTGCTGCCCAGATATTTAACCCTTTCCAATTTCTGACAGCACATAAGCAGAAGTGGTTTCTAGAGTGGAATACTTCTTGTGTTCAGATTAATAAATTATGCGGTACTTTACAGGCAGAAACAGTTTGAAACAGTCTTTAAATAACAGAATTGGAATTTGATGTGGAAAAAAAAAATGAGAGCAGAGAAAACCTTTGGGATAAAATGCCTAGCTTTTCATGGCATCAAGAGAGATAAGGTTTTGTTAAATGTATTCATTTTAACAGGTGGCTTTGACAGTGCCAAAGATCTTTTCCACACTCATGTTAGTGAACTGTGTCTTATGTTACAACATTCTTCATTCTCTTCCAGACCTTTTAAAATAGGAATGTAAAGACTAACTGACCAAACACCCTGAACAGGCTTCTGGGATTTGAAAAAAATCATAAATGGGGAAAATCATGTGTGGTTGGTGGGCAAGTGGAGGGTGTCTGCGTAGAACTGTGGTCCCTGCAGGCTCAGGTTTGGCACTTTCACCCTGTGAATGGGTGCCTCGGTGAAGTTCCAGTGGAGAGAGCAACACAGGTTTGTAATCACAGATGGGACAGGCTGTTCAAGGTGGAGGTCTTTCTGGCTAATAAGCAGAGCTTCACAGAATTTTAATGAAGGCAGATAGAAAGATTTGAATAAGAGGAATCCTTGAAAACCTTCTAGTTGTCCATGCAGACAATTAGGGAAGTGTTGCCAGTTGATTTTCTTGGCAACTGAATAAAAAAAATTATAAAACAGAGCCAGGTTTAGGTCACATAGTAAGCTTATGGTTTATAAAGAGAGCCTACAGTTATAAAACACCCTGCAATGGCTTTAATCATGTGATTTATACACCATTAATTCTTTAAAAAACACCAAATGAGAGTTAGACATATGATCAAGTCCTTATGCAATGTAAACAGCCATAAGCTGATTGACTTCCTGTTGAGGAGTATTCACTGGAGTTCTTTGCCTCTCTCACTGTCCAAACAGCAAGAACCCCTGTGATTAAATGCTATATTTCATAGAACAGTAGCATTTCATAGAACAGAGATTCCTTTGCATGTGTTTTGTGCAATTACTGTTATTTTACTTCAGGCAGCCTTTCAAACGCTTGCAGTATGGGATTGTAGCAGTATGAGATCTGGCACTGCCCTAGTGATTTGACACTTGTTGCTTCCACTGTGTTATCTTCTGTGAAACACTAACTTGTGCATGGGGAGACTGTAGAATATTGATCAGAGCACAGAATCATTAACACAAAGTAGTTTTCCACATCCTGCCACATAGCTGCTCTTGCAGTTGATGTTCAACTTTGGCAGTATAGCATTTAGGTTGTGGAAGTCTGTTTTAATCAAATATTACAAAACAAAGGCCAAATCCCAGCTCCTGCAAATGCCCTGGCATTTGCTAATTTCCGTTCGGCTGCGTTGCTTTTTCACTCTCTGAAGAACCTTGTCCTTGAAGCTTATAAATTGAGATAAATAACTAGGTCTTACTACAGAGCTTTCCAGTGATCAGTTGGAAGCCTCTGAGGTCCCCTGGCTCCATCTGGGTAATAAACTGCAGATGCTGGATGCCTCTCCACCTGATGAGCTGTCAATGTGCTGGATAGATGAACTGTCAGGAAACTAAAGAGGTTTCAGGTTGAAATGTCTCTTGATTTTTTTTCTTCATAAAAAAAAAAGTAGAAATGATTCTGTGGAATGTCTTGATTTCACCAAATCAGCATTTTTTCCAACCAGTAGTCGGTTCTAAGAGAAGTCAGAAGCCCCACAAGTTCAGCTGAAAATTATGACACTGCTACTGTACCGCTTGTGAATGAGGAGGGTTTTGGGGCTTGGTGGCTAGAGATCGCTTGGTTGCATTGTACACACAGCATGGTTCAGCAGTGAGTCATGAAGCAGCAAGGAAATAGGGGGAGAGTTCAGTGGGTAGGGTAAAGGCCTTGAAGATGGAAAAGTTAGTGCTAGCAGGGACTCATTTCAGGATCCCTGAAACACTTGGCACTGCAGGATTTTAATGTATGTGGTTACGAGGTGGGTGTTGCATGGAAATCAACAAAGTGGTTGGTTGAAGTACAGAATGGTAATATAACAGACAGTGGGTATGGTTTTTGGAGTTTCCTTTAAGGGACTGGTAGTGGAAAATGTGGCACAGATTAGTCATTGTGCTAGAGATACTAATTTCAAACACTTTGCTCTACTTTGATTTCTACCTGCTGCTATCTTGATCACAGTTAGGAAGCATTCATGTGAGGAACACTAAGTAGGTGGAACTGAATCCTGCCTCTCTAGAATGCAATGGGAGCGATGCTGTTTATTTCATTAAGAGTTAGACTGGGCCTTTAGGAATAGAGAGTTTAATTACTACTAAAATGGAATGGATCCAGCCCACAGATTCTTTCCTCAGCCTTGAAAATCTCTCCGGTAAAGGCAAAGATGTTTTTACACAGAACAAAGCATCCACAAAAAGCTTAAAAATTTCCATCTCTAAAACTGTCCTTCAAGCACGAAGGTGGCCCTAGCAGATATGTTTAATAGCTAGCAGCTAGGATATGGTAAGTCTCACAGCCATGCTTTTGGGCCAGTTGACAGGAGAAGAGAGTTCCCGTGTGAATGCTGAGTGCTCCAGCTAACTCTGTCGAGCCAGTCCATTTCTTCAAAGACTAGACAGTGCTGAACTTAGTAACATGAAAAATGCGCCTTTTTAAAATTCTATTTTAAGTCCACAGCTGGATTTTCCGTCAATTAGGATGTTTCTTTCCTTGTGCTTTCTGGTTAAAATATTACCTTAAGTCAACCAACTTATGTTTTAGTCTGCTCTTAAAATATGGAAAGTCAAGCTTGCGTTTTTATGAATTTTCAAGACTAAACTTTTCTTTCTGATTTTTTTACATAACTTCGCAAATGGGTAGTGATTGGGATCTGAGGTTTCTCTTCTAAATACTTGCTGATTCATTCTAGAATGGAATACTCAGCCAAAGTATCAATTTTAATGTCAGTTCTTTCAAGTCCTCCAAATAACTGGAAATTTCAGGTCAGATTGTACCTCTATCTAAAATGATCTTGATGTAGGAAAAAAAAGGTATTAGCATTATGAGAGAGCTCAAAAAGCTTTTGGGGTCAAAATTAGCCTCTAGAACTATATTTTGGTTTTCTATTACAGGGCACATAGTGTTGGTGTGGTTTTTCTAGTGTTTTTCTCAAATCAGCGCATTTACTTATAAAGTACTGAGTAAAATATTTGATCTTCTGCTACAAACTAGTGTGTCCTAACAGAATCCATTTTCTAACTGCATTTCCTTTTCCTCAGAGTAAAAATGAACAGTGAAAGAAGGAAGATGCCTAAGTAACACTGGGTCCATATTGTAGTGAGATTGTCAAAGTTTCTTAGGAAGCCCATGCTCCAAGCATGCCTCACCTGAACAGCTGTAGGAGTACAAAAGAATCCACCTCTTGACACTTCTGAAGTAAACACCACGTACCACTCTGTCACTACCTTCCTCCTTCATTGTCAGCTAGGAATTTTTTGGTGATTTACATATGGTGTCATCTCCAGGCCTAGGACTTCCTCATTTGGCTGACATCAGTTTTTTCTTTCATTAATCAGAGATTATTGTCTACATTGAGACTTTGGTGCTACAGATTACTGTATTTTTAGAATTTGTTTACACATCCTGTTGGGGACAGTTCTTTTACTGATAGCTGAGTGGCAGGTGGAAGGGTTGCACAGCCTTGGACTTGGACTGTTTGGGGTCTGGTCTACAGAGATTTGACACACATTTTGTTGCAGGGTTGAAGAAAGGGAACTATATGCTGCAGCACTCTGAAATGATAGTTTGGAGTATTAAGACTGACACTTGCTAGGTCACTTTGCTTTGTTTCATCTTTCTCTGTACATGCCTAGAAAACACACAGTACCATGGTTTACCAGAAGTGTAAAAGCTATGAGATATGTATTTCTATATCCAGTTACTCCCATGTTGGTTTCATGTACTACAGTTAAGAAATCAAGAAAGGAAGACAGAAAGAGGGAAAGGGAAAAAAAGAGAAAGTGAGAAAGGGTGGGGAGGGAGAGGGGGAGAGTTAGAGGAACCAACCTGCTTTGTGTTAATTTGAGCAGCAGAATATTTGATTTGTAGTAATGTTCATTGTCCCAGGTAAAATCACCATCTTTCGAAAGAGAAACGTCTTTGAAGGTAAGTCCAGCTCAGAGGTTTGTGTGCGTGTAATGGGAGCATTTTATATGACCTTTAATGCAAGGTTAATAGCTACCTGTACTTTGTAATTTCCTCAGCTATGTTAGTGTGTGTGTGGGGGGGATTAAAAAGTATAAAGAGATTATTATCCCAGATAATTGATGGAGATAGAAAAGGTGAGTATGGATCTTACACGCTATAGCATCACTATAGAAAGGGCACACTGCAGTAGCGAGCAGCAACAATAGCTGAGTACATGATGTTTCCTGTTATGTTTCAGAGAAATAGTACCAAAGTCTACCATGTTTTCCACGCTTTGAAAGACTGAGGAGATTTGCAAGAAGGCTGTAGCTGTTAGCACAAGTCCAGAAAAAGAATGGCCAGCAGGGCCTGTTTTTCTACTCAGGACTATTCCGTAACGCCAGTTAGGGTCTCTGCTTCTGACCACGTGAGCAGTAAGCATTGACTGACACTGCAACATCTCTGAAGCATCGTCTGTCCAGTTTGGCTGCAGATCCCTCTCAATCCATTGTGGAATTGAGCAGGGTTACGCCCAGCCCTTGTCTGAACGGAGAGGTTGAGGAAAACAGCCGTGTAGCTGCATGTTAGGTGATGACAAATAAACATACCACTTAGCTGGCATTAATAGCAAGGGGGAGATTGGCTGTAAGCCTCTAAGTGATTCCCTCCTTCCACCTGTAAATGAAAGCACAGATGCCTGAGCCTTATTATTTTGGTGAAGAGGAGTAACATACTTACTGCAAGACTGTGGAGTAGTAAAAGGAAGTCCACACTTTTTAAGCATAGCCATTGGAATAGCATATAGCACAGACCTTTCTGCCAGTCTTTCTCTGCACTTGTCATGCTCTTTCTGTCTCTTTTCTGTATTGCTAAGACAGATCACAAATGTGGAAAAAGTAATAACAGTGCTCAAAGTGTCAATATATTTAACACTTTGTTGTGGTGAAACCAGGGCATGGGAAGAGAGATAGTTTAACAGTGAAACCCAGTGAAATTCTTAAGGAAAAAATGGCACTGATGGACCTCATTGGCCCGGCCTGCCTCCCCCAGGTCTTCCACTCACATTCCTGCATGTGGCTCAGGGCTCCAGTTCAGCCCAGCTTGGGCCATCACTCGCTGCCCCAGTGTCGCTGTAGGATGCTACTATCCAGCTCTGTCACAGCCCTCCCCTGCCTGGCCATGGGCCCTGCGGCACCAGGTCCAACCTGCAGTCTTATGTCCTGGCCTGGCCTCAGCTCTTCATGAACTCGGCTAGTGGTCCAGGCTCTGGGCTGCCCCTGGACTGTCACCCTGGAGCTGCCCTGCTCACCTTGCTGGCCTGTCCCTTGGCTACTTCATCATGCTCAGCTCCTGGTCCCTGAGGGAGTAACTGGCCCTTGCTGCACCCTGACAAGGCACTTTCCTTCCCTTGTTCTCAGGGCTGGGCTGAATTGTTCATTCTCAGTCTGCAGAGTGCTGGTCCAGTGTTCCAAAATATTCAAGCTGTTAGGTGCCTCCTTTCTGGGTAAGAGACATTTCTTCTTTTGTTGAAGGTGGTATGGTGTCTTCATAGTTTGTGTATGCAATTCATGACAGGTATCTAACCTCCTCCTCTGTGAGTCAACTTCCAGGAAAACAGTGCATCAGGAATTCCAGGTGGCATGTGGATACAATTCAAGGGAAGGTGTATTTGTTACCTCTTTAGTGTATTCATCAGGAAACTTCTCAGAAAATGTTTCTACGGTTCCAGCTTTGTTAATTTTGCCTGATTATTAAACCATCAGTGTTTGCAATACAGTGGGTTGCCAAACAGTGAACAAGATTTTGGCATAGTCTTGCATCGTTTTTTACTTTACACTGGCAAGTATTTAATTGTTTGGGACTTAATCCAATGTACACTGCCCTTCCCATTATTGATTGCTAGAGCAGCCAACATGTTTAGCAACTGCCTGTTTTAAAGACCGACAACTGCATTTGAAGTGTATAGTCTGTATTTTGTCAGCTGCAGCAGGGAAACATCTTTGGAGCTGGATCACATAATGCACAGACCTGATAGATGGACTCAATTAAATCAACAATAATACAGCAGTTGGCACGCTCAGTGTAGCTACTCTGATCCTGCTCTAAAATTTTTCCAAATCCTTTTTATTCTCCAAGCCTCTGATCAAAACTTTAGGCCCTTTATAACCCTAATTCAAACATCACTTCAGAGGTTAACACATTTGAACTCCCAAAGCAATGCTTTTAACTTCTATCCTGTGGTCAATAAGAGGCTAACTCTATCTATAAACAGTGTCAGATGGTGTCTCACACGTTGCACTTAAGAAACCTTACTCCTGATAGTTCCTTGACCTTGGTGGCCTTGCAGACTGGCCAGCTTAAATGACACTGAACAGGGTACCAATGGAGAGATCACACGCTTGATACTGTAAAGCTGACAGCAAACTGACAGTGCTCGGGGTGTGAGGAAGGAGGCAAGAGAGCATCTGAGGAAAGTGAACAATGAAGTCTGTCCCAAAGCAGCAGGTTAAGATAATTATAGGATATTTTTATGGCCATATCCCTATTTTTTTTCTGTTGACCATATATTAGCTATGTGCACATAATACAGAGAATCAGAAAAGAAGATTTGTTCCTGGGGTTACTCTTTCCCTTTTGTGCCTGTTAGTGTTGTAAATTACAATAATGTTAGGAATTACTTGGACCAGAAATGGTATTACTGTAGAGCAACACCCTCATTGGCAAACAAAGGCTGGATCTTCAGCTGGTATAAATATGGGAAGATTTTGTGACATCTATGGGTGTTAAGTTAGTTTGTACTAGCTGAGAATCTGGTCCAAAGAAGCACAAAGAGGAATTCAGTGTTCAGTTCCTATTGCAAATCCTCTAAAAGAAAAGTGACTACAGGTGTGATAAATCTGAAATTGTATGAGAGGATTCAGGTTTGTTATTTCAAGGCACTTGGTTACTAAACAAAGCTGTTCACAAAGTAGTGTGAAATATACCAGTATCCAAGATTGAGGAGAGAAGGTTTTTCGTCTTGGTTGCTTTGATGAGGATGACAGCACAAAATTTAGGGCAAGGTAGATTCAAGCCCTTTTCATTCTTCAGAGAGCACTGCCTTAGAAAGTGCTGGATGTAATCCCTCCACATCCAACTTCTGTCCCTAGATCTCATGCCAGATTTGTTACTGGGTGATTTGTATCAGTTGCAAATATCATATGCTCTACAGCTGATGTGCTCCTACTGTAGATGCAGCCCCACTAGCAAAGCTCTGTTACATATCCTTTTGTCAAGGGCTGAACTAGAACATGGACAGTTTTGCTGCTATAAATAAGTCTGCAGAGGCAACTTCTGAAACCCAGCTGTGTCCATCAGGATCATTTCTCTTCATGCACCTGATGGATCTAGCTATGTTAACACAAGTCTGTAATACACATGCAGCCTACGGTCTATTTCTAGGCTCTTGAGCGCACGAACTGTTTATTACACATGCCTCTGTTCTGCAACAGCATACAGTTTTCTGTTATATATTGTGGGGACAATTTTAACATGCAGCACCTAAAAGTTTACATATGCTGAGCTGGTGGGAAGGATGAGAGTAGGGGGGAGATACATTTCTGCCATGCTGACATATTTCAAAGGCTCCTATTAGTGTTCACAACTGCAAATTGTTTGATCATCAGTTGTTATAGTTCAAGTTTGAAGAGAATGATACTGTGAAAATGATTGATATTTTTTTCTCTTCCCTTACTTTGACCATGTGAGGCCTGTGAGCTCTTGAGATTTAGTTCATTGATGTTAATCAAAGTATCCAGGGGGAACTACGTGACAGAAGAACAGGGGTTTGTTTCTGAGCTGCAAAATACTTTCAAATTGCATACAGTGTCTGTCTATTTGTGTGTGAAGGGAATGAATGTGGAAAATCAGACACCCATGTTTCAGAAATGACTGAACTGAGATTAGCTGGTTAAAGACTTTGAATAAAGGGCTTATGATGGCAACTATTGGACAAGCTTGAAGTGACAACAGGAGAAGAGTGTGGTGATTGTCACCTTTTTCAAGTATAAAATTTGAAGATCCTTAGTCAAGATGATGAAGTTTTTAGGTATTTTCCCCTCCTACTTGCTACTTTATATTTGTTATGCATTGGGTTATAATGGTTATCATAACTTGGGTTATTCCTTCTTTGAATGTAGTTGCCCCGAAATTCTCTCTATAGTTGATGCTGTCAGAGGCAGGTAAACTGTTTATACAGCTGATTCCTGTTTAGTGGGTATACTGTTGCTGCCATTTATTTTGTAGGAAAACAGTGCAGTTTTTCTTTAACTCCAAGTTTATTTTCTCAGGGAGCAGCTGAAAAGCTTAAATAATAGTAAATCTCTCGTTTTGTTTTTTCCAGCTACTTTACCTTTGGAAAATCTCATTTCCGAGTATCTTTAGAGATGTTTGCTTGGGGGAAATTTTCAAAGATGCAACATTTGGCTTTGCTTATGCACGTGTCCCCAAAGTTTTGACAAAATCTTTTTAAAATGTCTTCAATTTATTTCCCAAATGGAGAAATGGCAATATTTTCGTCACCTGATTAATTTTTATCATGTTACTCCTGACCAAATGACAGGTTCATTGATCAATCCTTTTGTCTATAAACATAGTTTAAACATCACTTTTAAATGGAAAAGATAGACCAAACAATCTGATAAGGAATCCTGATTGTGTACACTGCATGTCTCCTTGTAATTGCGTAGCCCTGGACTCACTGGTTGCAGTACCTTCATTATTAATAACATAAATAGACTCTCCATTCTGTGTTTCTGTAATTGCTCTGCTGGATTGAATTTGGCACACAATTTTGTAGGTCTTTGGCTATAACTTGTATCCAGATCATCTCTGTCTCCACCTCCAACTTGACTCCTTTTTGCTGAAAGGATAATGGAGCATTGAGGCGCATTGCATTCCTTGTCATCTGGGCGTGTTCTGTAGTGCACAAATAAATAAAAGGTGTATCACAACACAGCGATCTCTCAGAAGATGAGTAGCTGCTGTACAAGCTCCACTCTGATCAAATAAAAAATATCTGCCTCTAAACACTGACTATCAAAACAAGGAATGGGAGAAAAGTGTGATCATCTCTCATTTATTCTTAAAATGGCATGGTGAAGAGAGCCCATAGCTCCATCTGTGCCCATTGATACAAAGCAGTCTTATGTCAGTGTTTGAAATTAAACACTGGTCAGGCTAATGACTTAATTACAGGTCTACCTTTTCCCTTTTGAGTGTCTTTTTCTCAATTCTTCCATTTTGAAATGGCCTAGTTCAGGACTGAAAACAGCATGGCAGGAACAAGAGAGATGCAGAACTTTGAGAAGGATTTTGGTCTTTTCCTGGTGCTTTTCTTCTGGGTGAACTTATGAGTTTTGAGCTCATCTCTGATGAGCACTATGACCTAGCTAGAGACGAGAGCTCTATTTTACCTTACCCTTGTGAAGGTTAGAGCCTGACCTGGGATAACTGACTTCAGCGGTGTGTGTTCAGAGGGGACGGGTGAAGTCAAGTAACAGCAGCTGTATATGAACGGCAGAGAGAGCCTGACTTTCCCAGGAGGGGAGGAAGGTTTCATCTATCCAGGTTAAGTGTCAAACGTTTTTTCTCAGCAGGGAACTCAAAATAAACACTGCGACAGTCCTTGTCCCATGTTACCTTGCTGCTTGAGAAAATGTAAAGTCAGTACCAGCCATAAGCTGGCCTGGAATTCCCCACTTGATGCTTTAAGCATTTCCTTGATGAGTGGAGGAGAGATTTGATTATCTCTATCTTTGAAAGGTGATAGAAATACTCCAGAAAAGCATGCGCCAATTACGTGTATTAATGTCTTCAGGAAAAAGTAATTCTCAGCTGAGGATATTGTGCAGACAACATTTCCCCCCAAAGCATAAAACAGGATAGCAGGGTCTGACATGAACGAGTGATAACTAAAGGGAGATAGATACCTGCAGTGTCTTGTGAACTTCCCAGGGCCTGTCACGGAGAGGCAAAGGCTGTTTAGTGGATGAAGCTGGTGTCTCTGAATCCCTGACCTCAACAGATTTTGCCTTTGTTACATAAGAGTGAGAGTGCTGCCTCTAAAATAAGAAAGGGGAAGTTGTTGTGATCACTTCTGACAGCTACATGCAGGAGTTACACAGGGACATCTGACCTCTAGTTGTTTTGAGAAGCAAGGACTCCGTTTTACATATTGGGCATTTGGAGAGTACCCAAAGTTTGCATTTAGTTGTGAAAACTGGGATTTATATACCTGTGAAAAGGTAGAGTGTAATTATGCTCTGTATTGACATCTAAAGTGACTAGTACTTCTTATCTTACCTGGCCTTTTATATGATAGTAAGAATGAACACAAATACATATGGAAGATGTGTCTCTTAGAGAGTTGCAATGGAGATTAATTAACCAAAAGGAAAAATCCTGGGATCTGACCCTTTGCTGGCATAATTCAATATAGATGTGAACGTACATCAGTTCAGCATCTGATCCCTTCTGCAAGGAGAAGGGTTTTATGTCCACCAAGGGTCTGTAACCCTCCAGAACACTGGCAAAAGCCAACAAATTGCAGTTAGGGCAAGAAAATTGTTGCAAACTGTGAACTGTAGAAGCAGCTAGAAGTGTGTGCAGCTTTAGAGATAAAACTCTTCCTTTTTTTCCACATAACATCTCTTGGTCAGTGTCAGAAGAAAGCAGCTTGTTCTGAGGTGCTTTGCTGTTATATTGTGTTATGTTCCAGAGGGGTGGATGCTTAGTTCAGGACATTGACATGGTGTGTTGGGACAGGCATGCCATTCCTGGTGTTTACCTCTGCTTTTCCCCACGGAGGATTTCTGGAGAAGAGTGAAGGCTGTAAGAGGCACCCAGCCAGCCTGTTCTACCTGTTACATCCCAGGGTATAGCTCCAGTTGCAGGCAGTGCTTTGAGAATCCCTTTTGAGATTCAGAGATTGACTTGATGATCCCAGAGGTCTCTTCCAACCTAGTTCATTCTGTGAGATTGGGTCAGTCTTAAGATATTCAGCAGGTAGTGAAACACAAATATATCTGCCCTTGGCTTGTGTGACTTGTCAAAGCTGAATTGCCTTAGGTGAAGCTGTGTGGGTTTATAGCAGCTGAAGAACTGGCCCAATAGGACATGAAGAGCTTCCTACTGCAGATGAAGCAATTCACCACCCACTTCTATTATTAGCAGTTGAAGGCTTTCTGAATCAGGAAGAATGGCAAAATTGACTTCCTTTTTGTTGGGCTCTGAAGTAAAAAATGGGCTGTTGTCATGAGCGATGTTGAAAAATACCTCCTGATGTTTAGAAAATATACAGCTGTTGACTTGTATTAATTATTTACCAGCATATCAAGTGGCCATTACTGATGACGAGGATATGTGGAATGTTAATATATGTTAGTCTGGGAGATTAATTTAGGAAAATAACAATGTATTTCTGAAAATTACGTTAAAGCTTTGGACTGCCCTGCACTACAATAGGACACGAACTGGGACCAAGAGCCTGAGAATCTGAATTCAATTTGTGACTGTCACTGACACCCCGTGTGACCTCCGGGAACTTATATAAGCTCTATGTGCCCTGTTTCCCTTTTGTTAAAGGAGAAGAAAAGAAAAACTTTGTTTCTCATGTTTGCCTGCTTAGAGGCAGGGCCACTCGTTCTTTCTCTACTGCACCGAAAAGAATGAGGCCCAAGTCTCTTTGTGAGGGGCCCAGGGCTTTACCACAGAAGTCATTTTAAAAAGAACAAATTCTGTCATATCTGGAATGTTACATCCCAAAGCAAAATTAGAACAAGACAAATCTGGGCTTGTACACACAATGCTGTTTTTTTAATTACTACTTCAATCATTCATTATTTTTTAAATGAAATACAATGATGTTTACAAAATAAATAACTACATATTTTCTTGTCACCAGCAAAGTGCTAAAAGGAGAATAAAGGAAATTATGTAAAGCCCTTCTCCAGCAGGAGATCTCTTCGAGAGGGAGCTGCAGAATTGAGTCCAGCATTTACCCAGTACTGATCAGTTAAAACATTTGTGCTTTAAAGTTCTCACGGTTGTAGGGACGGGGTGCTGCCTTGCTCTGAAAGCACAGGGATGCAGCTGATCTTTTTCTGCGCTTCCACGAAGTACTGGAAGTTCTGTCTCATGATTTCTTTGGTCTGTGCCCCACAGGCCCAACCTCCCCGCTGGGCTTGGGAGTCACAGCTCCATGCCACTTGAAACTGTGATCCAGTGAATTGTGTGTGTTCCCTTGGGGCCTGTGTGTTTAAGAAACATGTCGTCTTTCCCTTCAGAGATGCAAAATAGCTGAATAGGGCGACCTAAGACAGTATATCATGAGATTCCCTTGGATTCACAATCGTCTGTCTGCCCTGGGTACAGATGGTAAGGGAAGACAGTAAATCCCTGAGGGTAAAGACCCATATGCCCATGTGTGTTTGCCAGTCATACAGAGGATCACCCGCTGCAGCACCTCTTTAAAAACTTATCATTAAGCCCGTCTCCTTTGTGAACTTTCTCATTATCATTTCATTGTGCTGTGCAGTTCTGGCCTGGCGCAATGAATATTGACTTCATGCTTGCTTTTCTAATTGAATTACAGGGGAGCAGGCTGAGCCACTGAAGTTTCCTGCCTGCAGTCCTGCTTCCCTGGCAGCCAACTGAATAGAGGCTGAAAGAAAAGCTGTTTGCTTGGGCATTATGGATAACAGAGATCTGTCACAAAGCTGCTACAATGATTTATTAAAAGACAGAAGAAAATGAGAGAGAAAAAGTCTTGCTCACTTTCAGCACCAGCTGCTTGCTTTGCTTGCCTTCTTTCCTTTTTCTCTTTATTTTTTTTCTTTTTCTTTCTTCCTCTTCAGCACTTTCTTGCTTTCTCTTTCATCCTCTCTTTCTTTCTTCCTCTCCGTTCTCTCTTTCTTTCTCTGTCCGTTTCCACCCTTCCTGGTCTTATTAAAAATAGAAAAAGTCAGAAAAAAACCACATCATTTGAGCAAATGCTTCAGGCAAAAGGCATCATTCTCCAATCCCTAAATAATATTCCTTGTCCAAGACAGATGTGTTTATCATTATGGTCAATTCATAACAAAGAGGACAAACATGTCACTGTAACTGCTCCAGCAAACAACATCCCATAAATGTCTATACGCAAGTCTTGTTTAGGAGAGCATACTGGAACAAAACATGGACTCTGTAGTTTAACTTTTCTTCCATTGAATTTAATTGTCAGACTCTTACCGATGTAAAGAGGAGTGGAATAAAGGCATTTCTCAGTGTCTGTGCAAACACCACGTTATACTATGTAGTTAGCAAACGATTTAATTTACAGTGGTGCAGCACAACAGGAGGGCTCTAAGAGTTGCTCATGGAGCTGCTTTTACCAAAAGGGCCCAGAGCTCAGCTCGTGGTGCTTGATCAACATGAGGATCGCAGTCTTGTGTTGGGTCATCTCCCACAATGCTTTGAATTGCCCTTTCCATTTTTATATAGTTTGCACTTGCTCTTTTTTTCTTTGTTAAACTTTAAAAAAGTTTGATTCTGCTTAAATAATAAGATCAAGAAGCATAATTCTATTGAGTTACTGAAGTAAAATGTTTAGCTCAAGGCTGTTGGACTAGGGCAACAGTTGGTTTTTGTTTTTCATTAAAATATGTGCTGGTTTATATTCTTTATGGTTTATTAAAAGTGCCATTTCTGAAGTTTGGATAGAGAGAGAAAAGAACATCATACCAAGCTCTGGTTATGGCTAGGCCAGGTTGAAAATTTTCCCTCCAGGCTGCTGCCTAATGAGAAGCTGGGCTTTCCCATGAGAATTTGGGAAGGAGGCCTTTCTTCTTTCAACATTCGCTTCTTTGGATACATTTTCACTCCCTCAAAGCAGAAGATTTTAGCCTGGAGAAAGCTGTGTGCTCTCCCATCTCCAGCTGGACTCCATCCTCCATTCTCCACAATGTAGCAACTCCTCAATCTGCTGAGGATCCTTCTTGCTTACTTGCCTCTGTGGCACTGTGAGTCAGCTTGTGCTGCTCCCTTGTCTCCAGAGAGAAGCTGTGGTACAGAGCTCACCTTCCTGCTCCCCCGTCTCTTGCGGCGCAAGAAGGAGGATTTGGCCTTCTACCAGCCTCAGTCTAACCTGGTTATTTATTACAGTGTATATGGCAGACGGTTCATTATATAGTGATCGTCTTGGGTTTCTCCGAGAGGCACATGTCAGAAGTACCTTCAGTGAAACTAGTGTGCTACACAGCTAGAAAATTGTTGCCATCTCCATTTTGAGACTGCTTACAGGCAGAACTTACAGTAAGGAACGCTTAGCAACTGATTATTTGAGTGTATGGATTTGCAAACCATAGGAAAATGGTGTAGGATATTTTGAGGAAAAATACATGGGTTGTTACAGGTATTATGGTCTTATCATTGATAATAGATGTTTTACTGTTAATTAAAAAAACAGGATAGCGTTCAGCTCTTTTCAAATGATTTATTCAGAGCTGACTTTTCATAGAGCTGGATTTTATTCCTTTCTTCACATTACCAGGTTGTTACCTAAATGTACACTTTGTTTGGTCATGTTGTTATTGTTATCTTTCCTGATTCCCTATCTTGTTGTTCTGTATTATTTACTTTCTCAGTTTTTATGGCCTTTCACTTTACTTTTCACAATTTAAAAAATTTTATTTTGTTCAATTCTAGTTAGCCTCAACATGGAAGGTTGCAATAAATTACTACAGAAAAATCTCACTTTTCAGCGGCTGCCATTTTCCTTAATGCTGATTTAACCCTTCTCAGTGCTAAATCAGGAATTAATCTTTGTTTGGAATAAGTTTATTGACGACTGCCCTTTAGTAGCCGCTAAGCTGTTTGCAAATAGAAGGAAGGTTTTTTTTTTACTGACCTTATTGAAGATAGGGCGACAGGTGGATTTATTCTCAGGTTTACATGACTTGAAAGGGTAAACATGAACCTTCAGCCAATGTTTTGCATTTTAAAGAACACTTCCATGGGGCTTATGTGTGTTTGTTTGGTAGGTACACTCCAGGTTGAAATGGAATGGCTATTGACTGAAACTGAAGGGCCTTGTAACTTAATAAATGACTTTCTGGCATTTGAATGATTAATACTTGTTGGGAAATAGTAGATGGTTAAGTTAATTCTCTGATCTGTCTTGTCCAGTTCCTGATTTTTGCAGCTATCTGCTGTGTGGCCATCAGTAAATCAATTCTTCTTTCTTAGTCTTCTACTATTTGTTTCCCTGCCTTGTCTAGTTTGGTTTTAAGTCTTATGGGGTATTGTCCATTAAGCACTTGTCAGTCAAATACTTGTATTGTGAGGTCCCCATTTCAGCTGGTGGTGCTGAAATATAGCAGTTAATGTCATTGTAGTAGTAGTCTGTTTTATGCAGCGTAACATACGTATTTTATATCTTGTATTGCGTTGTAACAGCAACAAATAGCAGTGTGAGTAGTTGTGTTACTGGGCACAGGCACACGCACACGCACATACACAGCACAGCCAGGTCCTTGGGCTGTACTGAGCTGCAGACTGCTGTAGCTTCCCCTACATAAAACTAGACACATTTCAAAGATCGTATTTGTCAGGGAGTTACGGTCATGTAACAGAAAACTTCTTTATGCAAATAAAAGGAGTCATTTCCTCACCTCAGTCAGTGCTGGAACTGGTACCTCAATTGATACTGGAATTGTTAATGTTCCCACAGGGGCTTGACTGCTCTGCTGGTTACATACTCTGGCAAAACTCCTTTTAGCTTTACTGTGACCAGGATTTCATCCACCTGTTTTGGAATTTCTATAAAGACAGACTTTTGGCCGTGTATGTATCTGGGAGCAAAATATAGTTATTAGCACCTGGGATTTAAAAACCATGGCATGAGAACCATAAGCAATTACTGCACTGAAAAATGGTATTACAACTTCAGTAGAGAAAGAATTTGAGTTAACAATAACAATCTTTCACCATGTTTGTCTTAGCTATGTCATAGACTGAAGAATTGAATATAGTTTTTTTCATGGCTTACTTGTTGGCCTGAGTAACAATTGAGCCTTTGAAGCAACACAAATGATTCTGACCTTTTGCTTGGATTTGGGGTCACTGTAGAAAGGAAGTTTTATAAGCCACCTACACATTATTTCCGCCTGGAATTGGAGAGAGAATCTTTCTGGATTACAGGCATTTCAAACCCATGAACCAGCTTAACTTCGCAATTCATTGCATGAAGCTCAAGACAGGAACTGCTTTGTGTGGCATTCTCACATCAAGACTGATACCCATAAATCTAGGTGAATGTCTTTCTGAGTGACTTGCTACAGTTCAGCCACAAGATATCTGGGCTTGAGGCTGTGACCACTAAGTGAAGTGCTTTGGCCTATGTTATTCTGAAGGTCAGGTCTGAAGATCATGATGCTTCCTCAAAAGGCTATGAATCTTTACATTGTATATTATTCTGTGTAATGAAATGGTGCAAGAAACAGAAGATTTTAAATTGCTAGTAATTTATTTTCAGCAACGGGTATCATTGTTCCTTCCCAAAGTTTGGGACGTTTTCTGAAAGAGACAGAAGGAAAAAAAATTGTTCAACTTTGAAAAGCACAATGCTTTGGCCAGTTCTTTATGTTGGCAGGGATCCTATGTTAGAGTGAGTCCCCTGAAGGGCGACCAAATTGCCCACCACAGACAACTATGATGAATAACATTCCCTGTCTTGGCAAAAAGCATTGCTTACAGTACCCCATACAATCCCAGCATCCTGCAACATGTGGTGTGTTTGGTTTTTATTTGGTTTTTACAAGCTACTATTGCCATTCAGCAAAATCAGTCCTTGAGAGCAAGGGATACTTTGTCAAGTCAAGACTCCAGCTGCCTGAGTATGAGTCTGCTTTGCTCATTCTGGCAGCAACTGTGAGTAACGCCTTGGATAAACCACTCCTGTGAACAGAACAGGGAACTGGGCTGGCGGGTTCTGGTCTGAGCTCTGTTACTGGCCTGTCGGCTGATCTTAGACATGTAACCTCATTTATTAGTTGCTTCCTTTTCCTTCCTTCCTTTTGTCCTTTTCACCCACACTGTTCTGTCCCTGAAGCAGACTTCTTTTCTGTATATTTGTACTGTACTTAGAAGAGTTCTCCTCTGTGTTGCATGTTCAGAATAGCTGCAAAGACAATCCTGAAGATGTGCTGCCCAAATCAATAGCCTGAAGAGCATGTGTGACCCTGTACGCAGGTGCGCACTGTGTAGGTTAGCATGCGGCCCCACAGCCTGGAGCTCTTTGCACAGTGGTCTGGTGGGAGGAGGGAGGTGTGAGATGGGGCACCCAAAGGGCTGTGTGCTACTGCAAAACTCTTTCTGGGTTTCATGGCTGTTATCTCTGGTGGCAGCCAAGCTGGTGCAGCACTTCCCAAGTTGTTTGCTGCCTTTTCCTAAAATACAGTAGCAGGTAAATCCCTGTTGTTTCCAGAACAAGGAGGTCCAACTTGGTCAGACCTCTGGCATGCAGAAATCCCTGGAGGTTTATTAGTCTGACACATCCTGTGGGAAACATCTTAAGAGGCTCTGAATCACCAAAGCAACCTCAACCTCTCAGTTTTTAAAAATTAAAATTATATACAGTGCCCTCTGAATACAAGTATATGAATGTTTATCAAGCCATTTAATTGAATGTGTCTTTCTTAATTTAACAAGCTTTGCTCAGCAGGGTAGTGATAAATGCATACAATTTCACACTCCCGACAGGCATGTTTAAAAAGAAGGAAGGGAGGGAAGAAAAAGAAATGCAACAGAGCTCCCTAAATGGCAATTCAACTTAATTTTTTAACAAGAGTGTTTTGGTTTCAGAGTGATTCCATGACCTACAGCAATGATCAAAGTGATGCCGTAGTGGTGAGCCTCATATAGCTAGAGTACTACCGAGTGTGCTGCGGCAGGCTCTGCAATGTTTAAACAATCTAGCAACCAGGTGCTTTGTTTTCCTCTGTATCAGTGCTGCTGGACTGACTGGATGCTCAGGTCCTTTAGCACGGTAGCCCACAGCTTGATCAGGACCATGAGAGGTACAGAGGTGACAGAGCAGAAAGATAAGGTTTTTATGTGTTTGGAAGATTGCCTAGATGTACCTTTTGGGGCCATCACTTAAATACTTGTAGCTGTTCTGGGTGGTTTAATATTGTTTAGCTATTTTTGGTCTAGGGGACTTGGGTTAATACTCAATAGGAATGATGTCTTGTAATCAGAAAAGCTATTGCATTTCGCGCTAAAGGGAAGAGCTAGCTCTGCACGCTCTGCATCTGTTAGGTTAAAGCAGTGAGCTGGAGGACAGTCTGTGGCATCACTGTCTTGGTACGTATTGTAAGCAATCCCCACAGTGGTGCTTATGTAATATACTCAGTAAACTTTGCAATCGTTTCTCGGGGGAGCATTTCAAGACACAAAGACTGGAGAATTTTGGAGAAGCTGGTGCGCTTCTCAGTGTACATGAATACTAGTTTGATACTGGCATAGAATTGCTCCGTGCTTAGACCATTTATTAAAGTCTAGACGCAACATAAAAGCATGTAAATTGGTTCCAGTTGTCTCTAGTAAAAACTTCAGCTTGAGCTGGGAATTGATTGGTGAATCTCTTAGCGTAATTAAAATTGACTGTTAAAGTTTCTCCCACTTAATTGGTAACACTTTCTTTGGAAGTCAGTGAGTTAAGATTCTTGCTGGATCATTTAAAGGAGTTCCTGTGTATATGATCAGAACTCAAATGTAGTTTTATGGAGAGGTTTACAGTTATGTTCCACCCTGGTGGTCTTTCATCCTGTATCTTTCCTATTTAAGATTTATGCTGTCATTCACCACAGCCTAATTGTGTTTTGATAAAAATGAAACGATTGCTGACGCACTTCATACTGAAAGCCGGTGATATTTTGAAGCTTGCAGTAAGCTGATCTGAAATACTGTGCTGCTCAAAGCCCCTGTCTCCCTGCGAGTCTTCATTTTTAATTCCAGCATTTGTTAGTCGGTTTTGTATGGATTCTGATAGGCACCTATAACCACTCTCTGAGTGCCCTGCCAGCAGTGTGTTATTCAGTGTGCCTAATAGCTGTCCCATGGAAAATTTTTCATTCTTTCTTTAGGAGGAGAAATCTGTGCAGTGCAGTCTTCTGTTTTAGATTTTTAAAAACTACATAGGTTTAAAATTACACAGGTTTCTACGTTTTATGATAAACCCAGTTCAAAAAAGCACATCTTGTCCTTTGCGTACCAGACAGCTAGGGTTGTAGTGGCTTTTAGCTCTTTAAGGATATCCTTCCACAGTCTTGGTACAGACCCAGTTCTGGAGGTTGGTGTTCAGGGTGGTACAACTGGACATACTTAGCTCTCTTTGAACATCAGCTAGAATCAGGCACTAGAGATACACTTAGTTCTCCCCACAGTCAGAGTATTTTTAGTGCATCACAGCCTGTGCTTATCATTAGTAAAATGTAAATGTGTCAGGGGATCATATTACACCCACTATTATGTGCCCTACAGAAGTATTGTCACCAACTAGACTTAAGATAGGGAGCTTTCGTACCAGTGATTAATGTCATACAGAAAAGGCAGGAAGACACTCAGGTTACTTGGCTGGAGGGTGATGCACTTATACAGTTAGAAATTGTTTTGGAGGACACTGTTAGGTACTTGCCAACTTTTGGTGATGCATGCAGCATCCATCACAGTGTGATAGAGTTTATTGAACCTTGTTAGCTCGCCATCACCACCATGAAAACTGAGGCCATTTAAACTTTCACACGCCTTGGTATCCCTGCTAATGCATGCATGTGTATATAAATATGTATCTTAAACACTTTCTGTGCCACCATGATGCCAACAGCAGTGTCTGGTGAACAGGAGATCAAGCTTTCCATGCAGCTGTGTGAAAGGAAGCACAGTGTCACATGGACTGGTGTGAGGGTGTCCTGAGGTCAAGCCCTGAAAGTTTAAGAGATGTTCAAGAATAACATGTGGATGTGATCCCAAGCCATGGAAATCACTAGGGATATTTTGTTTGTATCAGTGGACTGCAGATGGGCAGTGTGGGTTGGTCAGGCTAGGTGAGTCAGTGTCCTTTGTTTCAGCTGATCCTAACAAAAGAATTTCAGAATGATGTAAGGTGTAGTTTAGTGTTAAATGAGTGCTTAAACACTCTTGTGAGTCACTCTGCCACCCTGAACCAAGGGCCTCTGGTAACAGAATTCCAGAGCTGCACAAATTAGATCTGGACTTCAAAAATTATTTTCATTATGCTAAGGTTAAGCTGCCTAAATAGTCCTTTCTAGACCAGCTACATACTGCAGTGCTTGTATTCCGTAACAGTTATGTGCTTTATACCATCCTGTATTCCTTTCAAAGCCACAGAGCCAAATCCTATCCCCACTTCAAGCCACCGAACTACAAACAAGTGATGACTCAAAAAAATATAAGTATTATATTTTGAGGTGTATGTGCCATTTATACAGACACAGTTGTCTTTCAATACTTCCATCAACTTTAAAAAAATAAATTTCTTTAGTAAGTGACAATACCATCTATATACCTCTCAGTTAAAGTAACGGTAAGAAGGGGAATCCAGGTATTATCATGGACAGAATCTAGGCCTGTGATTTTAACAGTCCTGTAAAACATATCAAGAGGGATTTCTGAACGAGATTTGTTTATTTTCTTGCTCGTGCCGTTGCAGGGTCATTCCCAGTGGCTGCCTCTTGGCTGTCTCTCCTTTTCTGTATGTACATTTGTATATATTCATATATGGAATCATAGAATGAGTTGGGCTGGAACGGAACTTAAAAGATCATCTAGTCCAACCCCTATACACACACACACGTACTCGGACACATGCGTGCACAACTATATACTTACAGCATTGAACTGTTATATTGTACTCAATGAAGAATTATTTCAGCTCTGCAGAGGGAGGAACACAAAGGTTGTGTGACAATATATAGGTTCTGCCATCCTTGACAATGACTCGTTAGTTAGTGTACGAGTGAAATCTATTTGGCTTTAAAATCTATCCCTAGTATATAAAAAGATGAGTTCTCCTTGATTTGGCCATTTTCTTCGCTTTTGACAGAGGATCAGTGGGAGAACATAGTGATGAGCACGCCCAAAGAGCTTACTTTAAGCATATTTGATTTTCTTTTCATGTATGCAACACAATCCAATTCCTTTTAAGCACTAAGGTCATTTAAGTGTGCCGTGCCAGAGGTTTGCCATTTTCCCCTCATTCAGTTTCTTAAATCTTCTTGTCAGCCATATTCCCTTTGACTAGCAGAGCAGCTGCTTGGGGTCTGCTTGTGTGGCTATAATCCCATTAAAACCCCCTCTATTATGTTGCTAATATATTTATAAAGAAACTAGTCACCTGGGATTAACGGTTGATTCTTCTCCATGGACATACTGTACTGAAACAGAATCATTCCCGATCCCCTGGCTTGTTAGATACAACCAGTTGCATTTGTCATGGTGCCAAATTGGCTGAAATAGATTAGCAATTAATGCAAAACATGCTCTCCTGTGTTTGCGAAGTACTTGTAATCATCACTGACAATCATATTCTCATCAGCTCTTTCCTGATAGCACTGAGATGGCAGATACGCTGGGGCTTTGGGAGCTTATGGTCTTTCATGGGAAATATGAGAGGCATTAAAAGAACATCCTGACAGAGCAGGTGAGGAATCTGACAAAAAAAAAAAAGACCCCTTAAAAGCCATTTCAAAAGATATTAGCCTGTAGTTTTTTCTTAGCTGTTTCCAAGCATTCAAAGCTAAGGAAGACAAAGTAACCGTTGGGGAGGATTTTGCAAAATCACTGGATACATCCGTGCTGTGATTTATAGATGTGACTGCAACCATAGGGGCACTTCTGAGGTCACTTTAGACGGTCAGAGTAGAGTACTGATCACGACAAAGCAGAGGCCATGCAGATTCAGTCAAGGCTACAAAACCCACCTGGGACGGCTAACTGCTCACGCATTTATCCTGTGGTGAGGTTTGTGCTGCTACTGCCCTTATGTGGCTGTCAGTACTCCTTTGGGCTACTCCCAGAAGAGTTGCAGCGATTCTGCTGGATTGCATTGGCTCTCTTTGTGTAGCCTGAATTTACAGGCAGGGTCTTTCTCCCTTTCAGCATCATCTGAGGGCTCATCAGCAGTCTGTCTCTCTATGAGAGGAATCGCTGACCTGCAAAGAACTTTTTTTTCTGGGACCTTAGTGAAGCCCAGTTATCACTCCTAACCTTCTCTCTTTATCCAGTACGGCCAGCTTCAGAGCAAGAGGCTTCTTACAGCTTCAGCTATCTGAAAAGACTGTCCTTTATGTCTTCATCAGCTCTCCATCTCTAGTTGAAATCGTATCTCTCTTTCCTTGCCTCTGTTTCATAAATTCATTCTGCTCCTGCTCTTGCTTCTCTGTCTTTATAGCATTTGTGTTGTAAAGCATTTTCAAATCTGGGATTGGGGGATTTTGTTTTAAGTAATGTTGTAGGATGAGCTCAACTTGCATTGAACTGTTTTCTGAACAGGAAGCAGAATGCCCTTCTGAAGAAGGTAGTGGGCTAGCTGTTAATAGGTCTGGGTGTAATACCCCACCTCAAGATGGTCCTTAACGCTGGGCACGTCACAGAATTGCTGTGTGTTTCACTTGTCCGTACACAAGACAGATAATACGGTAGTATTACCTACTAAAACTTTACCTACATTAAATGTGTAGTTTTTCTAGTTGTTGGGGCAGATACTGCAATATATGTGTTTTGCTAGTGCCTAGCACAATGTCACGGGCTCCTGACTTAGCTAGTACTGGGTTGTGACTGTCTACTCCTCTGAAAGGCAAGAGGGACGAGGGAATAGCTAGCCCTGCTCTGGGAAGTAGAGCAGCCCAGCCTAAGGAATGATCAGCCTGAGATGGGATACCTCAGGTGGCTGAGGGCTAAGTACTGTGCTCACAAAAGCAACTCCACTGTAAGAGTAACTGAGCTATGTAGACCCCGGCACAGGCCTGCCATGTGGAGGTACGTGCCTCTTGAATCTCTGTTTTTGATTCCTGCTAACCGTGCTTTTCTCCATGCACATTCCTATATCATTCTTATAACTGGGCTGTGTCCTTCTGAAATGCAGTGACTGAGCCAGCTAGTCTACAGGAGCAGAATGTCACTTAAATACCTTTATTGTATTTTAAGCCCTGTTGTGATGTGGAAATTTGTGATAGAAAAGTACAATTCTGGAGGACTAAACTAAAAGCATTGTCTATAGCTGGAACAAGAAATTGTGGGGGTACAATGCATGCAGAAGAAGAACAAAGCATTCTGCAAAAAGTAGTGATTCCAAAGTGCAGTCTAGCTGCTTTTAACCAAAATGTCTAATGTATGGCTTGCCAGTGGCTTCAGTCTCTCTTTTCATTTCCTCTTCGGGGAAACGGTTCCTTGGAACTGTTTTGGTCTCCTCGCACTGCTATGTTGGCAGCGAAACCTGCAGAGCCAGCTTCAGGAGCCTCCTGCCAAAGGTGTTAGGAAAGAGCTCTTCGTGTCAGCGAGCTGGGGTAACTCCCAGGTCCCCGAGTACAGCACAGTGTGTAGGGCTTCAGTTATCGCTAGCAGTCAGAAGGTCCCCAGGAGATCCTGAGTCAGGGACACAATTCTGAGTAGATTTGAGGCAGTTCCTAATTGCACTGGGAGGTCAAACCGCTCTTACTGGCCACCAGGACTTGAGGTCACAAAAAACTGTCTTTTACTCAAGCCAGACACTCTTCAGTCATGGGCTGAGTGCAGCTTGGTGGAAGCAGGGGATTCAGCCCAAAGGTCTGTTCAAATGTTTCCATTTCATGTGGCTTGGTATTGTAACATTCTCCCATGGTTCTAACAAGTTGTGTAAAATCGTGAAGCCAAAGCAGCATTCTTCCTTTAAAGTTTCAAAATTAAGAAAAATGGTTGTGGGGTTGGAAACTTGGGAGAGATGTGCTGTGGTTATCTACTGGTCCAAGAACAAAATTCCTATGGCTTTGTACAAAAGCATGGAGTAGTTGTCTGTTAAAAAATGAAATAATGAATTCAAGTCAGGGCACCTTTTTAGTGGCAGCTGGACAACGTTTAGAGGATTTGAGAGGCCACATATTTCCTTTTCGTGTGCCTCTCTGCGATTCCAGTAAGGGCAAGAAGTGCAAGTCAGAATTTTTGCTGGGGGAACTGGACAGACGGGAGGAGCAGCATGTGTATAGCTCACACAGCCTGCAGCTGGGCTTTGAAAGGAAATACACCTTTGACATGGGAAGAGTTGGTATGCAGCTGTCCAGATGAGTGTGCCAACCACACTGGCCTTTTGGGCCAGGGCAAATAAGATGATTACCTTTACAGCCAGAATATATTGCAGCATCTTGAGGGCACCCTAACTGCCTCGAAGGCCCAGAGTTGGACTGGTTGTGACCTTAGTGGTGGGTCTGGCAGGAAATATCCTGCCAGAAGTGGTTACATTTTGAGCAGGAAAGGTTCAGTGGCTTCTAGTTGCTTTACCCTGAAGGAAGGGGCCAGAATCTTGTCTTTGAGAGATAAAGGACGTTACACATTAGCTACACATGAGCAGGGTGATCACTTTATATAGGGGGAATCCAGGCTCTCTATGGGATTGATAAATGACTTTGAGAATGAGTAAAAATAGTTGGAAAAGCTTTTAAGTTTTGTTTAAATTTAACCATCAGAAGTCAAAACATTAGAGGGTGTTTAGAGAAGTGCCTGAAACTTGGAGACCCTGAGAAGAACCAGAAAGGGAATCAAAGAGCCTGGCCAGGAAAAAAAAAAGACGAGAGAGAGAGATTAAGATTAAACAAACCCATCTGAATAAAGCTAATCAGCTGAGATCCTACTCTGTTGAGACCAACTGGATGAGTATTAGGGCCTCAAGATGTTACTGGGAGGGAGCCAAAAAAGAGAAAAATCTGTGTGTTTTGGGTTGGCTGAAGAAGTGTAAGCCAGGCCAGGTTGGGTGATATCAGTGGAGCCTGCTGTATAAGAAGAGGTAAAGTGGTGTTGCCGGGGTGTTGCGTGTAGAGGGAGGGAAAAATTATAAAAGCCCTAACCAGCTACGTATGGTAAAACTGAATAATGGAGTGGCCAAAGGGAAAGGAGTTCCTGGCAAAGTCTGGAGTATTTATGGGAATCCAAGTAGGAGTTTGGAGTATTAATATTTATTGCAGCGCTGTCAGTTGTCAGTGCTAAGAAATCTTCAGTTATATCATGACAACCTGTGTTTGTTCCAGTGTCCATAACTCAGCCTGCTGTGTGGCTACCCTGCCTCCCCCAGTTCTCAAGTCACACGTGGTGGCTGATTAACTTGTTCAGTACCAGCTGCTCGGCTTCAGTCTTGCAGCTCAATGGTGATTTGGGCGAAGAGCAGATTTTGGCTGCTACACAGCCTCTTGCTGAGCCAGAGTTTCTCCTTCCTCTTAGCTCCGGCTAAGAGACTCCCAGTAGTGCCAAAGAAAATAGTGATAATGTTAGGAAACAAAGACTTGGCTGTTAGGTTATTTGTTGCACTCGTTTTCTTTTTGTATAAAATTTTAAAAAAATGAAAGTGAATCTGTTTTGTTTAGCCTTTGGTTATAATTATTGATGTGATTACTTCTGTTACCCCTGCTAAAATTGACCACTGGTACCTCTGGGCAGGGATTGCTTCTTGCATTTAGGGTCCTGAACTAGATTTCCTTGACTCCAAGATCAAACCCTCAGGCTGAACACTAAGGAATTCCTGCAAAGATTTGCATGTGCTTCATTGTACATGCTGGGCCCAGCTGTTGAGCCTGGGGATGGCAAGGAGCCCTCTTTCTCCTCTGCATGGGATTTTCAGACTGCCAGACCCTGCACAAGGGAAGAGCAGATGTGACCGGCCTGTTTCTCCTCTTCCCTCGTGCGGAGCAGGGAGGGAATGGTGCTGCAGCTCCACCCTCCATAGCATGCCAGCACAGCCGAGCCAGGGAAGGGAGCGGGAAGTTGTCTACTAAGAAATCAACACTAACCCAATACACGTCATCCCAGAAAGGACTTGTTCCTTTCCACTGTTTTCTGCTTGCTTTGCTTGTGGCTTGGTACAGCTCTGCAGTGCCCTATGTGTGGGCTTGGTTGCAGAGTGCCTGTATTACCCGCTGTCTGTGGCCCTGTTGAATCTGAAAGGGCTACTCATGGTATGTGGTGTTAAAGATGCGTGTCAGTGTTTATAGGGTCAGGAGCTAGGTCTGTTCAGGCGTGTTACACATTGTAGGTTTTCGTTGTGTTATGTCCTACAAATGCAATTTATCCTGGAAAATTGAAGAGTCAGTGGCGCCAAGAAAACACCAGATAATCTGAAATGTATCTACCTTTATGAGAAGACCATTGTAGAACATACAGAGGAAAGAACTCCAAAAGTAATTCCTCATTTCTCCTCTAACAGTTTTAATTAACCTGAACAGTTATGCTCTTGAACTGTGCATACTCCAGGGACCAGCTCAATGGCACACTTCCTGCTGCTAGGAGAGTGTGAGCATGACAGTTCAGTTATTGCTGTGCATTGTTAATATGGTTGATCTTGGTCCTGCTCCAAGAGAACCAATAAGCAATCATGGAAAATGAAGGGTAACACATTTTTAGAAGGATTCTGGATAATTTTGGCTATAAAACAGGCTGCATAATCTTGGCAAAAAGTGGATGAATTCATTATCTGCAAATAGTGGAAAATATTATAAATGGCAGTAAATGAAATAAATGGGTGTTTCCACTGTAATATGCTATTCTCTGAGCCACCCAGAAAGAATACAGCTTGGTTCAGTGGGTGGGTAGTCCTAGATGAAGTGAAAGATCATGTTCGTATGCTCAAATACTTGTTTGGGAGTGAGATGTTTTATGCCTTTGTTGCAGAGGGAAATCCATACATTTTACATTTAAGAAGCTATATTTTGTGGCCACATATGGATGTTGGAGTGAAGCTAAAGGTCTATATGTGCCGCATATCTGTTTGCGTTCCTCAGCTAAGCTAATTTTCATTTGGTCTACTACACCTTAAGGGTTTGGAGATCTCAGTGACTCACTCTAATGGAAAGTCACCGACCCTCCTTGCTAGAAAAAATCGATCTTCTGTGTATTTTGGATTTGTTTATGGGCCAGTACTCTTGTGGTGAACAAGTGGAATTAAAGTCCTGGCAGTTTTTAATAGGAAAATCTCCTCTTTGAGATTCACCTCATAACAAAGTGCCTAAACCCATGTGTATCTCTGAGCACGTGAATAGTCCCAATGGCATTTGTAGGCCTGAGGTTACTCACGTCTAAAAGTGTTTTGCTGGATGAGAACCTGATGCTTGTCTCATTGAGGCAAAACGGACTTTGCGGTAATTGTAAAGACAGTGGACTTGGAGGGAGGCTCCAGTCATGCCAGTTAAAGCTCTGCACTGTGTTCAGGGAAGGCAATGTTAGGTCCCGCATTTTGTCGTTCACTTCAGTAGGGTGAAGGTTTAACTGCTCATGTCAGAGTGCCCCTGGTAACTCCGATGGTCTTAGTGGGAGTCAGCACCAAGGATGAATTGAATGGCTGTGCCCTATTTTTGTTATGAACACCCAGAGCCTTTATCAGACAGACCTGTTGATGTTGTCCTTTTGCCTCGCAGTCAGGTGCAAAGACAGGGTGTCAGGTTTTGTTGATTGGAGGGCTGCTCTTTATGGTATTTGTAGGTTATTATTTTTTCTTCCATACTGTCTGCATTATATACCTGTTAAGAAAGGCATTTCCTCATATACTTTGATAAGATCATGGACATTACAATGGCAGCTTAGCCGCCCCTTTTCCCAGTGGCAAATACTATTACAATTTACTGTTTTGCAAAGAAAAAATGCATACAAAACCAAGCACTGTCTGCGTCCATGTTCACATCTGGCTCTTTATATACATGCATATACTTTCATATATGCATATGCCTATATATTTATACAAATTATAAGTTTGTACACATATATATTTGAGTACATATATCCAATTGATTTTAATTAGATAAGCTTAAGCAGCTCTTACTGGCTTCAGAGATACTACTAGCCCTACTGGTATTTTTACTTTAAGGATAGTTTAAATGTATGGCCACTACTTGTATACATTTGTGTACTATGCTATGCATGGACAGATCTCTGTTCTCATGCCATGTCTGCTTTTGCAGTCATGCTTCTGCATTTATAAACAGCTGCACTCATAATCCTGCAAGTACAAATAATTGCAACTAAAGAGGTGAGCATTTATAGCTGGCCTTTTCAAAGGAGTCTAAGGGTGTTAAGTACCCAGATCTCATTGAATTTGGTTACCTAATTCCTGTGGCTTCTTTGAAAATTCCAGCCTTAATTAACTATTTATCTTAATTAACTAATTCAACCAACTATCTGTGAACCAAGCAGTGTGGTAGAGACATAACATACTAAACCTAGTCAGTTTTGCTTGCACAGTAGCTACCTGAAAACTTTTCAACTGAAACTTTAATGGCTTTATTATTGACAACCATTATCAAGTACTTTCAGCGAATCAAACTTCAACATGTAACGTAAGCGCTGCTATCCATCCTAACTTTTAGTGTGGCTCTCAGGGTCTTTGAGTTGACTCATTGATGTGTTTAGACTTGCTAACAAGGATGGACGGTAAACTTCACAGCCTTCCTTTAGGCATCATCTCCACCTTTAGATGCTCCTGGGAATTCCTTATTGAGACTACAGCAGGGACAGCTCCTGTGAAGGTTCCCACGTTAAACACTGAGCCGTATCAGTGCCACTTTGCAGTCTGCACTTTGGTGGCACCTTAATCCATGTAGAGACGTCTGTGTTTGAGGAGGTTGCTGTTCCAAGGAAAAAACAAAGAGCAAACAGAGGAAAAAACATGGAATGAAAAGCTTCTGAGTCTTTACATTACCCTGCCCAATACTTATTTCTATTCCATAATAGCTTTGCCTTCTTGCATCTCTTTTTTTTAAATCCGTGTTTCAAAAATCTTTGATGTGGGTTTTTTCTTTTTATTTTCTTCTTTGAAAGCCTATTCTGTTAAGTATGGAAAGCCACAGTTTTAACAGTTCCCCTGTTTGTTCAGAAATAGTATCATTCGTATTTGGCATCAGAAGGAAGACTATATTGAAGTCCAAATTTACTCCTATTAAATTAAACCTAATTGAAAAAAGGCAAAGGCATTCATTAACTAGTTAAACAAACAGTATTAAATTTATTTTTTTATTTAAAAGAAGAAAGAAAACAGCTTTAACTGAAGAAATTTAAGTGGAAGAGCAGCTATTAAAACATGTGATGGAAGAAGTACATGTTGTTGAAAACATAAGAAGAAACCACAAACATGTATAACAATAAAAGAAATGTACCTTCTTGGCCATTTCTCTTCTCTGTTATTGTGTCAGATGTTTCTGATTTGAATAAGAGCTTTCCTTCATGTCCCTGAGCTTCTCCTTCCATTTGACTTTACATTGAAGTCATAAACCTGTTGTCATGGAAACAACTGTGACATCACAGATGTAGCATTAACTTCACCACAGGGCAAAATAAATGAATGTGATGGCCTGTGAGGAGAGAGAACCTTTGAACCAAAAGCCAAGCTTATCCGAATCTTGGCCTAGAGCCCAGTACCCCTAGAGCCTTTAGTGGGATCTCAGCCCTGTGTTGTAGGCACAGAACAAACACCGCCTTGTAGCAGAGACCCTCTCTTGAAGCTGGTGGTCTCTGTAGACAGGACATGACACAGAAGAAAGGAAGCATTATCAGCTGCGTTTTAAGATTGGAAAACTGAGGAAGAGAGAGAGTAAGCAACTTTACCCCAGGTCACAGAGTGAATTTGAGGCAGAGCCCAGAACTGTGCTCAGATAACTCAGCAGGAGCTGCTGGAGATGCTGAAATGCAGGAGTCAGAGCCTGTTTTTACATATCAGTTCCTGGAAGTCTTTCCCAAGCTCTCTTCAGAATTGAGAAAATATGCAAAAGGCAAAAGAGCTTGGGAGAAGTTGAAACATTGCTGCAAACCGTTTAAAAAGTTCAAAATGTCTTAGACCTGTAGGAAAGTTTGTTTTAGGAAGGTATATATCTCCAGAACCACATTTGGGGTGAAGTCTTTCATGGCAATGTTCCCATGTTCTTCCATGGGCCCAGGATTCCACCTGTGGCTTTTAAAGAGCAACAACCAACACCTTAAGTTGCATTCAGATGTAAAGAAGGAGCAGATCTTTTATAGAGCATAAACATAGTAGCTGTTATGGCAAACCTGACAAACTAAATGGTCTCAGTAATTCATGAGTTTTGTTTGCATTATGTTAATGAACTTGAGGTTTGTCTGATTGCTGCTGCAGTCAAGGGGTGGCATTGACTGCTTGGCTTAGTCTGTGCCTTTGTGGCCAGCAGATTGATTATAGCAATGAGCCCCACGTGAGACTGCCCTTTAAGATCACCCACAAGTTATAGGTGGCATGGTTTTTGAGAATAACTACTAAAAGTGGATTACTCTGAAATGTAACTCTCATTGGGTTGCAGCTAGCCAAGGTATCAGGTCAGATTGTCCACTGAAGTCAGTGGATGGCAGTGACTCCCGCTAGGTAAGGTTTTTTTGCCCACTGTCGTAGCCCCACAGACAACGCAAAGCGTCCAGCTTTATGAGAGTGGTGTGGAAGGGTGCCATACCACACCCATGGATTTGAACTTCTGTTGACTTCAATGAGAGCGGTGTGGCTAAATCCCACGCGACTCTCAAACTGGAGGGGTTAAATCCATTTCGCTTTTGCCTGTTAGTCTGTGGTTGAGGAAAAAAAATACCATGTGTTTTAAATTGTTTTAACTGATAAGTCTGGCCAGCAATCGAGAGTAAATCATGATATCAGTGCACACCCACATCCTAGGTTGATATATGTCTACATTTTAAAGTGACATAAACAAGTCATGAGAGCAGAGTTTTAATTAAAAGGATTGGAAGTGTCAGAATCTTCTTAAATCTTCCACAAAAAAAAAAGACTTACCTCTCCACTATGCTTTTGTAGGGCAATAAACAACTGTGATTTGTATAATGGAATTTCAAGGAGAGTTTAGCTTTTGCAGTGTAATTGTGTACTTTGAATGCTGAAGTTTTATTAAGATACACAAAAGGTAAAGCTGGTACTTTTATCCCAGTCATTGTTTTATCGTCTTAAGTTATCAACCTTTGTGACTTCAATAGCCATTATATTAGAAGAGACTTGTGTAACACATGACAGAAAAATAAAGGCATGTCAAAAACCACAATCAGAGTATCGCAGTACTTCAGGCCAAACCACGTATTCATTAATCAAGCAAAAGTCTTTATGAAGGTGTGTACAGCAATGAATTGGTGAAAGCTGAGTAGTCATGTTAATTCTTGATTTAATAAAATGGTGGCTGGAATAAAATCCTATTGTTTAAAGTCTAAATTCTCAGTGGTTCCACCTTGTCAAAATATAATAGTCTGATTTGCCATGAAGTGTCAAACAGTGGAACCTATCAACCACAAAGCCAAATAAATACAATAAAAGCATGGTGTTATCAGACAATCAGTAAGAAAAGACAGACATTTTTTAAAAAATAGTTTATATGTGCAAAACTGCATTTTGCTTGAGTGGTATCCACAATTCATTTACATTTAATTTATGACAATATTTAATGCCCATGATTTACCAGGTAAAATATTTATCAACAGCAAATGTTAAACTAAAAAATTTGAACAGAAATCCAGACAATATGCCCATTTGATTTTAATACTCTACATTTAGAGTTTTCAGCTTAAATGCAAATTGCATTTATATGGACAAAAAACACCTCTAGAATTAGAATTGATCATGACAACATTAGAGAGGGAATACTGAGCTTCTAGGCTTAAGGCAATACCTGACTGCAAAGACAAGGATGAGACCTCTGTGGGAATGAAATTACTGCATGTTGCAGCAACAGAGACCTTATCAGTTCCTCAGGAAGATCTGATGCTGACCACTCTAAGAGACAGTATATGATGCCAAGCGGATTGGGTCAGATTCTGTGGGGCAGCTGAACTGTTCTTAAATTATTCAATCTGAAAACAAACACTATCCCAGGTAATTTTGGTCATTACCAGCTAGTGAACGTTGAAGGTGAAGTACTGTAAAGAAGTGTTTGTCAAAGAAACTTAGAAAATCCTAATGAGAAAGATGCATTAAAAAGTTGAAATAAATAAAATGTGAAAGTTTACATGGAGAGACACTATTATGAATTTATTTTCTCACCTATAATTAAGACTTATTTTTTCCTGCAGCAATGATTCTTTCTTTAACATGCATAATCATTGTACTGTGTAATGCATTTTACAGGGTGTGGTGATATTCCTTGTCAGCTAGAAAAGCAGTGCCAGCACGAGCAGCCACCTAACAGTGTTGGAACTAGCAAAGAGTTGCATTTTCCCAACTCCTTGTATGACCTGCAAAACTGTGTGAAAGATCAGTATAGAGAAGGACTGAACCAGTTCAAACTGCAAATCTGGTTTGATTGTGTTGGCTTTTGGGAAATGTAGCTTTTTTTCTAGAAAGTTGGGCTGATTTATATACCCACATATCTGTAGCTAGCCCTTCAGCCCAAACATTATCTTTATGTGCCTGTCTTTGAGAGCCCTCAAACTATGCTAATTTTATTACCAAAGTTAAACAGATATGTCTCAACTTAAGGGACTTTGCCGTCAGTTCCTATAGAAGCATCTGTGTGGACTGGACGTAGATGAAGACATTGCCAGTTGGACAGAGGGGAGGAGAGTGTGAAAATATTTCTACTTGATTAAGAGCAGTTCTTCCCTGCTCACTTTCCTTTCTTTACATAGGAACTAGAAGAGTCTCTGTATTTCATCATTATTGTGTACTAGGGAAAAGGATCCTCTAGAAATTGAGCATTTTTCCTGAAAAGCTTTTATGGCTTGGAGCATCTAATGGCAATATTTGTGAGAGCCAAATCATGGTAGAAGAACAAAGCAAAGACCTGTCAGAAACAGGAAACTCATTTCTTGTACGCTAGTGGCTGTGCCAGCATGTATGATGTCTGTGAAATGCACCCCAAAGTTTATAATTTTTATAGGAAAAGCAATGTATTTATATTGTATCCATCACTGTGCTGTCTAAGGACCTTAACGTGTAGGACTGTGCCAGTTATAGCAATGGGTACTAGGCAGTTGTTAGGTATAGCTTCAGATCTCAGATTTGCATATAGCCATAAGAAAGCCATTTTTATTTTTGCTTGCCATTTTCTGAAATAGAAGCAAGTATTACATTCCCAACTACTTCTTGCTAGTGCTACAGATTTATCTTAGTTCATCCTGGGGTTATAAGGCCCCACCTAGAAGTCTGGCTTGTAGCCAACGCTAGAAGGGAGCTGTAGAGCAAACCTCAAGAACATTCTTGAGGTGTTTATTTTCTTTTGCAGGCAGAGGGTCAAATTAAAAAAATACATGGGAACCCAAAAGAACATGTTGAAGACTGGTTTGGGGCACCAAAAATTACCTGATGGCTCAAAGGCAGCAGTTTTCAAAATAAAGGTTCTGAGAGGAAATCATGGTGTTAAAAAAAGGGCTCTGTAAGCCAAGCAGAAAGAAGATGTGGTAGAAGACACTTGCAGGGAACAGAGAGGGAAGACTTAACAGAAGAGCATTTTAAAAGGCCATACTGCAAGTTTTACATTTCAGGAAGAAACTTCAGGTCCTGTGAATAAGCCTGGCTAACTTGAACTGTTTTGCTAAATAACAGAACTAAACAGAGGGACTAAAAGATTATGGATTGACATATAATTTAAAAAAGTACTATGGCTCTGTCTTGTTTTATAAGCAAAAGGGTGGCCATTATCACATTCAAATGCCATTTTTAAGAACCGTGGGTTAACTCCATTTTTCTCCTCTTCATTTGCTTTTTTAGCAAAACAAGTTTCATGTGGCTTCTGTAATGAATGAGCTGGAGCAAATCAGTAAAGGTGACTGTGTTTTGCCTACTGCAAAATGTGTATTAACATACTGCTTTGTGGAAAGCTTGGCCAGTCTGGGTTTAAATACTCTAGAAAGTTTTCAAGATAAGAAAGGATGTAAATTAGAAGCAGAGTTACTGTTTCTGACCGACCACCAGTTTGGACATCCTTATTACAAAATCAAAGTATCTGCATATGGTTTTGTTCACTAATATGGCTATTTATTTTAAATTCACTCTCTGCCTTTTCCGTGAAATAGCTTTTATGTGTAGAAGGTCTCTGAAAGTCAAAAAAAAACACCCCTAAAGATTTGTTCCTAGTTTGACACTGTATAGAAGAAAGGAATTAGCTAAATACATAATGAAAAACTTGGAAATAAACCCCACTATACTCAAGCCTTATCCCCCAAATAGCAACATAAACAATGAAGTCCAGATGAGGACTGATCAGTTATCATATTGTATTGTATTCTTTTGACAAATGCACAGTTCCGTGATGGACAACGTCTGTTGCTCCTGAAACAATTATCTGTGCAGGCAGTGGGAAACACCTCTTCTTGGAAGTCAGAGAAGACTTTGGTCTTCCCGTGAAGAGGAAGGCTTTGTTACAAATTCTCAGAGCTGAGATGGAGAGGATCAGGTGATGGTTCACTCTGTTGACACAGATCCTTGGTCATGTCATTTAAGGGCTGTCTGTAACCTCATTTACATGAATGTAAATCAGGAATTGCTTCCAATGAAACACAGGAAGCAAGTGTTGTACAAACAGCCAGCTTTTTTTCTCCTACATCAATTTTCTGCCTGTAAAGTGGGGGGTATTCCTGATTCTTTTCTTCAATGGGTTCTTGATTGCTTGTGCAGAAGGGAGATGCTATGGTGATAATCTTCAAAACAAAGCCTACAGTCATTTCCACTTTTTTTGTTATCATCCTAATAGACTTATTTCATTACTTTATGTAATGAGAAGTTTCCCTGGTTGTTTTATCCACAATTAATCACAGTGTTTTTGGCTTAAAAAACACTTCCTTTATACGTTTAGCTGTTCATTATTGCCCTTTAGTTAGTTCCATACAATGTTTTAAATTCTGGGTAAGTCAATGATTTTTTGTTTAGCAAAAGGTATGCTTAGACCAACGCCCTGAACTCCACAGAGACACCATCCCAAATTAATTCTCCAGGTTGCAGCTGCATGATCTTGCTAAAGAAGTGAGTAATATTTTGACATTTAATATTAAATGAGTTATCTTTGAAAAATGCTTCCCTGCCCCTGGTGTACCTCAGGCAAATGGAAACATGCTTAACGTGCATAATGAAACCTTGGTAATGGAAAAAATGGGGATCTTAGACGACCTATCAGCATCTAGAATCTGCAGGACGTAAAAACGGATGGTAAAATGATGGTGAGGTGAAAACATAAACTAATCAAATTGATTGTGCTTAATTGGAGCCCTCTTAACAATACAGTTGTGATTATTCTTAATCCTCTGCAAGTCTATAAAAGGATTTTTGGCAAGTGTTTGATTCTTCAATGCTGAAAATTAGCTTGTGAGATTTTCAGTAGCACACTAGGTTTTCCATCAACTGACTTCAGCAAGAATTCTGCGCTTTTCAATTCTTTTTTTATCCAAAGAACACTTGCTGTTCATGGAATTACCCCTTCTTATTTTGGCCACCAAATTGTACCATTATTTCCAAAATTTACTTTTAATTTTAAAAAAATAAGCAATCTATTGATGTTGCTTGAGGAGTTTTCAGGAATTCTGAATGTTCAGGAACAAGCCATGAGATTATGGTAGAAAGATTTGAACTTCATTGCTTATCTGTCAAGTTTAAGTGTTCACTTGGCTTCAAAGGCAGAGGTTAAGAAAAAAGTAAAGGTCTGAAGTAAGTATATAACAATTTTTCTGAAATATATAACATCATCACTCCTTGAGGACATTTTGCATAATTCACTAATTGTGAGCAATTCAGCTTTCTCAAACCTCTGCCAACGAAGCCTTCGTACCATCACATGCCATCGTTTGTCTGCAGCTATATCTAGCTTTATCTGCATACATCAATGCTATGTTTCCGGTAAAGAACATTATTGCATATGCATATGCATGACTCAGAAACCTGTGATCTTTATGCTATTAGCAACTCTCTCAACAGAAGAAATGACTCATCTTTTTAAAAAAATGTCTGTATCAGAATATCTGAAATCTTTTAAAGAAGTTAAAGGCCCAGTTCTGTAAGAGGGTGTGTTGAATAAGCTTCAACAGACTGAGCAGGTCTAATTCCCTTTGTTTTCCTGAGTGGTTGTGATTGTTGACTACTGTACCACTTTGGGCCATTAGGGAATTCAGCTCTTCCTCTTCGTCTACTCTATGCTAGATAATTTTCCCTCAAGTTAATTGATTGCCAATCAATTTGAGGTAATTTAGACAGTTGTAATGACTACTCCCCTGGTGCTTGTTCAAAGCTGCAAATATTTACTGTTTCCCCTAATTGCCTAATGGTCAAGCAGCTAGTTTAATATAGAAAAGGCACCATATAGGCAAATCTTACAATTCTTGCCTGCATGTGCACAGTCTTCCAAAGCAAACGGTGTTTTCAGCAGACGGGAAGAATAGACGGTGTAAAATACTATCGATCGTGAAAAGGATGGTCACCACGAAACAGGGAGCTGGTTAGTCTGTTCCATTTTTAAAGTCATTGGTTAATGTTGCAGAAAGAAAAAAAAAAAAAGTTTCTCAAGTTGTTAATATTAAGAGAAACCTTGCTGAGACATACACTTTTATCCAGAATGTTTGAAGTAAAGCAAAGATGCTGTCACTGTTTGTTATGTAAAGTTTATGATGTCTGCAATATAAATCTAAGCAAGGAGAAAAGGTTGACAGTTCAAAATTAACAAATTGTGGCCCTTATGGATTATATTAGTCAGGAAATGAGAGAGTTACATGATATAGTGAGTAAACTTCTTGGCTTTCAGGCCTGGAGCTGTTAGTTTTTAATAACAGCGAAAAAATTAGAAATGTGCTGGGGCAAACAGACCCTTGGTCTTCATGGAAAATAGTCTAGAGCACTTCACTGCCCATGTTCTGGCCCACTGGCATGCATGTAACATTGGCTGGGAGAGCTTGAGACCCTCAATGAGCAGAGGAGAAAACATTTCATAGGGAAAAGGGCTTGCACTGCTACTGCCTGCTCTGTCCCTCATGGTGGACAGTCAGGGATCGACTGCTACCAGTGCCTCAAACTTCAAGAGCCATTTGGGAATTTCAGATGAATGTGGGAGAGTGGAAATATTCTGGCAGACCCACTGAGAACATTGAACGCAAACTGGGTCACTCGAGGTCTCAATTTAAAATTTAATTGGTGGTGGACGTGAATATGCACCCAACTGTAGAGTCCACAGCTGCTGAATCCTGCTCAAGTACAGATTCTTTGGTGAACTCTGTGAGAAACGAATGAGCTAACAGAAACAAAGTGGATGCTAGATAAGACTAGCAGTGGGGGGATGTATATTTTTATGTTACACAGTGCCCAATACGCTTTTGATACTATCGCAAAAGAAACTAGCATGTCTCCAGGTTACTCGGTTCAAAATAAAAACAAAATGGTAGAGGATGTTATTTTGCTTCAATACTGGTCAACATGTAAATTATTTCCATTTTCTTTTCTGATTATATTTCTGTGGTCACAGATTAAGCAGGATTTAAGGATTTAATTTTATGGTAACTAGAGTCTTTTTTTCTGTTTGTCTTAGGACGACTTTGTTACAGAATCCCTTTTTACTTGTGATGGAAGATGGAGTTAGTAGGATAGCAACAGTGTGCAGAAAAACAAGTATGCTTTCACCTGCAGAACTTACTGCCTGATGGGAAAGGAGCTCTTAGCAGGGCTAAGGATAGGATAGTGCATCATTTAGAAGCAAAGAGAGCATTAGACTCCCTAAATCAGATGCCTGTCAAGCAATGCAGTACCACTGGGAAATGCATCTTGAAACAAAAATCTGGACTGATTCAATAGATGAAAACAAAACATTCCATCAGTCTTGAACTGAAAGATGCAGTATATAGCTCTGCAACAGATTTATTTCAGCCAGTTTTTCATTTTGATTTGGTTTGAAAATTCTTGTAGCAATGCTAGGAATTCCCACAGGCAGAAATAAATACAGTGGATATTGGGTTTGGCCTGTGGGTTCAAGCTTAATAATAATTTTAATAGTAATAATCTGATGCAAACCCTTGAATCCACTAGAAAAATGCATAATCCTTTTTTTGTGAAAATAGCCTAACTGACCTCTGGGCCTGCTTTGTAATCATCATGGCCAGTTAAAATTTTGCATCACATTAAACTTCACCTTGCTGCAGCAGCACAGTCCAAGGGTCATTTTCAAGACACCCCAGTGTTTTCATAGTTGAAACACAGCTGTATTAGAGACAATGTGTTTCCTTCCTACCCTAACTGGAAAATTCTGCCCCCTCATCCCAATAATACTTCAAATACCACTGTGCTAATTGTAACCCACTGCTGACTTTTTAATGGCTTCACTTCCATATCGTGTCTTGCATCAACAGGGTCTCCAGGCACCGTGCTGACTGAAGGCTCAATCCCTTATTCATATGAGTAATCTGCATTCATACAAGTAGTCACATTGACGTAAATCACAGAATCCGGTGACGCCGATTAGATGTTTGTATTACAGGGAAAGTTGTCTGTGGCACGGTTGAGACATGTTATGGTATGTATAGCATTAAGTCAAGAAAATTCTGTGAGGACTGGCAGTGTTTCAGACTCACCTTTTCAATGATAAATTCCTTCCTCTTGTCTTCACTAAGCCTCTGATGCAATATTATTGTTGGGTGAGTGAGTAATAGCAGCAGTTGATTCAAAATAATACCAAATCAGAAGTACAAGGTTTTCATTCACCAATTGCATCGTACATTAAGGGTACAGCTAAGCATGATTGTCACTTGCTTTTTATCTTCTAAGGAATGACATATATCTGGAAGGAGAAGCACTCAAATGTTGATGTATAAAAGCTTGTGTAGGAACTTCTTCATTAAGATAAATTTCACCTAAAATTATTGCAGAGAATTCTGAAATTGCAAATGTGAGTGGTTATCAAGAAATATTTCTTTGACATTTTTTCTTTTCCTAATGAAAACTCTCATGAATTTTGCACTCCTGAAGATTCATCAAGAAAACTTTAAAATACAACAAATGAGGTTTTTGCATTCTGAGGCAAATTTTTTTCTGATTTTTGGCATATCATTTTGAGAAGTATGGAGGGTTTTGTTCAGTATTTTGATATTAAATGGATTGTCTTTTTTTTCCATCCAATAAAATAACAAAGAGAGAAAATTCTCTACCCTTAAGAGTATCTTCATTTAACAAATAGGCATATGGTCAATGATTTAGATGGCATTGGTGTTATAAAACAAGCACTGATTGTTATTGATAGAAACAACTATTATTTTACTTTTATCACCTCCACATAAGAAAGAATACCTTCAGCGTGTGCTGTCAGAACATGTCTATTGTGTGCAGTTCTCTCACTGCACCCACGGAAGGTGAACAGCTGTCAGTAAACTTACTACTTTTCTGAAGGGGTTGAGAAGACCATGTCATGCATGATTCTGTGCATGATACTTCTGTGATTTGATTTCCTTTCTAAGGAGATTTCCATGGAAAAAGATCCATGCATAAGGTGATCATGTAGTCTTGCAAAGAAAAGATGTTAAGGATTATGCAAAGACGTAGAATCCTGCATAGCTTCTCCTCAGCAAAGCTGCCTACCCCATTTCTGTAAAATTAGGGTGGACTTGATTCCCTTTGCTACATCATACAGGGTGGAACCAAAGTCCCTCTTTAGCTCTTGAAATCATAAAATTGCTGCTTTCGTATCATCACCTTCTGGGGATATTACATCTTTTAGTCATGATGTGTCACAAGAAATATTTTTTGTAGAAGTGGAGGAATTGATGCTTTTCTTTCTTGTATTTTGCTAACCGAACCAAACTATTAGAAAATAATTTGATTGAGCAGGAACTGAAGCAGACGCTTTCTGTGCCTTTCAAGACAATATGAACCTCCCAAATTACATCCATATTTTGGCATGAAAAGGAATATATATTTTGGATTACAGTATGCATTTTCTTTTTCTTCTAAGGATATTTTGAAACAAAAGGTAATGTTTTGAAATGTAAATACATTGAAATTTCATTACTTCATTTTTTCATTAGTATGCCTAAATGAAATATTTTGTCATTTCTGGACTGGATCTTGTAATTTTGAAAATATTTTCCTCTGGTGAATCTGATAAATATTCTGGGGAAAAAAAAATTGTGGATAGTTATTCCTTCTATTCATCTCCATTCAAATTTTAAATCATTGTGAGTCACTGAGATATGACAACTGAGTAGCAGATTACTACTAATAATCCTTTTTCAGAAAAATAATATGTGTCTATTGGTATATCATTTTGTAATGAAGAAGTTAAGATCATAAAAAATAATAGGAAAAATTAAATGGAAAATTAAAAGTGTTTGAGAAAAGAGGAGATTTTCAGTGAAAACGTAGCCAATTTTCAGGAGGAAAATTTTAGCCAATGTAGTCATTTTAGCTAGCTTTAATTTCAGATATGAAGAGCTGTGAGGGACAGAGGCCCAAGCTGGAGTTTTGCTTGCCTACTGCTCTAGGTTACATTATTCCAAGTATTACTGAGAGCTGCTTGCGCTGCTGACTAGCTGCTATTGGCCCATAAAATGTCCAGGGGAGGTAAGTCCTGGCCAAGGACTGGTATAATTTCAGAAAGTTGTTAGTTACGCTCTTTTGCATTTTAGCTGTGTTTCAGGTGCTTGTGCAGACCGGGGAACGGGTCATCTCGCTGTCTTTGATGCATTTACTCTCATAATTCGTCTGCGGGGTAAATCTCTGTTGTTAACTTCCATTCTGCAAAAGCTGAGGGACAAAGAGGTGGCAGGAGATTGTGGAGGAGCTGGGTTTTGCACCCAGTCTTTGGTAGCTCTGTAGTTCCCAGGCCTTTATAGCTGTGGGTCCAGTAGTCCTTCCTTGGACAAAGCACCCCTTTTTGTTATGAATAGTGTTGAGGGAAATTTGGCTGAGACAAGACTTGACGAACTGGCACAATAACCTTAAATCCTGCCTGAGCAAACTAAGAAATGTCATTGTGGGAAAAATGTTATGAAAGCAATTACTCTACCTGCTCATTAAGTGCATGTGTGTGGGAAGCTGGGGCGGGCAGTAGTGCTGTGTGTGACAGGAGGCCGCCAGAAGAGACATGCATGGCCAATGGCAGCAGAGAGGAGGAAAGCAGGTGCAGCCCTAAAGGCTGAGAGATGTGACTCTGGCATACCTGAGAGGGAGGCAACCTTGAAAGGAGTGAGAGAGGAGAGTTAAGATCAAGCAATACTGGAAGGCAATCCACCCTGAAGGCCAGGCACGCAGCAAAGGAGATGGGGGTGGCACAGACATGTTCCTTTCTCTTATCTCTCTGCCCTCTGCCTTCCACCCCACCCCATACACTTACTGTGTGTTACAAAGTGTAAACAAAGCTATTTAGGCTGGAAAATATATCTTTTTTTTTTCCATCCTGAAATTTGTTTGGGTTTGGTTCTTTTTTTTTAATGGTAACAAGGAAGAAAAAGTCATGTTCGGGGATATTTGGCACACTTTAAAATGTTTTTTTAAATTTTTTTTTTACTTCTGGAAACCTCCTCCAAACTAATAGAAGCCATGATCTCCTCAAGGGACTTTCATTGACACCCTTTTACCTTTACTGCACTACTTTATAATATCCTCTCCCCAGAATTTTCAGAATAATTTAGGGCCCTGACCCAAAGCCAGTGGGAAGAGTCATACCAGCTTCAGTGAATTAGGTCCTTAGAGTCCTTTGCACAGCTGCCAACTCTCTAAAAAGGGTGTAATATGCAGGCTAATAAGCTACTTAAAAAACATAATGTGAGCATAATTCTCCACTTCATTACATGGGTTTTACATGCCACTAAGCCAATGGAGTTACACTGGTGGAAAACCAGGGTCACAGAATGGAGGCTCACCCCAGACACTAGCCTTTTAAAACTGGTTTCAAAGATCAGAGGCAGTTAGTCTGCATCGTATACTAAAGTTGGGCCTGATCCAAAGCTCACTGTACTCAACTGGAGCTGTTCCATCAGGCCCTAGGGATATATATGTCCATGTACGCAGATGTGTATATGTCTCTATGTCAATCTATCTGTGTAATTTATCTATTTTTACCATGCTCATTGCTGGAGTGACTAAGAGCCTGGGTGACTGAGGTTAAGCAATATGTAAAGTCCCCAAAGCCTTGATCTAATATATACTTGCTGATCCTGTAATGTAAAAATAAATGTAGGTTAGCGTATGATCTGCGGGACATACAGAGTCAAGCATGCAGAACACACAGAACGAGCAGGGCTGTTTCCCATCCAGTTGGACAGGTTATGCCATTGGCAGGACATAGAGAGATGCTGCCGAAAAGGCATCACCCATTTTTTAGTTCTCAGACTCTGTTTTTATATGCTGCTGATGGATATCGGATGAATTGCTCATTGTAAATCAATAATACTTCATCTTCACATTAATGAGGAACTAAAACTGTTTCTAATAAATGTTTAAATACTTAGCATTTTTTAGAAACCAAGCCTTTTATGAGGAATCATTTTTTTCTGTCAGGCAAGAATGGTATAAAAATATTTGGGACAGCCTTGTGAATTGTTGAAAAGTAAAAAAGTAAATGGGTGGGCATGTATTCTAGCTCTTTGCTTTATAATTTCAGCTGCATAGAACCATGTTGTGCAGACAACAGAATCATAACAGTCAGTACACAAGATGCAGTATGTTTTGATGAAAATGAATGCGCTTCAGAAGAGCAATCTTACTGTTAAGTAATAGTGCTGCACCGTAGCTGTGGTGTTGTTATTCCGATTCAGATTGTGTCCTACTGAAAAAGATCTGGGGAAACTGCCAGGGGGAGAAAAGTTGTCCCAGTGTGCCTGTTTGCAGTTTCTGAGCCTGAAGTTTTGCTCACGAAAAGAAAAACAGGGTGTCAACTTATGGGGTTTTTTCCTAGTTTTCTATTTAGGAATTCTTTCTGTGAAGTAATGAAAGATGAGGGTGAGAGACAGACTTAAAATGAATGGGGCAGAAACAATTGATTTTATAAAGAACAAATGTTTTATCCTCCAGAGGATCTATGTGAAGTAAAATTGTATGTCAAAAGGAGCAAAACAGTACAGTCGTCAGTGAACTGCAAACCTTTGCTGTTCATCAAACAAAGAAAAGCAATGAAATGTTCTTAGAATTTCCTCTTTACTGTGTGAGGAATGAAAATAGCCCAAAATAATGTGGTGGGCAAACTGTATACACCGGGCAATAAACTAAACTTCCTGTCTCTAACAAAAGGCTTCTCTTTATAAAGTGCCAGCGCTTTTGACTGCAAAACACTGGTATCCAATTCTCCTTTAGCTCTTGAGGAATGTCTTCTGAGAACTTTGTAGTTTGGCATTTACATTTTTGGACATTTCTTTTAGAAACATAAGCTGCTGATAGATGAAGAGCATAAGCTGTACTGTTTGGAGCCCTGGACTCCAAACGTTTTGGAGAGCAAACCACTGTCAACCTTTGATCCATCTTGCAGACCCCCTGCACAACTGCATAGAAATGAATTTACATATTTTAGTCTTTCACGAGGTTTTGTGTGCTGATCACAGACCTACTCAAGCACTAGTATTTCACAGTTTGAGCTACATCAGCTTGGAGGTTCTTTTCGCTCTTTCTGATCACACAAATAATTCATATCTTTCTGTCAATCTTGCAAACACTCATGTTTAGCTACTAATAGATTCTAGTGTCTCCTACTGGAAAAAAACATCTCTTCTGTCAGTTGCCTAGCAGCTGACAGGGTTACATCCTGTACCTCAATGGTAGACTGACCTTTGTTCCTGAAGAAAATTAGAATTTATTCTCATGTAAGGTGGTAGATTTGTATACTCATGGTTGTACATGTAATTTCCCCTCAAATGGTTATTCTGTTTTCCTGAAATAGTGTGGGACACAGACGTATACTGCTGAAGACTGAAGTCTGTCTGTTCAAGTAATGATCAAAAAGTTTAGACCATCATCTGACAGTGATGGTTTTGGAGGTGCTGACACCTGGTTTCTGTAGGCAGCACAAAAATCTACCGTTTTTTGTCACCACAGCAGCAGAGGTGACAAGGAGTGCTAGTTGCATGGAATCCAAGGGGTAGTCTAGATTTGCACATAGCCCTAACTTGGATACACATGAACTTCTCCATGTGAGGACTTTTGGTTCACCACCTTCAAGAGATGCCCTGAGCTGAATTAAACCCTAAACTGGCAAACAAAGAGTTGTCAGGAGCTACTGGGGAGGGGCAGAAGGGCTCAGTCAGTGGAGAGTGGCAACACCTGGAGCAGCTAACAGATTAAATAGGCACACCTGCAGAGGAGCTGGCTCTTCTCTCCTGGAAAAGTGTCTTGGGAGCTGCTCCTCTAAAAGAAGATTTGGGTTGTACTTTAGAAACAAAATTTGTTCAGAAAAGAGGCCTGTTCTAGGTTAGTAGTCTTCACCTTGATATTTTATTGAAGAACTAAGTTGTTTTAAGATGCATCTAAGCGAGGCTACAGTTTCCATGGCTGGTATACATGGAAAATATCTTGTAGTTTCACTGACCTGTGGGGGAGAAAAACTGAAAGTGTGTATGAATTGTGCCCAGAGTTGCTGAGGATTAATTATTTTGTGGGTTTGAGTGTTGTTTGTTTCCCTCTCCCCCGTGTGGTTTACACTTAAGTTGATACCTAGAAATTGTAGGGTTATGGGTTATGTGCTGGCTGGAGGGCTGAGTTGCAAAGAGGCAGACTAGGGTAGACATGGATCAGTGGCTATCAGCAGGCTGAGATCAGCTTGGTCTCTAACTGCAAAGAGCTGGTCTTCTGTGTCTTTTCTAAAGCTGACCTTCTAGAGTCAGGGACTCCTCCTATCCCTGACTTCTTAATGGGATCCGCATTCTCCTAAGAGTGATCGTATGGCCACCATGAGCAAATCTGCAAAGACTCTACATACAGGCTGGTAAGGTCAAAGTATTGCTACGTGGTTGTGCTAGTGCAACGTACAAGACGACTCCAGGTAAATAGCCTTGATAAGAAAGCTTGAATGTTAACAGGCTTTTTGCTCACTTTAAAGAAGATATTGGGGTCTTGTTGCAAAAGGATGCAACAGGTGCTTAATGAGTGCTTAATTCTCGTGTGCTCTAGGAAAGAAACTGTTAAGAAGAGCATGCTGTCCTGCTGTGTTTATCTAACTTGTCTGTCTTCACTTCTTTTTAGTTGTTCTCCCTTTTCTGTTACTCCTGTGTAGCTGTCATGAGGAGGGAAGATTCCCCTCTATTCCCTCATCTGTGTCTGTGAAGGACTTAAAGGTGTTTGAACAATGGATTATCATTGCTTTGAGGGGAGGACGACTCAGAAATGTGTTTTCCTTCCCATATTAGAGATTAAACATGAGGGTAGAGCTGCCGCCCCTCCCAGGGGTAAGAATGTGCCAACATGTTATTTCTTCAAGAGGCAGCAGGTCCCACTGAGTTTGGAGCTGGTGGGAGTGTTCCCCCAAACCACTAATTCCCCTCTGATGTTCTTGGGTCTGCTGTCCAAGATGGTGGTGCCTGTTTGAACCCTTGTGCCACAAACTGCTGACCCTGCCTGAAGGGATGCAAAGCTTCATGCATCTTGCAGGCCTGCCTCAGTCAATTCACTAGGTGTGGTACCTCTAATTCTTGCCTCAGCAATGCAAGGACCTAAATGAGTGTGCTGCAGGCTTGTGTTTGGGCGTTTCATTTGTGCACTGTGTCCATCCTCTGAGTACATGGACTGCATGGTGGGTTGTTGGGTGCACTTGTGATGGGGAAAAGGCATGGTATTTGGGGCACCAGGGAGGCAGCATCTCCTGCCCTTGGCTTTGCTGGGAGCTGAGCAGTTGTTTGTTTCCTTGTGTCTGTGGAGTGCAGCGCTTTGAAATTGTGCGGATGGCGTATGCAGCTGCACGCCAAAGAGGGAACACTTCACTTCCCTATGCAACTGTGTTTCTTCAGACACTATTTAAGGGACCTGATTTTGACCTCTCATACACCCATGTTAGTTGACAGTGGTGAGAGTTATTCTTTATGCGTGCATGCAAGACGAGGTTCAGTTGCAATCTCTTGGTTTAACAGCAAAAAAGACTATCCAGCAGCATTACTGCTTGACTGAAATCTCCAGAGATTCATGTGTTTGGCTCAGCGTGCCTTGACGTTAATCCGCTGTTGGAATATCTATGGGAAAGAACAGCCAAGCGACTGAAGAGTATAAGAAATCTTAGGTTGTCTGGCACAGACTAGCCTGCCACCATAAAAGATGAAAACACAAGAGAGGAGGTAGGAGGAGTCCACTCAGCTGTTTCGATTTTCAACATGCAGTCTGGGCTGGCTTCCTTTTGATTATCAGGGAGAGCTAAGAAAAGTAAAACAGTGTTGCTAGTCTGTGAAACATACCCTTTAAAACAGGCTGGGTCAGCCAGCCAACCTGCGGGTCAGTTGTGAAGGGAGTTAATGTGTGTATTAATGATAAAGAGATAGCATTGATATAGTTTCAAAGTGTTTCATATTTAAATGTGGCTCCAAGTTTGTTGTGCATAACAGGACAAATATAACTAAGGTGGGGCTGAGCACAAGAGCTGGATTCCAGCCTGTTTTAGGAAGCCAAAATAAACACTTAAACAAATACAACATTTCACATGGACTTTTGTGCTAATTATCTACAGTTTCTGAGGCTGGTTTTTAAAAGGGTGGGGGTAAGACAGTGAAATATCCAGAAAGCAAGCTGATGGGAATACTGTGGGCTTTATCCTGATCCTGATCTTGCTGTGTAAATCATGTCTGACTCTTTTGAAGTTCAGGATGAGGGTTGCCTGGCCTTTCTCACTAGGCTGTATTAGGGTAGACTTCAATTTTTATAAAGTGAAACACCAGAAGTCACTGGGTGGATGCTAAAGTGAGGATCTGGTTGTCAGGCTTCTCACTGCTAGTTGCTCTGCTGCGTGATTTAGAGCAAGTCTCTGTGCCTCTGTTTCCCACTTGCTCTTTGTCCCGAGACTGCCAGCTCTGTACTATTTATTTGCCTTGCAGTACTGTGGGCATAGTCTCTTCAAATTCACTCCACATCTGTTTTATCCCTCCCTCTCTGTTACTTAGCTTATCTTTTTCCAACTCTACATGTTCTACTGTTGTATAATGAGCTCTGTCTTTGTGTCCAAGCTTGGCATTCTTGTTTGCTTAGACTGTAAACTCCTCAGAGCAGATTGGTTTGCCCACTGCCATTGTTTTATCCCTTGTAATAAACATTACTGCTAATAATAAGAGATTATTGTTACCTCAAATAGCTTTTTTTTTGAAAAAAACACAAAAAAAACCTATAGTGTAATTCTATACTTTACTGTAGTTGATGACAGCACTCAAAGGTTTAAGATTTGCATCTCTGAAGCTTTTACAATGCCTCATGCTGCAGGGCTCTGGTCTTCTTTGGAGTCTCAAGGTGCTACTGTTATACTACTAATAAAGTGCTTATAAAACACAAATGTTTAAAGCTACTTTCTGTTCTTGGTATGTTGTCTCCTAAAAAAAAAAAACCCACCCTCCCTGTTTCTGCTTGTTTTTTGTGGCAGTAAAAGCTCACTGATGTGTGTTAAGCTCTGTAGAGACACTTTAATTACTGTACATCTGAATGGCTGTCACATTAGGAGTTAAAGATCTCTATTTCAAGGAAAGGAGGATTTTTGTTTCTAATATAAATGAGTATGCTTCAGCCTTTTTACCAAATTCAAACTGCATGGAAGGGTATTTTATAATAGACTAAGAAGGCAATATAAAATTAAGTAAAGCTGGGTCTGGTGCCTAAAAATATTTGGCAGAATTCCCTGGAAAGCCACATTTGAACATTTTAAATATATATTACAAGGCAGACAAGAATAATTATCTTCTCTTGAAGTTCCCCAAGTGAGAGAAGTGTATTGTAATGCCCTTTGAAAGAAAATAATACAAGTTGCCAAATGATTATGTTGTGGAATTCTTTCCCACCCCCTGTCTCTTTCACCCATCTGATTGTATGCAAGAGAGGAAGAATATGGTATAAATGAAGCTGCTGTTATTGCATTTCTTTTAAAAAGACAAAACTCAAGTAGGTGTACCTGTCACTGTGCAGGGCAGTCTTTGGAAAAAAAAAAAAAAAAAAAAAGAATTAAGGCAAAGTATTTCTAAATGACTAGAGCATAGCACTGTTAAAGATGAGGCAACTCTTTATTTCATTCTTATGTTGTGAATTCTTGGGAAAATTCAAGTAACACCACCCTGATTTTTTTTTTTTCTTCTCTCCTCCATTCTACATGCAGTATTCAAAACCAGGGATGTAAAAGCCCTTCTGATTTGCCTCTTCATCCACTATTAAAATGAATGGCACAGTCTTAGCAGTGGGAGCTGAGTGAGACCAAACAGGATTAAGTGAACCTGTAGCAACCATTGGTATTTTAAAGGGACCTTGGTAAATGCCCAGCTCCCTCAAAAATTAAGTTGTCCCCATGAAAATCCCTATAGAGATAGATAAAAGGAAGGACATATCTTTAGATGAGAAAGAGAACGTTCTTAAAACATGGAGATCCTTTTAGAGTCAGTAGAAAGACTTTCTCAGTGCCAGGTATCATGGCTTTTTTCTTTTCAGTCTCATCGTGCCTGTTAATAGATAGTTACAAGGAAGGGTAGTTGTGCCACCATCTTCCTGTGGAGCTTATCTTGTCTGTCATAGTCTGGTGATGAGGAGTGTAAAGGTAGCCAGAGTAAATGAACCAAAACATGATTCTTGGAAACTGAGGTAGATGCAAACTTCACAGTTAATTTCGGTGTGTTCAGGGTCAAATCTATGGCGAATGAGGAAAACCTGAGTCCTGATACTGAATTCCTGGAGGGAAAGAGAAGCATGGGCTCATGAAATCAATGTGGGGATAGAGGGGCTGAGGGAGAGGCCAAATTCTCTGCTGTTGCAGGCTGGAATTGCTGTTACTTGGATAAGAAAAGTTCCTTCTGATTTACACCAGCCAAAAAAGGTCCTGCAGGGTCTTGAGAGAGCTGCTGATATGTGATCCTGCAAGTGAAGAAAGAAAACTAGGAATATATGGTGGGACAGTGAGAGAGATTTTGGCAGCAGGATTTAAAGTCAGAAACAGGGTGGGAGGCAAAGCTGTGGTGGGAGTGCTGAGGCTGAGCAATCCTACCCTGGGAAATCTGACTGAGGGGCTGCAAGCTGCTTTCTTAATTACTTATTTTTTCAGACCAGAGGATGTGAAGTTCGACTTTCTTATTTCAAGGGGGAGGTGGAAAAGCTGAAGGAGAATTGTGTTTATTTGATTTAGTGGAATCTTTCATACGAAATATATGTGCGCGTGGTTTGTGTATGTCTATTTCAATGAAGACTGTTCAATTAATCAGGTGTTCAGGAGAGATTGTTTAGATCTCTCAGGAAATGTTGGTATGCTATCTTCCAAATGAGTATCCTCCTGCCTGGCCTGTTGCACAGAGATAGGGTACTTTGGAAACATCTGCAAGATTAGCTTTTAGAAATGTACTAATTTAAGCTGGATGGGACAAGTAAAACTGTGGTTTCATTTTATGGGTAACAAATTGATCCTTGGAATACTTCTCTGCTGCAATCAAACATGGTGCTGTGAGCGTGTAACTCTCTCTCCCTTTGGCACTGATGACATTGTTCCTGAAGCAGCATGAAGCTGAGCACAGCCTAATCACCATATATTTATCCTTCTTCTTGGGAAGGTTTTGCCGTTGACATCAAGCTCCGTTTTGCAGCTGTAGTTCAGCATGTGCCACAGTTGTATTCTGAGCACGTACAGCTGTATCTTCTATTACTGTTCTCTCTGGGATGTTGGCTAAAGCTTGTCATTCTTGGTTATATGAGAGGACTAACTGTCCTTATGCAAATTACCGTGATTTATGTTGTACATGTCATTAGAGGTACTGCAACTGTATGTTGTTAATTGCTATTATGGCCTCATCTCCACAAGCTTTTAGTGAGCTGATTCCTGTAGGCTGCTGGTACTAGGGAAGGTGAGGGATGATGCACTGTGGTTGAGAGGCAAGGCTTGGTGGTGACACCACCTTCATTTTTCTCTCTTCCTTGCCTTTCCTGCTCTGTTGGTAGAGTGCAGTGTATTGGAATAGACCTGAAGACACTTCTGCAGTTCGTGTTAAGTGTACCTCAGGGAGGCCAAAATGCAGTGCAGGAGAGTCTGGTCCTTCAGGCAATTGAGTCCTACACAGAATTGGAGGAGGAGGTGGTGCTTTCACCCTGTTTCCTTTGGAAGGTAAAGCAGTTGGGTGCTTTCCACCTATGCCGAGTCCACTGTGTATGACTCGTGCCTCTCTCTGCTCCCAACTTTTGTTGGCTTAAGGAAGAGAAATTCTGCAGCCAGCTGAGAGTGAGGAGCTCAGCTGCACTAACAATGCCACTCCATTGGCTATTGTACATTTTTTCAAGTCCATTTTTTTAATGTGGCAGATCAGAACTTAAAAAAACAGGATGTCTTGGAACATAAACTAGATGAAAACAAGATACAGTGAAAGTGAAAAAAAAAAAGATATTTTGCTGCCGATTGAAAATTAGGACCAGATGAAGCCTCTGAGTCCCTGGGCATTTAATTTACTGGAGTCGGTCACTCCTTTGTGAAACCAGCATCAGTCTGCGTTCTCTGCACATAAGTGATATCTTTGTTTGTATTTGACATAATTGCTTGAGGAAAATAATGAGATGGATTGTTTTGGCTTTCTTGTTTGCGTAAACTTTACATGCAAGTGATTTACTTTGCAAGCCACTATGATGGGGTGTCTGTAGTTCACATGGCCAAGAAATTCTGTCGAACAAAGCTGTCTAATGAAGTGTTGCTTTGAATCTGGAAATGGGCTTTCTAAATAAACAGGTTAATGCAGCTCGGCAAAGGTTGTTTTTGTTTTTATTGTTTTCCCTCCATTTGCATGCATATGAGTTTTATCGATCATAGCCAGAAAGAAAAGTTGCTTTGCAATCTAGCCTACTTGTTCTCTTTCTGTGAAGAAAACACACCTTTTCCTTGGGACTCCTTGCCTGAGACTTTCATTGTGTGGTACCCACTGACTCAGCACAATTTTAGGTTGTGGTCACGTATATATACATATCTCTCAGTTTATTTGGTCATCAGTCTGGAAGATGGCAGGATTATAATGGACTTCACACAGCTAAATGTCATTGTCCTTTGAAAAGGAACTCTTCTTTGATTTTTCAGGCTGACAAATCAGTTGTCCAGATATAAAACTGAACTACTTTTTTTTTTTTTTTGTATTGTTTGTTTTCAGATCTGCTTCTACCTGGAAAATTTGGCTTACAGTCTGAATACCTGTGACTTCAGAGAATCAGTCACGGTCACAAATCAGGTAACAGAGAATCTCCATATTTGCATTTGTAGTATTTTATGCGGAACATGTTTTGAGGTAAGTTTTTGGTGGTGGTCTTTTAGGGGAATTAGGGTCTGAAGCTATTTTAAAAAACATACCTCCAACAGCCTTCATGAGGATTTTATGCACTTAAAGGCAAACAAACAAACCCCTCACACATGTAACCAGTAATAAGAAATGGAAGCACGGTTAGCTATACAGGAAATGGGATTTCCATACCATGGGTAATATGGACTCTTTTTTTTTAAAAAAAAAAAAAGTTCTCTTTCCAAATCAATACCACTTTTAACTCTTGCCAAACATGTTCCAGTAAAAATATTGATTCAGAAGTGCTGAAAATTTTTATTCAGATAAAGTAATTTTTTTTGTTTAGTGCAACTAACAGGCAAAGCCAAAGTTTGCTTTGATTTATTGGAAAAATATCTTGAAATAAGAAGTCAAGAGGATACTACTGAAATAGGAGATTTGGGCTTTTTGATCTTAAACGTTGCCAAAAGAGATACCTCCCACCCCAAAAGAGTAAAGTGTTTTTCTGAAGAGAAATTTCTTGCTGAGATATTTGATGAGTGTTAATAGCAGGTGTTCAGTCTTAGCCTGGTATATTGTCAGGTTCTCATCAACTTGGTTGTAATACAAGTCGTAATAATGAACTATGGTGGTGTTCCCCAGCCTTGGGCACTGAATGCTGGCCAGGCTTTTTAGGACTGGAGAGCTCACATGTATTGGGAAGAAGCAGCAGCGGTGGAAGGCATGTAGTGTGTCACTGGGTGACTCCTTCACTCTAGTCTGAACAGTGTGCAGTATTGCTGATAGGATCTGGAATAAGCCACCTATATTGTGAGAGGGACAGATATCTAAAATAAAGGTGTTAAGAAAAGAATAAATTATATTTAGGGAGGAGCCTGAGAGAGATCCCCTCTAGCATTGAAGAAGAACAAGATAAATGCTTTCTCGGTCTCAGTGCAGTTACTGTTATGTGTGAGCCCTGCCAGTCTCTACTTTCTGCACTTGTACACAATGTGTTGGTATCTGCACTGGGCTAAAGAAGTATCTGACTAGCAATGTGTGTATATGCAACAGACTGGGTTCATGGTCATGGACTCTACATGGAGCTCTCTGAACACGCAGACTTGTAGGTGTTTGTGTGCTGAGCCCTTGGGTACCAAGGAAAGCCATAACTGTCCTCTGGAGCAAATGGAGAAGGAAGAGGGTGATGCACACCTGGCAGGTGTCCAGACTGGAAAGGTGCCGTGGGAGCTCTTCAGCCTTCCTGCTGTGATTGGGTCCCAACTGTTCCTGCTGATACAGTGTGAGCAAATGGCACTTGTGGGAGAAAATTAAGCCCACTCAGAGTGCTTGTGTGTGCATAACACTTCTAAATAGAAAAGCTTGAGAACTTTTTTCTTTTGACTTTGTTCTGGGTAAGTTTAATGTGGTCCTCTGCAAAGAAAACAAAAGTCTGGAAACCCAAATCTCCAGGAGACTCTGCTTTATTAGATAATTTGAAAATCTTTAATGATCACACACATAGATCTGAGAGATCTCAGGCACACAGCTGTAGTTTCGGAGCACTGGCTTTATTTGCCATCTGTCTCCAAGCAAGCATATTTTGGCTGGGTGTTCTGCTTCGTATAGCTGGGTGTTACTCGTTTTGCTCCTTGTCACCTATAGACTGGCCTTTCCAAGGAGATTAATGGAACCTGAGAGAAATAACCCTTTCCCCTTGTGAAGAAAGCAGTATAATGTCACAGCAGTTATATTAACTCAGATCAAGTTGGTGGTGGTCTAATGTTTGCTGTTTCTTTCCTGGGCTGAAACTCCCATTCAGCCTGAAAATGCAGAGGTACTTTTCTGTTCAGTAGCATTAGCATTGCTTGTGTATCTGTTTTAACCCCAAACCTATGCAAACTTCTCACTGGTGAAAAGGCAGGAAGAAAAGCTGTATTGGTGTTCTGCTGGCTCATACGGCACTCCTAGAATCCCATTAAACTGTGAGGAAAAAGATTGACTAATCACTGTGAATCTCTTCTCAATCTCCTGTTTGCCAGTGGCTTAAAGGAATGTGTATTGATTTGGGCAGTGGAAGAAACTTTTGGTTTTCATTATAGCCTGTAAATATCTTGGCCTGAAAGCCTCAAGAGTGCTATCATGTCCTACCGCATATATATACTCTACCAGGCGAGTTTTGAAATAGAGATTTTTACGATGGCTGTGTTTACAGTATTCAATGAAATCAGGGATGACTGAGCAACAGGATGCCAAACTCTCCCTTTTCCTGGGTTAAACTGCGTGGATGGATTTTGAAGCTGATATATTTTTTTTTAAATTGTGGTTACCTTCTTCATTACTATGACATCAACAGGAAGGCAGAATTTCTCATATTCTTGCTTTTTGTTGACATCAGTGGGTTTCAATCAGGCCCTAAATATTAATATGAGACTAACTATTAATAAGGGGGTAATACTGAAAAACTGCTGGCTTTGAAAATGATGAAGTAATTATTAAGATGTACATTTATTTGATTTTTTTTTCCAGATTTTGGGTCAATTATATAGGAGAAAAGTGTTTGGGGGGGGGAATCTTGTGCTTACCACCAGCTTTTGAACCAGTTGACACCTCTGTAAGGTAGTAATACTTAATCCCTGTCCCTCTTTTAAAAGTGGAGGTGATAATCTTTCTTCTGTAAGAGGTTCATTATTTTAAAGGCTAACTTGCCTGTAAGTCAAAAAACCTTAAAATGTTAGTAAAGCAAAAATTCAAGCAGTCTGACATTTGATCTAGATAAAATAAAAACTTAATTTGTTTTCAAACTGCTGACTTGACACACTTCTGAGTTTCAGTGATTCTTCTATTTTTGAAGAAATAAGTACAAAAAATAAAATTAATATTTCTGGAGGAAATATGGCTACTTACAACCTATTTTTTTCAGAGGGAGAGCATTTCAGTGAGCAGAACTCTGCTGTTGTCAACAGACAACCTTCATGGTGAAAATAACTTTCACAGCAGTACGGACAAGAGTTGTGTGCTGTGACTTGATTCCTACAATTTTCAGTTTACACATAAAGCCGTGCTGCTCTTCACGCAGGAATTTTTCGAGCTTGCTTTTCACTTTTATCTCTTTGCTCATGGTGATTATTTCTTATTAAAATGCTCATATCAACAGAGCAATTAATTCTCGGTAATTTCCAAGTTTCTTTGGCTTTGATAGCGAGCAATCTGGTGCAGTAGGAGTGTATCAGTAGATCAGAGCAGTCAGTGCTGAGCCCCTTGACTCTCTGCTGTATGTGCATCAGTGCTGGGAGGGGGGATGTGCTTTGAACTGACTATATCCCCATGCCTGCAGTCCCAAACTTTTGAGAGTAGGTGCCTAGCTTGGATGTCACATTAAACCACACTGAGGCAAGCCTGGATGTGATCAGTGGGAACAGTTGGTGGATTTGCTTCAAAATTGCACTGTTGCTCTGAACACAGATGCTGAAATGGATGCAATGTTTGGTTCTCACAAATGCAGTCTATGGTGTGTAGACCAAAGCCTAGTGGGTGGATATAATGTTCTGTATATTCTAGAAACCAGACTATATCTAACTAATAATCTTTTTAGTTTTACTGGTCTGTGTGTATCAAATACTTCCTATAAAAATCTAAAAGGAAATCCATCCTTGCTTGTCAGAGACGGGGAACCCTATTGGTCAACTGGGCTATCAATGGCACTATAGCTGTTACCTAAAGCTCGGTGGGTTGTCTTTGATTCAGCATGCTGGGCCGTGTTTGCAGTTAGCTGGGAGACTATCAAGGCAGCTTTTTTCCTGTGGGTTTTAAAACCCTGTGATAGTAATTCCTAAAAGCCACAATTGCTGGGGCTTCATTGTGCAGACCCACAAGGTGTGTCTTCTGTGTACAGGGAACCTACCTGGCCAACATTCAGGTCCATTTATGCCAGTAGTGAGTGATTCCACAGCAGAGCTCTACCTGTGTTGCTGCTTTCTGTGCCTGCGTATGCCTGAATGTGGCTGGGGACATCCTATGCTTGGGCTCTTTTTCTGTCAACCAGGGGTGAACTTCTTTCTCATTTGGAGAGGGCTGAAGAAACATAGGTTGGCAAGTACTTCAGTGACTCTTCCCCCTCCAGTCCTGCCTGCTCTTGTGATTGATTTTTTTAACCTATTTAAAAACAGTGCTTAGGCAATAAACTGAACCTCTAGCTACGTAAGTTACTACAGGCTTAAAAATCTTTCAGAATTGCATTACAAACTTTCTGTCTGAGTAGTGAGAGGGTTCAAACTCAAGTGTGGTGACTGTCCACAGGTCAGTGTGAAATGAAGATAGATGTGGTGACAGTCCTGGCCTCAAGGCATTTATAGTTTGAAACTAATGAAGGAGAAGGGTTGAGGTGACTTGCACAAGAGTAACACAACGAGTCATCAGCCCAGTTAGATTTAGATCCTGCATTTTCTGGCTCTTAGCTCCACTGTCTTCATGTTGGCCTATGTTGTTCTGCTTTCTCTAAAATAGGCAGAATTGGCCTTTTAAAGTGCTTATTTAGGCTACCTCCTTTTCTTCCACTTCTTCAGTAGTCAGTGTTGATCAGGTAATGCTCGTCTACCATGCTGCCCCGTGACTTTTCACTGTGGTCCTTACTGAGGTTTCTGTTGCTGGTTCTGTCTCCTTCCTTGAACCTAGGGAGCAGGATGTGTTATACACTGTTCCTTTCTCTGCTGGACTGATTCAAGAGCTGCAAATTGAGTTTGACCCTTCTGCACCTGTGAAGATGTGGGCTCCTCTTGGTAACCACCATACACAATAGCATTGACCCATATAAACTCTCACGCAGCTCTGAGAGTGGAGACTTTGTATGTGGAAAGGAGGGAAAGGGGGTGGAGTGAGAAATGTGGATTCATGTTCTCACTCTGCAACAGCCTTCCTGGGTGGCCTCGAACATATCGCTTACATCTTTCCCTTCTTTCCTGCCCCTCCTTTCCTTCATTGTGCTTCAGTCTCCCACCTGTAAAATGAGGGTGGTAAAACTTCATCTTGCCCTTCCTTTGGCTTAACCATTCAGGCAGTCAGCTCTCCATAGCCAATGCTCTCTGTATAGTGCTATAGCACGGAAATCAATGAGGTTGACATTGGTCATGAGCTTAAGGGTTAAAGTAATGCATGCAGCATAAATGTTCAGAAGCCAGAATTTACTGTAGGTTTCTAGGATGGGATTTTCAAAGTTCCTGAAGACCATATCCATGAATCAGGGAGAGTTATCAGATTGATCACTTATGTACCCTATGTGCACTTATGTTTTAAATCCATATTCAGGTCTCTGAATCAGTGGCTTGACTTCAAAAGTGCTCGACACCCAGCATTTTACCGTGAAGATGGTAGATGTGCATTTGGGGTGCTCAGTACTATCAATCACAGTTGTCACAGATTTAGAGATGGACTTAGGAGCCTTACTGTAGATGCACAAGGTTGCAGGGTGGTGGTGGCTCTGTGCGTGTTTTCTTTTTCCCTTAAACCACTGCTTCAGTTCAAAATGTAGTTTGTTCACAAGGACAAAATACATGTACTGAGTGACTTGATTCATCAGTAGATTCCAGACTGCCAGATGCATTTGGTGGTCTTGGTTATTGTCCAACAGAAAAAGTCAGAGACCTTACAGTGTGCATATATATTTTCACACACAGATATTTTGGCATTTTAGCTAACTGTCTGTGTTCACTCAGTAGAAATGTGGACCGAGTTGTTGCAGGAGTGAGGGGGTGGTCCCAGCAGGTCAGCGTTTGGGTTAGTGATAGGGCAGGGTGGGGAAGTTTGGATTGCAGCTGCCTACACAAAATTTGACCTCAGATTCACCAGACAGCTTCAGTTTCCACTGCTGCTGTCTCAAAGCCTCCATGAGCAAAAATAACCAAAGTACAATAAAAAGAAAATAGATTTTTGGAATTTGTACAATACGATGAAGAGAAACTTAAAGTGAAGAATTATCTTTCTTTGACTCTAGTACCTGCTGAAAGCAAATGTTAGATGTTCTGAGGCTGGTACCACAGGAGCACATGCATAAGTCAGTGCTAAACAGGTTAGACAAGATCATGTGCCGATGTTAATCAACAGGTCTCTGCTGAAGTTGTGCCAGTTTACACCAGTTAAGGATATAATCCCTGAATGTAATAATTTACTGTGTTGTTCCCTTTAAAGTTTAAACTCCTCTTATCACCTTACTCTGAAGGCAAAGCTGTTTTTTATTAGATAATGTGTTCATAGGAATGGAGTGTATTTATTAAATAATAAAAATTCAACATTTACCTTAACTGAAAATCTTGGCTTCATTTACTCCTAATTGAAACTGACAGTGAAGAATATACACTGTTCTCGCCAAATCCTGATACGGTAGGGCAGCAAAGTGTTTTGCGAGTGGTAATGTGTCCCTTCTCAGAACTGATCTTACTGAGTTTCCATAATCAAGGACAGACTTTCAGAAAGGCTCAAATATGGCTCATTTTTCAGAAACTGCTGAGTATTGAGTGCTAATCTTCCTCTGAAAAACTTAAGTTCAATTGCATGCCAGAAGCTTCTGGGTGCCAGGCGCTCTTAAAAACCAGTCTTTGAGTGTCATTTGAAATATGTTTCCACATAGGCGAATTCCATACATTTGTAGGCAGTTTTTTTTTTTAAACGGTATTGTTAAGTGAAGGATGGCAATGGTGTAATTAGCCTTGAAGAAAAGGGGAATTATACTAAAACCTCACTCATTTCTTGCAATGAACTTAGCTGAACTCTTTGAATATTTTGAAGAAGATCTGAGAAGAAAGCAGCTCTGTTTCATGCTTTCATATATCTTTGCACTCTCTGTTTTGTTAAAAATGGAGTAAAATATGCTTTGCTGAAGAATTTAACTTTCTGGCCTTATCAGAAGGAAGATGTATCATGAATCTTATTAGACAATCCAAATGCCATCAGATTTAAGCCCAGCAGGCTTAAATATTTTGGATAAGGATTTATGAAGCTTCCAAAATTTCCTTAGTAAAATCAGACATTGATCCCCCAGACTGCCTCTTTTAGCCCTGCTGTCTTTGTCCATAAGGTGTTCAAATAATACTTTGGAAAGATATACTATTGGCCTTGTCCCACAATGCATGAGACCTGCCCTCTCCTCGTAGCCTTGCTCTGTCTAAGAGCACTCCAGGTGTTGTTCAGACTTCTGCGCCTTCCAACACATTGTGCTGAATTAAATTTCCTTTTTTTGTGTGTGAGGATTTCATTATTTGACAAAAAACATAGTAAATCATTCCTTAGGGTGTCATGAATGACTGTGTCACTCAAGTGGTGCCGTGGACTGAAGCATCTTCAATTTTATGTAAATAGGTTTTTTCACTGCAAAAGATAACTGCAGAAGCAATGAATGACAAGAAATATCTGATAAAGGTTGTCAGTAGCCAGAACAGAAATATCATTGAATTCTGAGCTTAAGATATCTCAAGGTATAGTCTAAACACCAAGTTCTTCTTTCTCTAAATTTGGAGGTAAAACTTCCATTGAATTCAGTACACAGAGTTATTAAAAAAATTCTCTCCTTTCAAATCAATCCCCCTGGTTAATATTCAGTACGTAAAGAGTGCAGAGGGGGAAATATTCAATTAGAAAAGCTTAAAGGCAAAACTCTGAATTTGGTTTCTAGGAGCACCTTTTTGCATTGTTAGGGCTGCAGGCTTTTCCAAAGGTTCAAAGTTATCTTCAGTAGTCATCAAGGACAGCAAGAGTGGAGTAAGTGCACTGGTGAAAGATACCTGGGGTGAGAGTTTCCCATTCCCACAAAGGAAGGACTAAGTTAACTTTGAGGTACCATCTGGCTCTTCCTGGGTATGTCTGGGTAAGATTTTGGTGATCTGCCTGTGACTAGAGGGACAGGTTATGGTTGTGTCCTTTGTTCTCCTCCTTCCACAGTGCCAGGAATGGTCAATCCATGAATGTTATTAAAACACAGAGGTGCAGCTCTTCTGGTGCTCAATCCCATAGTTATCCAAAATAGAATGACTCACCAGTGCTGGATTGACAGGGAGATGGATTTTGGAGCGGGCTTTGAATGGATCTCCCTGACTCTTACTAAATCGCTGGAATACAGGTCTAGAAACAGGTTTTCAAAACCACTTTGCACCCAGTTGTGACTCACTTGAAGCCCATACTAAAGCTCCCTTATAGTCATTTCAGCCAATGCTGAATCCTTCTAGATATTCAATCTTTTCTACTTCTGTTTCAGTCTTTAATTTTCATCACCTATGTTTGCATTGAATGGTACAACTACAACTTGGGGTTAATCCTCCTATGTCTTAATTTGTAAGTGGAAGAATTGATTTCTGCTCCCCCCTGCTCCATCTTCTTAATCTGTCTCCATTTGCAATTCTGTGCAACCATGGCTTTAGGGGATGAAAGGGCAAAGGGCATGTCAATTTACTTTTCCACAGATGGCAGATAATTTATAAGAGTTCTACTGCCTGGTATATTCCCACTTTCTAGATAGCTATGTCAGTGTGCAAAGATGCCTTTCAGGCTTCAGATGTTGAGCCATGAAGGGAAATAAACAGTTTGTTTTGGTTGACATGTAAAAAAAGTATTAATTTTTAAAGTATAAAAGTTAAGCAGTTTCTTAATATAGAAAATCACCATATTTTTTACAAACTGTGATGTTGGACTGTTAAGTTTGTATCGACTGAGGCAAAGCTAGAAAAAACCTGGGTGGAAAATCCATGATCTGAATAAATTACTCATTCCTACATCTCAGTGCGATGACATAACCTTTCAGAGTATCTTAAAACGAAGCAAATAATTTTGCTTTCTCCCTCGTTGCTCTTTAACTCAGTAACTTCTTCCTTCCCATGACTTGTTCCATTATCTTCAGCGTGGCAGGTTTAGCATGAATTTACTCCCTTCAACATGAGTAAAATGATTAAATCTGCTTCAATAAATTGTTTCAGTATGTTAGAAGAAACATCTTCCTCCTCTTATCTTCTTCCCCACCCTCCCACTCCTCGCCCACATGTTTTTGATGCAGTTACAGTAATGTCTCAGGCTTTGCAATGCATCCTAAAACACACCTGGTGCCGGGTGTTTGGAGTTACCTTGGATGTATATTCATATCTCAAAGTGTGCACAGAGACCTCTTGCTGCATTCAGTTTAATGGCACTATTTTTTCCTTCCCTTCACGGGATAGAAATGAAGTCTGAACATGCAACATTCTGGGCGAAGGCCCAGGGCCACAAACCATCCAAGTTAATTCAGAAACGTAGTGTTGTGGAAATTGCCACATGTAAAACATCCACAGGGTGAGGCACTAGTTGTCTGTGTAGACCTATACATGACCTTTTCCTCTGGAAAGCGCTTTGCAGCACAAGGTAAGTATCTGACAGGATACACCAAGATTTAAATTACTTTTAAAATCTAAGTTTACTGGCTGTATGTATGTGTACAGGAAGTAAAGATTTTAAAACAGTCATGTAACGAACTATAAAATTCTTCCTGTTTAGTTATTCTGGCTTCAGATACATTGATCAATTTTTTTGCTTCTAATGCAAAATGCACCTAAATTTTTGAAACTGAAGTTTTTAGTAGGACTGCTATTTCAGACAGATATAACTCCGCTGTGAAGGAAGACTTGGTTATTAACAGGCTTTCACTATTGTCTTTCTTTGTTTAATGTGTTTGAATGTTGAATCATGCTAAATTATGTACATGTTTAATGATAAATTATGTAATGCTCCAATGTGGTAGGAATTAATACTGGAACTGCCTTAATTTGCTCTTTTGGGGTTTTTTGCTGTAAACCTCATTAAATCTCTCTGTTTTGTAGCTGGCTTTGTCAAATAGTATTCATAAGAAAGGAGGATGGGAGTGGGGGGAAAAGCCCTAGCCCCAAACCAAACAGAGCCTTGCTCCCTTTGGACAGATGGCAAGGGCTGAACCTTCATGAATTTGTTATTGACCTAATTGAAATCACATTTGTGTATTGTTCTCAAGCTATGCTAGGGACGGGGCTGGCAGGGGCTGGGGAGAAGAGTCGCACTGCAAAAATGCAGTGCTGTGAAAATCCTCCAGAAGGTTGAGAGGGATGCCAGCACCTCCTGGGCTATTGCTGCTGCCTGCACGGCCCGCTGCTGACCCAGGGTCAGACACGGGCAGACACCTCACAGCTGCATCGCTTCGCCTCCCTTTTCCCAGTGGAAATTACTACAGGGAACAGATCGCCTCAAACAGTGTAGCTGAAGCCTGGGAAAACACGCGCTGCTTCCGAGCAGTTGGTTTACAACATGGTAAATTAGAGGAAGGTCTTGTAGTCACAATACATGTTAAATAAATCAGGACAAAGTTTGTACAGTATTTCAGTATAAGGGCTGTCCTTTTTCACTAGTTGATGAATTATGAAGAGATGTAAATGGTGGGTGGGATAAAGAATGTCTTTGACTCCCAGGGCAGACTGTGGAGGTGATGCTCTAGGATGTTCTCTTGATTGCACATCTGGGTACGATATGGAAATGTGGTTTAATCTTACACGCTGGCAAAATTCCCAACAGCATAAAAGGAGCAAGTGCATGCATCTATGCCTCTCTGTTGCTTGGATGTTGAAAGAACAGTTTTACAGACAAAATGGGTTGGTTTTTTCTTTTCCTCTCTTAGTTAATGCTGTTTACCTGTGATACCTATAAGTTTTGGCCTTAACCTAAAGAATGCTCTTTCAGAAATATCAGTGTTGAATATGTTATTTCATCATGATTCTGGTGTACATTTGAAGCCAGGGATGAGATTCTGATCATCATTGCAGGCTTGTGCAATCCAAAGTTCAGTGGCTTGGGTTTACTTCCTTTCTTCTCCAGAATGACAGGAAAGTTATTCTGTAAGTCCATGAAGTTTAGACTTTGCACTTAAACCAACATTCTTTCTCTAGCTAACTGTCTCTTGATCATTAATAGTCAGGAATGGGACTGTCTTATATTCCTGCCAAAAAAAGTGAGCTTAGGCTTAAAAAAACATTAGACGTACTGGCGTCTCTAATTTAAAAATTCATTGCATTGTTCAGGCCTCTAGAGTGCAAGTGGTGTGGACCAGTAAAGAGCAGAGGAAATAAATTGCCCTTTTATCCCAAGTTTGATGTGATTGAATAATTTTATTTTTTGTACAAAACTGATGTGTTTTATGTAGAATCTCTTAGTTCTGTTGCATTTTCAAAATCGGTAAATGACAAGAACACATATTAGGTATAAATGATACCATGCTAACAGATCACGTGCCCTTTTATACTAAAAAGATTCTGTCTTTAGTATATATGTGCGTGTGTGTATGTTGTACTTATAGTTGTGGCGTCCTTGGTGATGACTGGCGTTGTTGTTGTAACAAGCATAATAATAATAGTATTAGTAGTGCAGATTCAGACATAAAAAAGATTTTTCAAAATCAAGAGAAATCAAAGTACTTTTCCTTCTTAGAGAAGTTGAGAGATGGAATTCTTCCACCTGGAAAAATTACTGATAGAACTTCCAAGGTTTGATTTCACGTTTGCAAGCTTTGTTCCCTTCCTGTTTTTTTCTTTCTCCTTTTCTTTTTTTACTTTTATTCGTGTCATTTTTTATCCTTTTTTACTTAGTCACAACATGGAGACAGAAAGAAAGAATAAAACCAAAAGGGCCTTTCAAAGATTGAAAGTTTAATTTCCACTTTTGTGAAAAAACTTTTCTTAAAATTGCATGTAGAGGTTTTCCATGCTCTTGCTGGCATGAACAGCTGTAGATATATACATATTCATACAGCTATGATAGCAATGTGGAAATTCTCTCTGCATTAGAACAACATAGTTATTTCAGCTTGTTTTGCTTAAAAAAAGCAGGATTACCAAAGAGGAAATGGGCTTCTAATTTCCAAATTTAATTAAAAGATAATTCTGGGGACAGATAGAATTATTATCCATTGTCTTTCTGATTAATCATCTTCTATGCATTTGAACATGCAGGTTGGGAATAAAACCGTGTACTTTTTGTATAGAAACCCATTCAATATATAGATGGAAACTAAGACTAGGGATGGAGAACAAAGAGATTATCAATTAATGAAAGTGTATCTTTCAGGAGTATTTTGAACATCAGATCACTTGCTGAGTAATGTACATATAAACTTCTCTCTCTTTGTCCCTTGCAGGACAGACCTTTTGATGTTTTTTTGACACTTTTCTTGTAGTCTTCATATATATAATCTTTTGAGCCCATCTGTTGAATTTATTCTCTGACTACATTCTTGCAGTGTGCTTTCTATCCTTCAGTTTTGCTTTGTGTCCAATAGTTATTGGTGTTGGGGTTGCAGCTAATTCCATGCAGTGCCTATGGAGCCTTTGAATATTTTACATCTTTCCACAAATGCTGAAGCTTTTTTTTTTTAAGATCTTTGCTGTAGGCAAGTCCCTGCTCCTCTCAGGCGTCTGCCACCTTCCCTTCGTGCTCTTTGCTTGCTGTTTAACAATGTTAGCTGGACTCATCCTGCTCTCTAGAAACTTCAAGCTTAGTTTATTCAGTTATTCTCAGTAGAGGTGCAATTTTTCCTTTGCCCTGGAGGACGCCACCTGACCCACCCATGAAGGAGCAAGATGTAAGCATGTTTTGACTCCCCAGTTTCTTTTTTAACAGCATGTGCAAGGCATAGCATTGATACAACAACCTGGAGACAAATTAAACACTTTTTTCCATCTGCTACATAATCTAAAAACCTTTCAGGCAACAGCTGAGACTTTGCATTTGGATGGTGGTTTGGAAAGAAGGCAGTGAATCAGCCTGATGCATATGAAAGTGTGAATAGGTGCAAGGATGCGAGAGTAAGGGGTTGGGTGAGTCATGGGTCTCTGTGATAATACTTTGTCCAGGAAGCATGGCAAGAGGGCTCTCGTGCTGGGAAAGCTGCTGAATTTGCTTGCTGTGGGAGCTGAGATGATAGCTATGGAAAGGTGGCTGAGGATATAAAACATGGCACACTCAGCAAGAGGTTTAAAGTGGGAGGTTAAATGAGTGTCTGCAAAACTGGCCTTAGGCTCTAGCTAGAAATGAGGGAACTGACTGCTATCCTGAATTTCCTGACAGCTCATCGAAAGCCAGAGATATGAGGTGGAGATATCCAAGTAGATTGCTGGATAAGCTGACGCATGCACTTATTTTGAAGTTATTATGAAAAATATGAAGCTAAACTTACTGTGCTGGTTGTCAAAGTCACAGGCGCAGGAGGGGCACGAGGATTTACTGCGCAGTGTGCGTAGGTGCTCCTGGAGTGGCACATTCCACAGCGGATGGCGGTGTCATGGAGCACAGTGTGTGCGCTGCTGCGAGGTGTTTCTGAATGTGCCCTGCTGCTCTTTTAACACTCAGATGAAATCGTGGATGCTGTCTGTTCTCTGTCATGCAGAAAAGTGTGCTCTAGGCTCTGTAGGTGAGACAGTTCACATGGCCCTCAGAGACAGAGGTGAACTTGGTTGTGGATGGAAAATGTCGATTCAGAAGGTCTCACGGAGGACCCATTTATTTACAGGTGCTGTCACCTGGTTTATTATTAGTTATTCGATTTTCAGTATTATTCTCTAGCTATATAGACATACACACACATATACAGAAAGAACAACGAACTCCTCAGCCCTATATTACTCTTAAATACAGTGATGTTTTGTCTGGGAAACTACTGTTCTCAAGAATTATGGATTGCAATGACTCAAATTTTGGCAGGAACTGCTTAATGCATAGGAGACTGCCTTAGCATTGGCTATCAGAATTTTTTAGTTCAAATTCCAGCTTTTGTGTGTGTTTCCTTTCATGACTGCAGTAAGTCAATAGATGTCTATTCCTCCATCTCCTCTCTCCACTCTGCATGGAGTAGAGGTTGTTTTGTTCTGCTTACCTTTTTGAATGATAATCCATATTGAAGGTCTTCCAACATGGTTTCTCCTCAAAAGAAATGAAACTGGTATGGAGATGTAGGTGTGGATTCTTTGTGCCACTTGCACTCACTACACAAAATACATCAGTCGTATCTTGGGGCCTTTGTAGAGAATCCCTGCTTCTGCAAAACTGGCAGATCACTGTTACCTACTGAGCAAGAGCTCTGTGTAAATATTGTAAACAGAGAGAAACCTTCCTTGCTGCTTGCAAGAGCTTTCCCATTGGAAATGTCTTAAAAATAATGACAACGCAGATTTCTTAAAGACTAAACATGACTAGCTCTTGCAGCTTGTGAGACTGTTTGTAACAGCTCCATCCAGTGGCTTCTGCTATTATATGAGTGCAGGGCTTGGCTCACAGGGGTTCAAGACCTTCAGGGCTGAAAAATGTAACATTAAGACACATGATTGGACAGTTATCACCTTGCAGAAGAAAGCATAATTAATTTAAAAATGAAAGATGTTGTGTTTACATTTTGCAGTTAGTTGTGAAGAATTACTCTACTTTTTTATACTTGTATCAAATGGCTTCCACCTTTTGGTGTGCAATGAGAGACCATCCCTCTTCAGTGGCTGGACATAAATTATGCTTGTTATGAAAATGAATAGAGTGCCTGTATACAATGGATTTTTTGAAAGAGCAAAATAGCCCAGGTGAACTCATTCATGCAGGAAAGGCCTGCTCTACAGTTCAGGAGAGAATGTTGGAATTGTTCAATAAGTATTTGATGGGACATTTTTGTTGAAGAAATGCCAATTTTTTTTAATACAAAGTCTTTGATTTTGAAAACATGAGCTTTAATTTCAAAATTTATTTTTTTCTCTTTTAAACAAATTATTTTAACCAGATTGATTTTCTTTTTTTAATCTTGTCTCTTTTATGGGAGTGATGCAAGTAGTTTTTCAGGTTGCAAAAATTTGAGATTTCATTTCTTCTTTCCTGTTCAGGATGGGAAAAAGCTATCAAAATCTCAAAAATTCTCATGGGTCAGAAAAAAAAAATGTTTCCCACACAGCTCTAGTCAATAGGAGTGTTACCATAAACTTCACCGTGTCTTGGATCAGGCCCTGAGAGCGTATTGGAGATTTTGTCAGCCTCATTGATTGCACAAACCAGCCTTGTTATGAGGAAACATTCCTGGGCCAGACAGCATTCTGACATTTGTCTGTAGTTTTCACATTTAGGAGAGATTATTGTCTCCAGAGGGTCATTCTTAATGATTTAAATCTGAGGTAGATGTTTTTTTCTGGCAGCAAGTGTGTAATCCAATCCATATATTGTTGAAAATAATTGGAACGAGCATTGAGTTGTTATATGGATGTGGTCAGTCAGTATTGACTGTGCTGAAACTTGCTGAGTAGGTGGTATAAATTATAAAAGGACCTGGAAAACCCAAGCAAAAAAAAAGATATTCAAAACAGGACAATGTGGAAGTAGAAATACTTTCCACTGGGATTACTTTGGAAGCAAACAGTCTGAGCTTCAGAAAATTTGCTTTCGTTAATTACATGTTGGATAACATCACATAGACCATATGACCAAGCGTATGTAAAATTTTTGTTTGTTCCCTTGGCAAAACGCTTGATGGTGACTTTAGGCGCATCCTCCGAGCAAGGGAATGGTGCGTAAACTGTACCACCCAAGGAGCAGCCCCGGGAGGTAGCGTGACTCACAGACACGCTGCTGAGACAAAAATCCCTCCCTGCTTTCCCTTGGCTCTTAAGGCTGTGAAATAGAAAGATACTGCGGGGTTTTTTAACCGTGGTAAAGCGCCTGCAGTGGCACAGCTATGCAGATTAGTAGTTGGGAGTGGGGGAAGGATGCTTGGAGGCCTGGCTCCTCATCTTCAGGAGGGGGATATGTGGGCAACTCCAGTTCGTATTGTAGCCTAATAGAGTGACTTATGGAAGTGAGTTATTTCTCGAGCCTAGCTTGGTAAAGCATTTCAACACGCTTTTCAATTCTTTAAAATGTTGATTGGACTTAAATATGTGCTTAAAAATAAGTGTTCTAATGTTTATTAGAGAGGAGTGTTGCTATGAGATTATATTCCCTTGCATATGTGTATGCTCCAAGTTACAGTTCAGTGCATTACATCTAGCTTCTCTGAATTACTACCCTGTCCTGGTGGTAAAAGAGCTTTTTGCTGACTTCAGTTTTGGACACCTTACTACTTCTTGCTAATTAGAAAAATATTTTAGAAGTTGTTTATTAGGACTTGGCACTATCTATTAGCGTTATTTCTGTATCCTAATGATATGCTTGTTTAAAAACATAAAAGGCCCATGTGTGTGGAATATTCTAGGTAGTACCCTACATAAAAACTGGAATCAAGAGCGGTGTTTTCCCCAGTGGTGCAAGGTCCAGCTTGATATATATCTAACATGTTGAACTGATTAGGAAGGTATTTTAACAGGAAGAGAGCCAAATTTTAGCCAACAGGTTGAATTTTATGTCAGCCCCAAGAGTTAATTTTGCAAAAGAAATTAGGCCTCCCATTTCCCATCCCTTGGCACTTACATTTCTTCCTTTTCTTTCTATGGTTGTGTTAATTGTCATCTGAAAGAGACATTTAATCCACAGGATAATTTCTTCAACATGAGTAGTTTTAAGATACTGCTTTTTAAACATTCATCTTACTGTAGGTTTGTCATAAACCTATGCAAAAGACAGGTGTCAGAGGTTCCACTGAAACTAAGTTATAAATATTTCACTCAAATTATTAGATCAACGCTAAAATCAACCTCTTAATAATTTGTTAAAAGCTTGATCATTTTTATTATGCTGAGAGAGGCCTTATCTTGTGATTTGTGGATTTTATCTTTTTTTTTTTGTTTAACCTTCTGCCTATCGTATCTCTTGGTTATTTCTCATGTGAATTAAGGAACATTTGGATAGAGAAGTGACAGATACGACCTGAGAGAAGGCAGCTTGGAGTACATACTCAATTCTGGCATTTACATATGCACAGAACCAGTGGAAACTCTTTGCTATGATACTGTGCATAGCTACGTGAGCTATGTAAAGGGTTTAAAAATTCTGGAAGACTTTAAAACTACTGTTTTAATTATTTTACTGGAGGGCAAGATTATAGCTTTGTGCTTGACTCCAATGAAGAGCGGTGTGTGGTGTTGCTCCTGCTTAACCAGACCATGGAGGAAATCCTGGTTTAGAGAATTGTGTTTTTTCTACTGTCGTCCACTTGCTTCTGGATGAAGTGTTTCTCTCTGTGCTCTGGTCCCATAAGCAGCAGGCTATTTTCCTTTCTGTGCTAGCACAACAGTGCATTGGGTAACAGAGGCCTGCCAGCTTGCTTTGGAGTAGGGACCCCCCACCCATTGACAGTTGTCTCTTCTTTACTGCTGGCTAACACAGGTTGCCCATAGCAGGTAATGGACAGGAGGAAGGAGGCACCTGTAACCCTGTTAGTTCTTTCAAAGCAATCTATTATTTATTTACTTCCTGAAATGTCAAGTTTACTGTCAAAGTTTCTCATAGCATGCCAAATGGGCATAAGTGATTGATCTGTGTGATCGATATACGTCGCAAACTCTTAAAACTGTAAATAAGACACTTGTGAGATTGAATGCCATATATATCCATAATTATATCTGCCTACATTATATTGCTGGGGGGTTGTATCCAAATGATGCTTACCAGTCCTAGACTGGAAAAGAAAAGGATATTTCCTAGTCATCTTAGGAGTAGCTTACAACGTGTAATTGATAAAATATAGACTAAGTTTAGCACAATAAAAAGCTGTGCTTGCATTGGGAAGTGTAGGAAACTCCGGAACTTATGACACTCGTACTGGAGAAAGGAATTGTTCCAAGTAAACAAACGTAGCTATTTCCCTGCTAACATAGGTGAAGACTTAGCTAATGCATTCCACCTGTGAGAGTCATAAGGGGAACTCCAGAGACAAGCTTCAAGCTGCACCTAAAAGACTTCCAGTAATGCATCTATTGAATTGATAAACAGCAAAGTTATGTGCAAGACTGGATTATTGATTTTTTTTTTTCATTTGTCTTTAGGGCAGCCTGTTCAGAAAAGAGAAGCTGCGTTCGTAGTTAATGGAACATTTTAAATTTTCTGATATCGTGTTGGAGCTAAATGTCATCAACATTTGGAATTTCTTAACGTAACTTTTAGAGCTAGTTAAATAAAAAGTGCAAGATTTTTTAGTTTAATAGACTCTTCAATTTGAGAAAGGTAGCGAAGGATTTTTAAGTAACAAATTTTGCCTTCTCCCCCACACACACCTTCCATGACATCTCGATAGTTTGAATATATCCCTCTTTATACATAGGACCTTTCAGAAGTACATGACACAATGGATGGCAGTGTCTAATACCTGCACATTTTGTATATGAGATTTCCTTCTCCCCGCCCTTGTAGAATCTTGCTTCTGGGGGTGAAACTCTTCCATAGTCTCATTATCAGTGTTGCCTGATATTAGAGTTGCAGACCTTAGGCTGTAACAAAAGTGACAAAGCTGCCGTAAGGAAGGAAGATGAATGGAAAGAATTAAGTTTGTGTTGACTGCATTGTGGGTATCTCTTAGCATGAGGTAGCAGTAGAGAACAATGTTTATTCATTAAGATATAATTGCTTGGAGCTAGATGCGTTTCTGCCTTCCATGCTGGTTTTCTTTGAATGCTTTCTATTTAGATTTTTCTTTCTCCTTGCTGTAATTTGCTATGCAGTGATGGGGATGAATGTCATCAAAGGTCTGAAGCTTTTGATGTTTCTAATATAAGATGCAAATGTTTAACAGATGAAAATTATTTGTTAATAAGTAAATAAGTATCAAAAGCAGAAATTCAAATTAAAACCCCTTGTGTAATAGTTGCTACAAACTCAAGTGTCTTATTATTTAAACAGTGGGCAGGCCCTTCTTTGATGCATGTAAATATTTTCAGACAGAGGCATCCTCATATTGTTAGAGCTTAACTGTTATTTTCATTTTCTTTTAAACCTCACTTGAAATATTCTGGGGAAGTGTAGAACTGGTGAATCTTCCTACATATATTGGAACTGAGGGATAGAGGCAGGATAGAGCCTTTCAGCTGCTGATGATTCCCATCCATTTTTCTGTTTACTTTGGGAGACTGTTCCTGACTCACAAATCTGGCAGAAACTCTGTTTGTTCTGTACAGATCCTACAAATTACTTGTGCTCAATATTGAGCTTAACGGGTCCTCATGCATGTCTGAAGTTTCTGCAGGCTGCTGTAATAAATACTGGGCAGCTTAAAACTGTCTACAGTCAGGATTTCAAATTGAAAGGTGAACTTGTCTTGACTATATCACTAGAAGACCCATCTTGCTGCTAATCATTGCAACTGATAGAGCAAGCCAGGAGAGCTGCTTTACTGTCTTTTATCGTGACAGCCTGAATCTTTGTAGTACTACAGCTGAAATCTGGGAAAGGATGTTGGGCCAGACATGTTATATCTTGACTGTTTTTTGGCTGATCAGTGTTTAGGGGTCAAGGTACTTTGGCCTTTGGATTTATTCACTTGCAGTTTGGAATGGCTGAAGTATTAAAGCCCTTAAGTGCATTTCTTGTCAAAGACCTCTTAAATCAAACACAGCTTAAATGAGTTACTGAAAAGAAACAGTTTCCACTTCTTCCTTAATCTGTCTCCCATGCTCAGTAATTGATGTCTAGTTTCATGAGTCATATTTAACTAGCCTCAGGTTAAATCCTTTACAGCCTAATCCTGCACATCCTTCCATGGTCAATGTCTGTGCTGGGAGTTGGTGAAGGTTTTGCATGAGTAAAGACTGCCAGATGGGTTTCTGCAGGAACTTGTACTGTTTTTATCTAGAAGGGGAAGAAACTTCAGGAAAAAATCAGCATCTGTAGTCTTTGCCTCTTGGGCGACTGGAGAGGTGCCCTGGGTTGATCCGGGGATTCCCAAGGAGCAAGGGTTCTGTTGTATGGACATGCAAGATATGGAAGTTTTCAGGATCTGATGTTATAACATAGGAAGCCAGCCAAAAGCAAATTTGAGGCTAGTATCCAAAGCAGAGATTTCAACAGGGCTTGAGTTAAAAACAGGCATGACAGTCAGAACTCGCTGATCACTGCAAGTGAGTGTGGACTTATCCATGTAGGAAGATGGAGGTGCGAATGTGTGAGTTATGCTATTTTGATTTCTGTCACTACTGCGAAGAGGATCTCCTGGGCTGTGAAATTTATGCTCAGAACCCATTTTTCAAAAGACTTAACAGCCATTCTGTTCCCTGATTTCTGTCTGTCCAGTATTTTATTATGGAAAAGGAAAAAAAAAAAAAACAGGGGAAGAAAGGCATCTGGTAATGAGAACTTGCAGTTTTGTTTGATGCAAAGGAATATGACTATAGTGCCAATTTTCATTACGAACCAAACTTTCAACAATAAAAAGTCATCCTATAATGGCTGTTTTCATTACTATGCTGCTGAAGAAACAAAATATATCAGAAGACAAAAGAACATAAAAATTTTCCTGACTACTGTCAATCACTCAAATTAACAAAGAGGAAGAAAGTTGTGCCCTTTTGTTTTTCCTTGGTTTGTTGTCTCAGTGCTATACATATTAGAGAGTTTGTAAGTATCTTGCCCCTTCTGTTTGTTTTTTTCTGGTATCCCTGTGATTGTTTTCTTTCGTAATCAGACCAATTAACATGTGGACAGAAATGAACCACTTATGGATTTTTTTTCCTTTTTTTTTTTAATTCTTTGAGTCTGGAGCAAAGTTTAAAGGCAAGTCTATTTGTCTGCTAATGAAAGAGGGGAAATTGCAAATGAGAATTTCACTAGACACATGTCATTAGTTACTCCCACGAGTCTTACAGGTGTGACATTAATCAGGTTGTGGGCCATGTTCTTGGAGTGTCAGAGGGATCAGACACCATCTGCGTGGCTCCTGTGTTCAGGGTCACTAACTGAGTATGCAGAAAATGATCACTTCCTGAGGTGCATCTGCTTTTGAACAGGCCTCTTCCACCCCATGACGGATACCTCAAACAGCCAGCACCTGAAGGGCATCACTTTTCCGGTAATGACACTGATGGATGTGCCCAAAGCTAAATTCGCCCTTCCTCCTCCCCTGAAACTGGCCCATTTGTGTGCGGGCACGGCGTTTAGAGTGGAGAGTCAGTGTTGCTAGATCCAAGGAAACCAAGCAGGATGCAAATAATTGTATCTAGAATGTTCCCATTTTTCCTGCTTTCTTAGAGAATTTTTAAAGACAGTTATAAAGGGGCAGCAAATAAAAGTTTGGGGCTTGGTTCTGAAGCATGCCATGCCTTAACAAGACTTGGAAAAGAAATCTCTTTACAAAGGTATTGCAGTTCTTGATTGTAAAGATATTTTTCCATGTTACATCACCCATGGTATTGGAGCCAGGGACAGACATAAAGATTTCCTGCCCCTCTTCTCTCCCCCCACCCCTCATGTGAAATATCAGTTGTAGGGTAGATAAGTAACAAATTATTTGCATTCTCTCTTCCTTGCATATCTGTGTAGTCAGCCTTTTTACTCAAATCTGGCTGGCTAGTTGGTGGTGGTTTTAAACAGAGCACCTGCATGTCAGACACATACTACTTTGCATGCAAGGTAACACAGAGTGTCCATCTTTTGGACCATGATTCCCATCAGTTTCCACCACAGTGGGATTCTTTAGGGAGTTGTGTGCATCCAGCCCCAGACTGCACTGTGGAGAGAAAACCATCCTAGAGGTAGTTATCTATATTTTAATTCAAGAAAATAACTTGCTGGATTTCTTCCCTTGGGAAAATATCCCCTGATATAGATTTAGTTCCAGTCAAGCCTCGCAGTTTCAGTATCTAACAGAGAGACCTAGTTTCCTTTAGGCTTCCGAGTCTAACAACTTGGGAACTGTTTCTTCTCCTCCCTTCCCCCCAAGAGATCATGCTTGCTAGACGGGCTTTCCCAAATTCTCACAGCTCTAATCTGGATACCATTTAGTGTGACAGCCTTCTTCCCGGGTTCCCACAGCTGGTTAGTGTTTTGAATTCCAGCCTCATGAACTCATATCAGGCTACATGGGCTAATGCTCTGAGCACAACCTAGAGCAGCTATCTCTGATGACAGAATAATGGAGAAAACTGTGGTACTTTCTGCGTGTTTATAAATGCACAGTCATTTGTGGTGTTCTTCAGTTTCTGCGGAGAGTGACTGTAATGCCTCATAGAGGCATTTAAATGTTAATGGAGGTGAAAATAAAATCATTAAAGTATGTTTGATGGAAGACCAGTAAAACAACCTGCTGCAATGGGAAAAGCCTATCAAATCCCAAGGGTTACAAATATGGCTAAAAATACCACTTAAATAATTACTGTTATCTCCAGCTGGACTCTTACAAAAGAAAAGTGCAGGAAAAGTATGTCCTATTCTCTCTCATAACATTCAAACTTCACCTTGAATAAACAGTCTTTCAAATAACAAGAGACAGTAGTTGTCAAACAGTGCAATGGGTGTAGTACCCCCTCTTCAAGCAGATAATGCCATTGAATTCTGTGCCTCGGACTTGTTTAGTGCTGGTTTTTGAAGCAGCCTCTGGTTCAGTGGTGTGCTGCTCCCTCCCCCTGCTGACTTGTGGGGACCACCAGCACATGGCTGGATTTGGGGAGATAATTGAATCCCTAAACTCTATTCGTGCATTTGAGAATCCCATGCTCAGCACTGCTGTCAATTAGACCTGTACATCTCTGAAAATCCAGTACTTAAAGCATTCCCAAAGTAGTGTCCTCTGTGGGAACATTAGTTCTGAGAGATAACTGAGTAGAGATGTGAAAGATGAAATTGTACAGAGCTGGGTAATTCCCGATATCAACCAGAGCAGTCTCTGCTGATTCCAGGAGGGGTTTGGACAGTCTGTACCACTGTGGAATCTAACTCACCTCTGTGAGTCTTCAGGTTTGGGTTTTTTTTTTCCTTAAATTAAACAACAAAAAAACCTCATTTAGAATTAAAAGCAACTATACATCAAAATGGAAAGGATTGGTGGCACGTGTTGAGAGCACGGAGAAGCAGTGGGTTGGAAGTCAAGCATTTTGTCTGCAATTGCACTGTTCAGAATACTATTAGGGAGCTGGTTTACTTAAAATTTATAAGGGTGAAGCTACACTCAGGGCCCATGAGAAACAGGATTTCACTCTGAAGCATTTTCAAAACACTTGAATGTTTGTTTTTCCTTTTGATGTTGACACAACTGCATCCCATGACTTGCCCATCTACAGTGAGTAGCAGTCAGGAATTTGAGTACTGTGTGGATGGGAGGGAGCTCTCTAATGGAAAGGATGTAAAGAAGATAGTTTACTAAGAATCTGTAGATGGATCTCTCTATTTAACATACAGGGCCATTCTGAAAGGAGGTCAGGTACCTAGGACGCTTCTCAGTTTGTGGCCAGCTCCTGGACTAGATCTTTGCCTAGTAGAAAGTCAGCAGAGATGAAGATGTGGCCCAATAAAAGAATAGTGGAGTAGTCAGAATTTCAGAGTCTGACCAGGTATAATAAAACCCAAAACTTATGGCAAGAAAGGAGATCTTTGTGCCTTAAAAGATAATATACGTTTCCCTCTGTTTTTGGAGGAAAGTAGAGGTTTTTCCATATTATGTCCTTTTGCATAATCAAGTGGTTAATTTTGAATATTTCTGCATGTCAGAAATTTGACTTAAATATAAAAGTTGAATGCAGGCCTAGGAGGGATCTGTCATCTACCAAGAAAAAAAATTCCTGGCAAGCAACCTGCTCTGCAATCCCATTTGTAAATTTATCAGGCTGTTTAAATTTGGATGTTTCCTATCTTTTGAGGGGCTGTTCCAGAACCTTGCTCCTCTGATACTTCAAACACCTCATTTCCCTTCTAAATGTGACAGCACTCAACCTTTTCCAGGTGACATGATCATCCTGTTAAAACAGGGGTGTTTAACCTGGATATCCTCTAAAATGTGATACATCTCCTCAGCATTTACGTCAGAGAGGAAGAAGGTGACTGGTTCCACTGCTGAATTCTAACCAGGAATTATTCAGACCTTTAGGAAACATGGGAGAGCAAATGTTTACTGACCGTGTAATTAGCACGATGATTTGCTCTGTCTATTGGCCCTTAGCGCCATATTTCCTGTCTGAGCAGTGGAAAGCAAAAATATTAGTTGCTGTTTTACTAGAGGAACAAGTGTCTTCCAAATGAACAAATGATCTATTACCAGTCTTGCAGAGTCTTCCCATGGGAATAGGCATTTTGCTGCTTTTTTTACAGCTAATTTCTTTCATACAGCAGGTTCCCAGACACATCAAATGCCTCACATGTTAAGCTGTTAGTTAAGATTTATAGTCTCTGTTTGAGTTATCAGAGTGAATTGCACTATGGCTGGCAGTCAGAGCTCTTCTCATGGACTTTTGTAAAAATGGATAAATTAATAAATTGGGTTTTGATATCTAATGCTTTCTAAAACACAAGACACTCCTAAGTCTCCTCTTTTGCTCAGAAGTTACTTGATTGCTGGGCAGGCCAAAGCTTAAACAGTGAATATTATTCCTTTGCTTGTTGAAAGGATAAAATATATGCAGCGTTGGTGGGTCTTCCATAGATAGACAAAGGCTGTTGAAGAGGTTTGGAGTGAAATTCAGTGGTTGTGCATTACTTTGGTGTTAGTATTGCTCAGCTGAGTCATGAGAGGAAAATACAGACTTAACAGATTGAAGGAAAGCACTTTCTACGTTAGTATTTTTTAGTCTAGATCTTCAGCGTACGGGGGCAGAGTTGGAAAGATGGTAGTGCTTTTATGCTAAGCTAGGGAACGTGAGCCTTCATCCAGTCCTTTTCCATTCTAGTTGTAAACATGTCGTGGGAACTTCTTTGCAGTAACATAAAACAGAGAATAAAAGCAAAATTTGCTCTTTGAGAACTGAAATGATTTTTTGGAAAGGACAAATAAGCTCTTTTAATGTTTCTGGGAAATTTTCTTTAACTGAACTGATTCGCTAATTTATATTTAATTTTATGGGATAGCTTGGACTTGAATGGAATGTCACTTCTAACTGTAAGAATCCAGAATTGCGTATTGAGGTGTGAACAACTTAGTTGGTGAATGGGGCGGGGGGGGAAATGGGGAAGAGAATCCGTGAGACTTTGCAGTTCCTCAAGCTCTGCATCTTTTTTTCTAGCTGTGTGATAAGCCAAAAGGAATAAACTTTTTTTCAAAATAAGGGAAATGAAGCCTGCACTTGTTTTCCCTTTGTCAGTCTCCACTGTAAATATTGAATTCTCTAAACCTCAGTTAGATAGGCTTCCTTAAAAACAAACAAACAAACAAGATAAAATCTCAATATTTACAATGTTTTTAAAGGGAAAGAGGAGGAAAGGGGAGATACTTTCAAACCAGAAATACGTAATTCTACAAACTCTGACCAACAAAAGTGGGAGCTAATGCGTTTCTTAATGAACAACTTAGCTCTATTTTTATCTGTTTCAAACAAAGGAACTGATATTTCTCATTAATGCTGTTCAGTCAGCAGCCCTGATACTGCATCACATCTGCTACTGCTTTGAGGTACCTCTGTTCTCTGAAGTGAGACCACGAGATCTATTAGACCTGGTAGTTAAACTCAGGTTTGAGCTGATCCATAACAACAAAACTAAAGTGCTGGTACTTTAGCCACTCATCCACACAGCCCCAAGGTTTGCTGCCTTTCTTTTTCTCAGGGGAGATTTCAGGTTTGTTTCATTTCCAAGAATTATACTGTTTATGTAGTTCATGGCTATTACACAGTAAGTTCTACGTATTTATGTATCTCTAAGTTACAGTAAGACATCTACAGTAGTTACATAAAATATTTCAAATTGTAGGGCAATTACTAAGTCATCCTGCTGGCTATTACTGTTTAATGCAGTGATAATTGCCTGATTTTTTTTTTACCAATGTTTAATCAACATTTTACAAAAGGAAGTAGATTATCTTCTTTAGAAATGTGTAGTTTAAAATGGGCTCACTTTCACTTCAGTGCTGAGCAGAACAGCAGAGTGTGTGTTTCATGTTCTTTAACTGCCATTTTTCTGTAGCAGAAAGAAAACTACAAAGCTCTACTACCATATAGTGGTTTAGTTCGTTTGCTTTTCATCTCGGAGACCTGATACTGATTTAAGTCATATGTCAAAACGACTGTCTGTCTCATTCTAGTCTGTAATAGCCATGAATCTGTATCCCAAATCTCATTCCCTGCCTGTACTGTATCCAATTAATGAATTTCAGCACAAGAGAGGGCTGGAGGTTGTAGGTAAGTGTGTTGGCAGGGCCATTTATCATCTGCCTTACACCTGCTTGCCTTGTTATTGATTGCCTGCCCAATAATTTGAGGTCCTGATGTGACAAAGCATTAAAGTACTTGTGCAACTTGAGTATTGCAGGTAGTTGTACTGGAAGTCAGACTGTCACCAGTGATGTGACAGCTGATGTAACGCTATTGCATTGGGTGGAACAGAGCAAGTTTATATCTATTTAAAATCTGGGATCAGCGGACAAGGTTGAAATTATTATGCTGCAGGCTTAGATACTGAATGTCTTGTTAACTGCAAAAAATAATTAAGAAATAAAAAATCTAACACTAACTTATTTGAGTATAAGAAAATATTTTAAAAATTAAATATACTAGGCATGATTTAAAGAAAGAAATTCCTTTATTCCTGCTTCAATTATTCTATGGTTAATATAAAGGCAGAGCTACTTTTTTTTTTTTATTAGAGATAGCGTGCAGTCTAATCTTTCTGCTTCTCTGACCCTTAGGGTATTTATAATTTTTTCTTATTTACTTTATTCTCTTTCCCCCATAGTCAATGTCATTCCAGGATACCCTACAAGTGAATATAGTTTGAGATCTTGTTTTCTTGTATTGGAAATACAGTAGGAATTTAGTGTAGTGATGTTTACATATGGATTTAATTTTTAATAAGTGAGTGGCCCTGTGTAAAAATGATCAAATTGTGTTACAGAAGTACAGCTAAGTTTTTAGATTTGGTAAATCATAGTCTAAAAAATACTTTATATTGTTGAAGCCTTATAGCACTGCAGAAATGATTCTGCAATATAAAAAGTTAACACAAAAGAGATATGAGAACTTATATAGGATTTATGGTTGGGTAGGCTGTATTTATTAGAATATTTGTTTGCCTGTATTCTGCAGAAGTCAAAATTCAGATCTTTACTTATTGCCTATAATATTTTGTAACTTGGTGTCATAATGTAAATGGTGGCAGAATTTGGCAGTTGTATATACCTTTTATTAAACAACAAAATATATCTTCTCTGTTACTTTGCTGGACTAAAAACAAGCAAAAAAGCAGTATATTTTTTTGTTGTTGTTAAAATCCCCCAAGGGTAATAGTTTGAAAACACAACAGATAACAGTTGTGTTACAGTATTATTCTGAGATGTGACTGCAGGATTTTAAGGGGGATGGCAATGTATGGGCAAAAATGTCTGCATAAGTATCCAAAAGGGTCGTTAGCCCTCCTGTTCTGAATTTCTAGTGTTTGGGAATTTATACGTGGGAAGTTTTGTGTAGTAGAGAAGTATATTTGCATCTGGGGAGGTACAACACAGATTAGAGGCCAGATTTTCAAAAGCGCCTCAATACATGAGATCCAACGATAAGCCCAAGTTCTGTGAAAGTCTGTAGCGTAAGCAGAAACCAAGTTTTGAAACCACAACCAGGGGGCAAATTTCTGAGTATCATAATGGGACTTTCAATGAGAGTGGGTCCTGTCTTCCATGAGCAGTTATGCTGTTTTTCACAAAGCTTGACAAGTTTAGAAGCAACCATAGAGGGGTGTCTTATGATGTAAAGAGTTAGGCAATCCTGTTGATACCTGTCACCTCTCCTGGAGATAATACACTGAGAACAATGTTATATCTTAAAGTATTGTGGTATATGAGGTGCTTCTTGATGTGAGGGTGACTGTAAGAGTGAAAAGGGAGAAAGTAATTGAATGGAGGGGAGGTATCGGCAAAAGGGAGAATCTTACTGTATTTCGAGGACAGAGCATCCATGGAAAGTGAGAACAAGGGCAATATAAAGAGAGGACTTCAAACCTCACTCTGCTGTGAACGTGGTAGGCGAACCTCTGGCAGCAGCAGTGTTCTTGCTACATCCTCTCCTTTGTAATGATTGGTCACTGATACAGGAGAACGGCAGTGTTGGTATGATATTTCTTTACCTTAGAAATAATTACAGCGATCAATTTAAGCAAGGAAATGTGCAAAATGTGATCCATTAGCGATTTTTCCAATTCACACCAGCCCATGCCAGGTTTATGTCATTATCAGACAAGATAAATCCCGGGAGAGAAAGCAAGGAGCAAGCTACTTTGTCTTGTCAGGCAGCTTCTCCAACACGTTCACTGGAGTGGGACTCTTTCCCTGCAGCAAACCTACACATGTCATGTGTCAGGCTCTTTCCAGAGGGTGGGAACTTTTCTGCCCCCCTTCTTTTTGCTTCTCAAAAAAGTCAAAGACACCCAGTGAGCACTTGTACACATGTAGTTAGTTGGTGGTCTGCCTGCTGACTTGCACATTGGGCTCTTTCCAGAGGGGTATGCTAGCATGTGGTTTCCATCTCGGGAGCTCTCAAAGCCTACTCACAGTGCCCCATGAGCATGCTTTAACAACACGGGAAGAGTGCAGCTTCTTTCAGGTGCTTGGGCTTTGCTAGCCCTCCATTTGCATAGCTACACCCCTGAAAATAAATGTTTACAAAAGGAGCGTAAAGCATTTTGATTCTTCTCTTGAATGCTCCCTCAGCTGTGACTGGTCGGTGGTTTTTCTCTGTAGCATCCGGTGTGCAGTCTCCAGAGGGTACTCCTGCACTCTTAGCCCTGCAGTGGGGGCTGTTCAGCCAGCCCCTTAATTTCTATATCTGCTAAGCCTCATCTTTTTTTTTTCTTCTTTGAGGTGGTGTGGTTCACTTGGGGAAAGGTTTTGCCCTATATGATAACTTGAGCAAATTACTTACTTTCCCTTTGTCTTTACCACCTTCCATTCTGTGTATGGATAAACTAAAACCAGACCTAACCCAATATGAACAAAATATTCACTGAATATTACAGAATCAACCAGGTTGGAAGAGACCTCTGGGATCGTAGAGTCCAACCATTGCCCTGACACCACCCTGTCAATTAGACCATGGCACTAAGTGCCATGTCCAGTCTTTTCTTAAACACCTCCAGAGATGGTGACTCCACCACCTCCCTGGGCAGCCCGTTCCAATGTCTAATGACCCTTTCTGAGAAGAAATGCTTCCTAATGTCCTACCTGAACCTCCCCTGGCGAATTCATTAGGAGGCATCTTCTCATCCTCCTATTATGTGATAAGATGTTTGATACATGTACTTACTTCAGCTTTAATTCTGGAACTGGCACTCAACTGAGGATGGCAGGCCCTAAGAGAAAGGCACTAGTTTGCAGAACTTTGGATTTCAGTTCTTAGCTCTGCCACAGGCCGCCTGGTCCTGTAGTTGAATCTCTCTGCTCTCATTACTCATTTGTAAGAAATGAATAATAGTTTCTTTTCTCACATCTGTGGTTGTTTGTATCTGCCTTGACTTGATGCTTGTTTACATGTGTAGTGCCTATCACTGCCTGTCCAACATTGCTTGTAATCTAGTTAATTACTCTGATATAAATAGCATTTTTAGGAAGAATACTTCTTGATATGGGAAATCGCAGCCCTGTAAAAAGTTTAGGCTTTCAGAATTAGACTTTAGAATACCTTGATGTGCTGCCTGGATGATAGAGATTGTTACGGTGTTAGCCAAGATGTCTCTGAGCTTTTGCCATACTCTGAAACTATGACTTTTTTTTCTTCTCCCTGAGCCTTGCAGCTACATCATGTTGCCTCTCCCTGGTTTTATGAATGGAATGTCATGATCTGCATCTGCATAAAGGTCCTTTCATTATATGCTCTCTCTGTTCTTAAGACATTTATGGAGGTTAATTTGGGGAAAAAATTCTTTGCAATACATGACATTTTCCATCCATTATACTTCAGCTGTCCCAGATTTATGGGGAAAGATTACACATAACATCTTATTTGTAAGAATATGTACACTCATCATTCACACAGACAAAAATATTACAATGTATTCTTTCTACAGGGGAAGAGCTCTGGCTAGCTGGAGCAAATTACATCATGGGACTAAACAGTTTTTATCAAAATCCTGAATTGACATAACTAATTTGTAACACTTCTTGTGTGCTTTCCAAATCAACATTACCAGAAGACCACATGCACAGCTCAAATCATTGCTGACTTTGCCACTGTCTTTTGCCTTTACCTCTTTTACAGTGTTTCTGGTAACATAAACATTTGCAGCCCAAACCTAGAAAGTCTTGTGGGAAATTGAACCAACTATTTTTTTTTATTTCTTTCAGCAGCAGTTTGCTCATCCCTTTTTTTTTTTTTTTTGTTCCCAACATGTTAACAGATGTAAATATGAATCATATTTCATTCTCAGACTCCTTATAAAAATACACTCGGAACCAAAGTTTCTGAGTAATAAAAAATTTTGGATGCATCTCCAAACCACAATGAAACACCCTATCCCCAAACGAGTCAAGGCTTGGCTTGCACACCTCTGTCTGAAAATGAGAGAAGAAATCTTTTGAATAGCATTGCTGTTTATTTGCGTGTCTCTTACTTTTGCAGACAAGCAGCACTGACAAACTGGCCTATGTGTGTAGATGCGTGCTTCTGTGTGTGTGTGTTTAGGTGTATGGTTTCCTGTCTTCCTTATCTTCCCTGTCTGTTCTTTATGACTGATCTACACTGTAGACATTTTTGTGGTTTTGATGGCTAAAATGAGCTGATACTCATTGTTTTCAGTCAACCTCCTCCTCCCTCCTCCTCTGTGCACTTCAAACAAGATTCAGAATTAGGCTTTCTGAGCTTGCTTCTATACCAGGAAAGTCAGGATATATTAGTGATCTGGGATTATATTTAGGGTAACGAGTCTGCTATGAGTTAGCATATCAGCCAGTACGCAGGAACTGGTGCTGTGAGTTGGGTGTGAAGTTGGAGTTATTGGGAGGAATCTTGCTGGCTTCAGGCTTGCTGTATTGACCTCTAAGACAAGACAATTTAAGCTCAAAATAAATTGTTTGCATTAATGATCTCATGATGGATGGGTTACATACCATCAGAATAAATGGAAAAAGGCTGGGATGTGAGTCTGAGTACAGACTTGGGTTGGTTGCTCATATTGTTTAATTGTTAGACAGTTGAGCAGGACTCCTGGCACAGTTTTGACATGCAGCAAGTAACAGTCACCCAAGTGACTTCTGGGCATGTTTTGGGAATAGGGAGCAGCCAGGGCTTGCTCCCAGTGGGCAGTATGAGTGAGGACACCATTTTGGGAAGAGAAAAAATATTCAGCTTATGTGGATGTGAACTGTGCTGTGCATTCATTTGGCTTTAGGGCCAGAGAACAGGCCCACCCTGCTTTATCTCATAGTATAGGCATAGCTATTGATGTTTTCAGCTGAAGCTTTGCATTCTGAATATTCTGGTTCTGGGCTCTACATTCCCTTTCCACGTTAGCAATGCACACACCGTGGACACCTACGTTTAAGGGTTTAAATTTTATACTATGAGCTGGCAAGCTTCAGCCTCACCTGCTGAAAATATCAGTTGCTTTGAACAGAAAACTCTTAGAGCGGGCTTAATTAAGCATGGACTGTTTGACTTAACTGGGTTTTGATTGTAATGGGTTATTTTTTCTGGCAACAAGCCAATGTAGCAGAGGTTGTTCATTAAGTGTAAGCGTTCACTTTCATCTTTCCTCACCAACGCACTAGCATCTTGCTATTGTGTGTGATCCTGCAACACCAAAAGATTCTTGCTTTCTCTGTGGACTTTGCATAAACTAAACGTGTGTGCTTTGTGCCCCCAGCGCTGCAGGAATTCAAGTCAATAGTGGGAACCAACAGCGGTAGTGGGAGGCTGGGGTATGTAGAAGCATTTCTGAGGTGAGGAACAAGCTATTCCTCTGTAGTATTTCCTTCCATAACCTAAGCCCCCAATTTTTGTTTAGAAATGAGCATTTAATTACAAAGGGATTTAACGAAAACCCTTCCAGGAACAAAAGAGTATTGCTATCACTTGGCTGTAAATGCTCTTGAGGGATTTATTATACGTATATCTTAACCAAGGAAATACCACACCCCCCCAACACAACTCCCTCCCCTGAACTTACACAGTCAGGAACCCTGAAAAATGGTTTCTGCTTCATTATGCTCTTTGCATGCCCAAGACAAAGCCATATATGCTGTCTCTGTCCTCTAGATAAAGTCTTACAAGAATTCACTTCTGTGGGAAATGTGCTTCTTTCTTTGCTTATTTAGGGGTTTAATGTTGCTTTGTAATATGTGTCTGCACAAAGAAATAAGAAGATAAAGAGGGGTTTTTACTCTTCTGAACTTGGTTTTCTAGACACAGGGCCCCCAGTTGTGAGGGGTAGCAGTGTGTCATGCCTGCTTACGTAGCAAACTGGAGTAGAGCAAATGTGTCCTGATAGTTTTCTTTTCATATCAAATCATAGTATTCTGGGAATGCCTAGGATATCCCAGGCTTTATGTCATAAAGTGAGTCATTGGAGGATTTTTCTGCTGTAACTATAGAACATTCATATAGAAAGATCCCTTGCTAGTGTTTGCTTTGCGTTTACCATGAACAAACAAGCCAGAGGAGTATGTGGTCAGCATGATGATGAGGATTTGAAGTAAAGAGAAAAGCCAAAATGAGTGTAGACATGATCAAAGCTTTACTCTAGCGTGCATGCTAAAAGCACTTTCCCAGTATTTATGGGAAATCTATTTAGGACCCTGTGTTACTGGGAAAAGTGTTCATCTCAGTGATGTTAAATATGTCCTTAAGTTAAATAAGATGCTGGAAGTGAGACCATCATTACTACTTTTCTTTTGCTTAGCTAATTTTTGAATGTATGTTGCTGCAGAACTGTTCTAGTTTTCTGCCTGTGGATTTGATTATTTTTTTCCATGCATCACCTTATTAGTGTAGGTGAGAGGAGGGGAATCGGGCAGGGAAGAAGGGAAAGTAGTTGGAGATTCCTTTCTGAAAGCACTAACTGGCTGAGATGAATGGGCTCAAAAGCTGGCATGAATTGTTTTTATAGGGAAAGAGCAATTCTTTCACTGTGAAATGGAAGAAATAGTACCTCAGCAATGTGATTCTTAGTCATCATGTTTTGCAAGACCGTTTTTATAGCGCTTTTGTAACAACTCTGTTTATACCTCAAACTAAAATCTAGTGTTACTCTTTTTTTTTTGCCCATAATGGCTTGATGTGATGGGCTTTCTTCCTCTAAGGAAAAGATTTCTCTTTTGATTCTCACCCCCTCCCCTCCTTGCTAACTTCAAAATCAGTGGTCTCCCTATCTATACAAAGACGAGAGTGTGTCAAAAGCAGGGCTGAACATTTTCCTCTTGGCGTCACCCTACAAGCTGTGCACAAAACTCTTTGATATGCTCAAGGTTACTACATTTCCAGAGCAGACAGTCATTGACTTATTTTGCAATGAGACAGAGCTGTGTACAATTTTCCACCAGCTTTTTTTTCCACTTAGAAATGCAAATTTAGATCAATCAAAACTTTTATGGACTCATTTTAAATTCCCTACATTGTTTCACGTAAACAGAAATTAAAATATTAAGAGGAGAATATTTCTTTTTTAATGATTCATGTCAATATTCAGCCCAGTTTTTATACACTTATGTAAAAAGATATAACATATACAAGTCTAGAGTCAAGGAGAAAAGATAAACAAAATATCAGAGTTTTTAATATTGCAAATATTCCAGAATAAAGGATTTTAATTTCTCTTATGACAATAAATGTTTCAGAGCTTGTTGTCTATAGGATGATATAGTAGGTTAATGTAGGGGAATGTATTGATTCTAATGTATTGGCCTTTGAGATAAAGGATGATTCAAGACCTCTGATCCCAGTATAGTTCTCTGTGTGTTTAAGGGAAAGGTATCTCCACATACTTATTCATGGTATTTAAGTAAGGTATCTTAACTGGGGTGATGGTGTGAAACCCACCCTTCTCGCATCTAATGTGCTCACATTTTGTTAATGAAAGATGACTGTGCTAATGGCATAGTGATACCAGGTAAAACCAGGTCTGGTGCTGTCACCCGTGCTTGATTGAGCAACAGCCCTGCAATGCCACCCATCAGCAGATGTCTCTCAGGACTGTCTTGTTTTCTGCCAGCTGCAATAAGCATTGCAGCATTAAGGCTATAGGAAATCCAGGTAGCAAAGATTGCTAACCGACTCCAGTTTAGGTGGTTTTGCCAATATTATCTCAGGCAAATATTCCTCTGACAATCTTAAATAGCTAAAGTTGCAATGTATAACAGCACCCCTTTTTTGTGGCAGTGACCTTCTAGTAAATTCTGTGTAAGCAAACTTTTTTGACTTATAAGATTATGCGCCTTGATGCTTCTAGCTGCCGCTTTGAACAAAGTATTGGTGCATAAATATACAAATCTTCCTCCTCTGCAATTGTGGACAACTTTGTTACCGTATGTGCAAAGTAATTGCACAAAATCTTCCTCCACTGAAATGCATAATAAGCACACCAACCCTTTTGTCCCAGAGAGGAATGCACAAATAGTCATAAACAGGGAGTCTTTCTTTGAACCTGAATAAGCAGTCTGAAAATACAGTAAATAATTCAGATAAAGCCAAATATTCGTAAGAAAAAAAAATAGCTGGGCACTAGGAATCTAACTCATCAGCAGTCAAAGCTTTTTAAGTGAATACAAACTCTTCAAATAAAAGATTCTTCTTTTCCACCTGCCTCAAACCAAAAAGCATTCTCTGAACATACATGTCTAGCAACAGGTGTTATCTAATTTTCAGCATTAAATGAAACAAATGATACAAATATGTATTTCTCCTCAGGGGGAGGGAGCAGAATCAAAAAGAAGAATTGGGAGGAAAGAAGAATTTGAGAAAGTTTTGTTGAATGTGCTCAAGTTCCATTAAACCATTGGCTTGGGCTCTACTTCTTTTAAACCACATTTCACCACGTTTAACTAACTGGTTGTTGTGTTTGCAGTAGCTGTTGGCACTCTTCAGGTGGTTGGTAGACATATGGATTAGTGATAGAGCTTGTATGTTTTTCGCAATCTGAGCAGCAAGATGACTGATACTAAAGTACATCCATCCACTTGAATGTCCAAGAATTCACAGTGTCTGTTCCCATTCATACGTATGTTCAATGGGTGTGATGGACAAGGGGAGACACCTCTGACCCAACAGAGATGATTGCAGGTGTCAAGATTGCTGTGAAGAAGCAATTGATGTACCTGGAACACAGCTGGGTCCTTGATCTGATCCGGGGGCATTGCAGGCAGGGGATAATATTGGGTTTCAAAGATTCTGAGACCATCTCACCCCACAGACATGATGTGGCAGCTGGGGACAGCCTGCTGCTAAATATATCCTGGGACAATGGTCCCATGCAAGGGATGGGCAAACCCTGTGGATCTTGAGGTTTTCTGCAGCATGACTTAAAATGTTTATCAGAATGGCAAAAAACAGTTTGAGCTCAGAGACCTTATTTTTCTCATAATTCAAAGCCACGGTTGGCTTAATTTTCTTTTCCTTCCCCCTAAAAGTGATTCAACTTCAAAAGTATAGTTTTCCTGAGTCTGTGTTGAGTTAGGGTTAGAAAGGTATCCACAAAAGGTAGGTTGAGAATGTGCCCATAAATATACGTCCACCTACCTATCCACAATTTTATTTTTTCACTGAACCTGTCTGTCTTTCTGTGCCCATCTTTTATACTCATGCTTTCTTGCCTCTCTTCCCACTCAATTCTATTTTTAATCAATTTATCTGTGGCTTAGAATGAAAATCCAGCTTATGTAAGATGAACTTCTGAACCATAAGATGTACAAAATTAGTGGAATAGAGAGGATTTACCCTTGCTATTTTAAAGTGACTCTTAGTTATCCTGCGGTTCCATTTTTTTTCATTCTGAGGAGCAGCTCTCCATCATAACTGTTCTCCTGTTGCTTTTTTGTGTGTTTGTGTGTGAAAAGGCTGATAGTCTCCTTGGTTATTTATTTTCCTCAGAAGGCTCTTATGAGAAACTGTATCAAAGCCCCTTGGAAAAATCTAACTAAACTATAATTCCAAGTTCATTCATATTTATACTTACATTATTTTTTAAGAGAACTTTAATATATTAGAATGTAAATGTTTGCAGAGTTTGTGCTAGCAGTGAATTTAGATGTTGTACAGCTCCATTCCTAGGAACAATTCTGGTTAGCTCTAGCTCATAAGATCTGGGTATTTACAAGGGTCTTCCTCCCCCCCCCACCCCCCCAGTTCTTTTCTTAGGGGAACTTTCCATTATTCCACAGCATCACTCTTTTCAGTTCATTTTGCATGTTATTTATTTGATGGTTTACTGGTCCTTGGAGGAAAAAGTCCGATATGCTTACATTTCTAATATTGCCTGTGATTTCTTGAAAGCCACTACATTTTTTCTCGAAGTGTTTTTGTTTTTTTACTGCTTCTTCTATGGAAAAATTCTCAGTGGAATATGAATTTTTCCCAAGATATTCTAGAAATACAAAAGTTGTACCAGATCTGCTTCTTAATTAGCTTTTGACACTATTAATTCCGAATTTTGGAAGGACCAGAGGCTGATTCAGAGCGTTTGTCTGGAAAGCCAGAAGTGGCCTCTTTGCTTCTTATTGCTTTAAGATTTTTGTGCCATCTGTCTTGGTGTCTTGGGACAGTTGTTCTTCAGGTTCTTTGAAGCATCTGGCTACCTTTTGTATTTCTCATTTCCCATGAACTCGGCGATATTTGCGTCGCATGCTACTTAAACTTTTCAGGCATGATTGCCGTTTTGTATTTAGACGTGAATGCATTTGTGTTCTTTATCAGCCAACCAAATTTGGTTTATTTTTTCAGCCTCTCCTTTGTGGCAGGGGCTAGGGGATGTCTGGAAGGGAGGGCAAGGGAACATTCATGCTTCCCAGTGTAGAAAACAGAGGAACCCAACTGCCAGGTGCCCAATTCAGCCTCTGTAGTTGTGACCACAGAGGGATATTTACCCATTTTTTTTCATGGAGTACATTGAGATTAGTGGATAGGAGAAAAATACAAGAGAAAAGTGTTATATAAATGCTGATTAGCATATTAGTTACTGCTTCTTTTATCATCAGTGTTGTTGAGGGTGATGTTTACACTGCTATGACCTTCTATTGAAAGCCATGCCTAACTTGTTTCCCCAGTGGCTGGAAAATAACTGCAGACTTGTTGAGTTAGACTACAAGTGCATTAATCTGAATTCAAAGACTTGAAGTCCTTGCAGCTGAAATGCAGAACGACTGGCTGGCCTTCAGTTTCTTGTTATGATATTTAACTAATTTTGTGTGTTAAACACATTTTTGGGTCACAGCAGTTGCCTGCAATGCAGTGACTACTTTCTAGTGCCAGTATCAGTAATCCCAGCAATTTGCTCTCTGATTTTAGTTTATATTGGCTGTCAACATTAATGACTTGATTCTTACCTGCTCCTGCAAGAAAGAATGCCTACTCCATCCCAACTGGGATAGGTAAAACAGTAGGTAAAATATTTTACCTACCCATAGAGTAGTTATTTCTGGATATTATTGGTAATTGTTCTGTCAGGATTGCTTTCTGTAATTCTTACCTGCTTTTTTCTCAAGTGTTTGTGTTTCACAGCCTCTGTTTCGATTGATAGGAAAGACAATTTCTTAGTTCGTAATATTACAACATTCAGTTGAAAAAAGCCTTGGTCCTCGTTGATATTTCTGCAGTACTTTGGGTAACATTCCACTTGTCTTCCATCCCACCTTCCAAAAATATCTGAAGATCCAAAGGTTCACTTTGGCATGAACCTCCATACAAAAAGCTTTCATGCCTTGTGGTCCAGCCACAAAGACTATAGACTTTCCAATCTCCTTTGCTTCCAGCTGTATTCTAGCAATATATTCTGGTAATTACTAACACAACACAATATTGTATTAGCCAGGATTTGTAACACTGGTTAGGTTGACAAAACCTCCTGACGTGGCAAAACAACAGACCCACCAATAATATCAGATGAGCACGACCATTGTAGAGCCTTCTGTTTTAGAAGACTGTTCAGTAACCTGAAAAGGTACCAGGATTTGCTGCAGTCAAAAGAAAGTGTATTTTGAATTTCAGGAGACTTTAGTACACACCCTAAGAAAGAATATAACCCTGAAGGAATTTAGTTTCAGGGCCCTGTGTGCTTATTATGAAATTTCATCTTGGTTTTTTGATCATAATAAAACATGTAGTCTGCATTTAATTTAGCTGAAAGGAATGGTCCTTCATATTTTCTACATATATCTGTTTAATTTTGTACTCCACTTTTTCTAGAAGCCTGATGTGTAATGCTCAGTACTTGTCCTTAAAGGAAACAGATTATGTCAAAGTACTGATGATTTATAGTTCATAATTCTTTCAATCTTATCTCCAGCTGCTGTCCATCTCCTAACATTCTGAATTTAGTCAGAGAAGAGCAGTGTTTCAAAAATCATGGCAACACTGTAAAAAAGAAACACTTCTGAAAAGGCTCTGTTTCTTCTAGCCCTCCACTGCCTGCAGATTGTCTTCTAAAAGCAAAATTTAAAAATAAAAGTGAAGTAGTATTTAATATTGTTCTGAATAGGAATATTTCTTAAAACAGCTGTTTTAATGTAGTGTGAGTTCACTTGTATGACCTTAAACATAGTTGCAAACAGATTTTGGAAATGAGTATATTGAAAATGTCATAAGAATTCAATGCAAGTTTACAGAGTTGTCCAAAAGATATGAAACTTTTTTCTTCCTTTCTTGTTCTATTCCTGCTATATATCTGTCTTTGCAGATGTGTTCTGTGGAAGTGAACAAGTGAATATATCTCTACAAGTAATTTTCCATTTTTTAAAATGTAAAACCAGCTTTGTATAGAAAATGAGACTTTCACTTTTATGTTGATTCAACCTCACCCTGTCTTTCCTAATCAGGTTTTTGTCTGGTTTATATACATGATTGTTGCCACAGAGGCATTTCTCATTTGCTGAAAATATCACATCCAGAAAAAAACCTGTGTAAAACAGTTTGCAAGAAAAAATAAAGTTTCTCAAAGGAAACTGAAGTGGAAATTAGAAGATAAAACTGATTCTGGGATATTTTAGAAACCCTGGAGTGTAATACAGAATATTCCTCACACAATCAAAAACTGTACAGAGTTCTACATTCTCCTTCAGTAGGCAGATGATGTAATTATGTCTTAGGACAGGCAGTTCTTAGTTCATAACATGTAGATGTTAACTGTTCTGTGCTAGCTGAACCATCAGGCAGCCATTAATCCTGCTGGCATACATCTCAGCTGAGCCTTATACCCCTCTTGGTGCACTTCATTGCTTTTTCTTTTCTACTTGAGCTCTTATTTTTTAAGACCACCTAAAGGTAGCACAAATGGTACAGCAGTGCAGCAGAGGAATTATCCTGAGCACTCAATGGAAGCTGTGACTAGAGGAATGTCCTGCCTAGAAAAAGGGGAAAGACTGAACACTTTTCAAAGCCATGATCTCCTGCAAGGTTTGGGTTTTGGTGCTTATGACATTAAGAGTAAAGGAACATATTTAACGCAGCTCTGTAATGAATGTCTAGAATAGCTTCTGTCTGTTTCATGCTTAATTTCCAAAGTGGCAGGCTAGCGTTCGATGGAGAATGGATCTAGAAGACCAGCAAAGTAGGGCTGCTTGGTTTGCAAGTAGTTGGAAATATAGAATCAGAATAGTTTGGGTTGGAAGGGACCATTAAAAGTGCATCAGGGCTCTGTGCTCTATTGGTTACCACAGGCTATGGAGAGAAAGAATGATTTGATCATAGAATCATAAAATGGTTTGGGTTGGAAGGGACCTTTAAAGATCACTTAGTCCGACACCCCTGCAATGAGCAAGGACATCTTCAACTAGATCAGGTTGCTCAGAGCCCTGTCCAACCTGACCTTGAATGTTTCCAGGGATGGGGCATCTACCACCTCTCTGGGCAACCTGTTCCAGTATTTCACCACCTTCATCATAAAAAAAATTATTCCTTATATCTAGCCTGAATATACCGTCTTTTAGTTTAAAACCATTACCCCTTGTCCTAGCGCAACGGGATCTACTAAAAAGTCTGTCCCCATCTTTCTTATAAGCCCCATTTAAGTATTGAAAGGCTGCAATAAGGTTTCCCTGGAGCCTCCTCTTCTCCAGGCTGAACAGCCCCAACTCTCTTAGCCTTTCCTCATCAGAGAGGTGTTCCATCCCTCTGAAGGTCACTGATGAAAATAAGTGTTCTCTAAATAGGAATACCCGAAGCAGGCATTTTTGCAAACACCTTCTGTGTTTAGGAAGTATAAGACAAATGTGAAAACATTTTAAAAGGTCTATTTTCCTATCTCTGAAGAGATTCTAGGATGGTTCGGTCTGTCATAACTGCTAGAGGCTTAGGCTCTCACCTCAGCTAGTCATTATATGGCTGATAGTGACCTTAGCTAAAACAATGTCTTAATGCTTAAATAAACCATAGATTCTTGGTGTGTGAGATAACCACAAATTGACTTGCAAGTCTGCCAGCATAGCAAACCCCTTTTTTTTTCCTCCACGCCTTCCCCACTCATCTGCTCATATCCTGCTCATATCCTCATTATTCAAACTGATAGAGGCTTTAGCTACAGATCTCCTTGCACCTGCCAGCAGTCATCTTTCATAGCAAGAGAGCTCCTTGGGGACAAATGCAGTCAGGCAGTCTTTGTATCAGCTCTGTTATGGGCTTGTTGATCCTAGTCAACATTCAGCAGGTTGGATTCAGCAGAGGAGATCCTCAGCTGAGAAGGAGGACCTAATCCCCAGTTCACTTTCTCTTCTTAGATTTCTTCATGTTTTCATTTGAGTACAGTGTTCTTCTAAAGCATTTTGAACGTTTGGGTAGTGGATATTTCAACTGTCAAATAGATAACACATTTCAAAACTGAATGCTTGCCAGGTTAACAGGTTTCTAGCAAATTTTCTAAAGGTCTTGTTAGCTCTTGCTGATGAGTTGAATAATAAGATTGTGATTAGCAGGGAAGGAACACCTGTGCTTCGTATGGACAGTGCCCTTGAGATGTTTGTTACTTCATTGAAATTAAACTCCTGAAACTTACAGATATTCAGATGTGTGTGTTGTGACAATCTCTGAAGAACATAGCCAAACTTCTGAACTTGGTTCCTTTGGTCACTGCCTAAATCTATCTATGAAAACATGTCTTGTTTTCAGCTACATTTGCAGACATGGAAACTCCTGATAATTGGTATGTTTGCTTATTGTCTGTAAATACTCCATATTATGAGATTCAGGCAAAAAGAATCTGTATTTGGTACTCTTAATTGTGGGATCTCTGTAAGAATCATTTATTTCACTTACTGTAATTTTATTCTAATTTTATAACGAAAATGTGTTGCTGTTGCCCCACATCTTTCCCATTCATCTTCTGCTTATTAGTCACATTGCAGAAGGAGGTAGTAATATGTTATCAGAACAGATTCTGGTATGTATAATCACATTTTTTCCTTTATTACCATAACATAGAAGTTTGCCATGGGTATTTAGGTAAGGTCAAGTTGATCAAGTAGTATCTCTACTGTGTGAACATCCATAGATCTGATGAGCCTAATCTTTCAGTGACATGGAGACATTTCTGACCTTTGTCATGCTGAAAGCCCAAGAGAGAGCTCCACCAAAATGAGAACTTCAACTGTCTGGACATTTGAACAGGTCCAAACTTTGTCCCACTATCTGTGACCTGTAGCTTCTAGAAGAGCTGTTTTATCTGCTCTGGTCACCAATGAGCCACCCTAAATATGACTGGGTTATTCTTTTGCATTCTTGTTGATAATTTCTAGTACAACATGTCCCAAAATACTTCTCGTACTTTTGGAAGCTGTGCTTTTAGCTGATCCAATACTCACTGAAGTCAATAAAAGTCTCCCCATTGATTTCAGTTGACTTTGGATTCAATCCTTATTTGGGGCTATAAATACATCACTGGAGGGGAAAAATCCCATCCCAGACTTCTTGATAATTTTTTTTTCAAATTTTCTTCTCTTTCTTGATCTCTTGTATTTTTGTCAAATGAAATCTGTCAAGCTCTGTTGCGTTTACTAATCTTCACTCTTCTGACAGACGGCAGGCCAGCAAAAAGACAAGCTTAAAACCATGAAAATTAAGTGCATTTTTTCATTATGCTGTCTAAGATGTTTTCAATAAAGCAGAGAGAGATATCACTTTGCCAAATTGGTGTCATGACGTTCCAAAGGTTTTGGCTAGTTAGCAGACCTCCAGTAAAAATACATGTTGCTCTTCAGACCTCTTGTGGGTGATCCACACCTCTCTTGGAGCCTCCTCTTATTATCTTGTGGCTTCAAATGGAAGAAAGTCTAAATTATTTTGGACCTGTACTAACAGTTCTTGGTATTATTAATAGCGCACTGAATGAGCTTATGTAAAATACTCTGCCTCTTCTGCCTTCCATATACCGAGCACTTAGCAAACAAACAAACGATGTTGGAGAAAACGTGACTTGGTTAACCAACTCCACATGGAGTCAAAAAGTAGGTGAATATCTAAAAGCGAGGCATTTCTGTGAAGAATAAAGAGCACGTTCCTGAACTGTGGCGAACAGACTGACGCCCCTTCCAAGCTAACATCCAATACCCGTTGGCATTGGATTAATGCTACACACAGCTGTCCAACTGATTCTTACTCTTTTTCAGAGAAAGTCACTTCTCTACGCTGTTTTGCCTTCTCCCTCCCTGAGATGAGGTTCTTCTGATTCTACCCATTCCACTTTCATATTTTTATAATTTGGAAGTTAGTCAATGGAAGCTTTGCAACCAGCAAATTACTTCTATCACTTTTTGGTGCCTGTTGTGAACGACAGTAGTAATAGATGAAAATACCTGTCAGACAGGGCTAATTTTTAGCATTCATAACGCACATGCTATTGTGTATGTGTTTAGTTACTCTGACAAACATTATTATCAGTAAGTATCTAAGTTTTTATATATGTGACTAATAATCATGTGATTTTTGATACATCGTTTAAAAAGGTGAAGGTGAAAGTAAAGGAATGTGATTATCAGAATTAAAAAACAACACAAAATAAAAACCCGGACATTCCTTTGTCTAACTGCTGTGTTGGATGGATTTAAAACAGAATTTTCCACCATTATCCAGGGAAAAGAATCTGAAATGTAATAATACTTCTGGCACCACCTTTCACAAATAAGGCAACTGCATTCAGTTAGTAGGCACTTAAAATTCTGCAATAGGATACTTGCAGCACGCTTCAGAGACTGCAGCTGACTTCAGAGACATCCTCACTGGAGCCTGGGAAGCAGCCAGTATTGCTGGAAAACATTTACAAAGCAAGCAGTATTAGTATGACTTGCTAAAAAAACCTCAACAGCCAAAACAAAACACTCAACCCAATACTGCTTTCCCCATACGTGCCCAGAGGTTCAGCCAGGTCCTGCGTGGCCTGGAGTGCTTTCAGTGTGGCCAACTGAAGCCAGCACTGAGGAACCTGAGCAAAAGCTCGGCTCCTACATGTTGAGGGCTAGTTCTGATTATAAGCAGCACTCATCTTGAAGTGTTCGTAGCTCTTCAATATGAGTGATAGACTACATGGTGGAAGAAAGTTGATTCTGAATATTTTGATGCATCCCTTGATTTCAGGAGTGGTCCCTGCACGGGTGTGGAACAGATGCAGAGCATCTCTTTAACTGATAGGACCTGAAAACATTGAAACTTAGAGAACAGACAAAAATCCCTTTCTGCACAATTTTCAAACTACGTATTTGCATAGACTGTCCAGGGGACAGTTTGGAAAACTAGAACATTGGAATGAGTGGAAGTCTGCCTGATATCAGGGAAACGAAGGCAAATAACAGAGGTTTTTGTAGAAAATAATCACCAATGCTGAAAATCATTGCATAAGCTGCCTGCACAAATTCACGAGGTTCCACAGCTTGTACAGCAGATTACTGAGGCCAAGCAACGTTTGAGAAAAGCCAAACAAGCAGAACTGAATCTTATCTAAGTTTCCAATTTTGAAGCTAATGTTCAAGTGCTTGTTAAAAGCCCAAGTTTGGCTGCCTTAGTGTAGCTGTTTGATGAATAAACAGACCACTTCAATCCCTAAGTACAGCCAGCCTTGGTCGTTTCTGCTATGCTAAGGCTTGCTAATAGAGTAGAGTAGTTACCAAGGTCAAGAGAGGTGGATGTGAAACTTCAGTTTGACTTTATTCTGATTTCAGTGTATTTACTGCAGTGCAATCACACTACTTGAGTGCTGGCTGAATCACAGAGCAACATTTTTTTAGAAAAATGTTGAAAGGAAATAAGTTTTTGACAAATGGATGACAAAGTAAAGTGAAAACTGTGTCTTCTGTTTATGAGAAACTTGATTTTGTTTCTCTTTTTTCTTTTCTTCGCGATTTTTTTTTTAAAGCATGCAGGGGAAGTAGTGTGGTGGTCCTTTTTTTTTCCCCCCTATTTTCTAGATTTTTCTCCTAGAAAACAAAGGGAACTTTCTTTTAAAGATTCTTTTCACAAAAAGTTATTTTAAACCACATTTTCATGGAAAAAACTAAAATTCGCATACTTAATTTGGCTTGATTTTGTCTAAATTTCTGTTTAGAGGGTTTTTTTATTGTTGTTATAACTTTCTTGGTATGTCTTCATTATATAAATAAGAGAAGGAACTTGTTTTGATAAATCAAGACCAAAAAGCCCGTCCTGCTTGGTTTCCACCTGCGAAGTTGCCCTTAAATTCTGAGTTTTTAGATATTGAAATTAGCAGTAGGATGTTGAAATCAGCAGTAGTTTGTGTATCAGAAGATGTGATCTGTAAAAAAGAACTGTTTGAAGCAGTAATTTGCTCTTACAGACTTGGCTACTTTCTTCCCTTCACCAGCTGCTGGCAGAACTGAGTTTCTCAGAAATAGTAGTAGTGTACCTGATGATTACGTAGAGTGGAAAAATCTTCCTTTTGAGACCTGATTTTTTTTTTTCTTATGTAGAACTAAAGAAAGCTGGTTCTGTTGTAGTTAAGGCCCATGCTTTCTCATGGATTATCCTATGATTGTCAAAGATGGATATGTGCAAATCCAAAGGAATGCTAGAGCTTTTCTGCTATTTTATAATCTCTACATTTTTATTAATCATAATGTCAGAAGCTCGCATAGACTTGTTCAACCTCACTTACACTTCTGGATTTTTTCTGATAACTACATTTGAGAAAATTAAGGGTTAGTTACAGCTTCAGAGATATAGTTTATACGTTTATTATAAGCTTGATAGTAGGTAGAATACAAAACCCCATTCACAGAAAAGGTCTCAGTGACATCATATGCACTTGTGACATAGCAAATCTTGAAGAGTCAATTACTGTCTTTGTCTACGTTGAAGGAGCAGGCATTGCTGTATATAGTGCTTTGTATGAGAGAATGTTTTGCTGTTAGCTTCAAGTGGAGAATGAGGATTTACTTTGGGCTCAGTGAATCATCACTTTGCTGGTTTGGTTATTTTTTCACTAAGTCTGTGGAAGAGAGCAAGCCACAGGTAGCATTTTGTTGGTTTCATGTTTGATATTGAGGAGTCTTTACAGGACCGTGTAGTAAAGTTCTGTGACTCAAATGTACTTCTTAGAAATACCAGAATTCATATATAGTGTTGCATGAAAGTACCGAGTTATTTACTACCTCCTAATGGTCATTTTTTATAAGTATGTACCATAGATGTTAAGACATGCTAACTGTTCATTGGGGGGAAAAAAGAAGAGTCCTTTAAGATAGAGTATTCCAAGAGAAGCAAAAACAACTCATGTTCATCATCAATCACCCTGTAAACTGTCTGGCAGTCAGAGAACAGCAAGCGCTTAGAAGAAGAGAAATATTTTAGCACTTTGGGAAATCTGGAACATGTTCGAAACATGGGGAAAATGATGGCAGTGCAAACAAAATAATGAACAGTATTTTGAATAACTGCTTGCTGCTTCATTTGTGGACACCTTCAAGGGTCTCCCTTTCACTAGAATGATTTTTTTTTTCTTTTCCTGTAATGCTCATGTTACATATTTTTCAGACAAATTCAGTGTGTTGTGGTCCCAGGAAATTCTGACTCATGAATGTGCTCTCAAACATTTAGCCTCTTTAGATAGAAATTTTAACCACTCCTCTAAAAGAATTTATCATTAAGCAGGAACCAGTATGAAAACATGTAGCTACCAGAGACAAACATCAAGCATTTAAAGATTAATCTCTTAATTTATTCACACATTAATCACTGTCTTGATCAAAATAATGATGTTGTTGTTACCACAAGCGCTACTACTAATTGATTTATAGATCACCTTGCACATGTCTTAAGGTGCTTTAAAATATAGCCATAAAAATGACATAAAGCCACAAAGGCATAATAAAATATAATTCGAACAAATAATAAATCCAAAAGTTGCTAGAATAGTCACAAGGGAAATAGCTGTATTTTATGGAATTACCTTCAATCAGTGAAGGGGCAATTGGAGCTGAATTTGCTTCTTTTTTATGACTCCAGCTATCTTCTCTTTCTAATACTGACGAGCAATCTTAGAGTCTTTGAGTCTCACTGACATAAAGTCAGAGACATAAAAAAGGAGCAAGTGTCAAAGTATCTGTCATGCCTGTTCATTTTCATGTTTTACACTTGGAGGCTAGCTTTTCAACGCACTTCCACTGAAATTAGGTAACTCCTTTCTATTACTCAAAGTCACAGAAGGTGTATCTAGACCTTGGGATTAGTGTGCAATGTAGGCTCTTTTTAGGTTTGAAACCTCTTAGATGATAAGCAGGAATTTGTTTTCTAAGCACTGGATCTACCTCTCCTTTCTTTTCTTATGTTTATTTTCTATCATGACAGGGTTTACAAAAGACTAGAACGGGAATGGATTTTTTTGTCTTAATTTTCTATGAAAACGTTGATATTTTGTTGAGAAGAAGTTCAATTTTTCTTGTTTCATCAAAACTTTATTTTTGTTTGTTAAAAAAACCCCTGAATAGATCTTACTAGTCTTGGAAGGAAAAATACGCAAATTTGCTTTTTACTGTTTTGTTTTTTTTTTTTTTTTTGAAAGAAAGAGCAACACAAGAGAGTGGTAAAGTTTACAACAATATCTTCATAAAAGGGTACATCCTGATAGCCTTCTACAGTATCTTGTGATACTCTTGTGCAACTACATATCACAGAAAAGCCCTATTCTTCCATTTGATGTTGTGGTGTCCTGAGATTCCTTTTTTGATCACATAAAATGTTTTAATGCTTCTTCTCAACATACTATTGTAGCTATAGACTTTTGTCCTTACGTTGTCAGTATCTCTAGATAGAGTGCTTTATGCAGCTCTGCTTCCTCTTTCCACAGACCCGATGTGTTTGCCAGCTGTTGATAAGGCCAAGAAGGCCAGGCAGCAATGCTCTTCTACTTCCCAGTCTAGCCAGGGAAAATTCCTATATCAAACCAAGGAAAAGTACTAAGAAGGACCTGACTGGTTGACTAGCAAGATAGACAGAGGGAAGAGCCAGGATCCTGAGCTCTTAGATGTATTTCTCGATTTTGATTTGTTGTTTTCACGTTTCGAACACCTTTAAGTTTTATTTTGATCCATCTGATAATTCTAGTCTTGGATGATGAATCTGAATTTTTCCAACTGAACATGAAGAGAATTAGGGTTCAGGTTCATCTGTGCTGTCACAGTAGTGAACTGACAAAGTAAAACCTTGAATATTCTGAGAGCTTTATCACAAACTTTCCTGGACCTAGTTCCAAAGCTGGCATTTGTATACAGAGTTTCCGAAATAGAACAATAATGCATGTCAGTTGTTGAAGTGAAGAAAATGAGAAGAAAAAAAAAAGAAAAAAGCAATAGTTCTTGCTTAATCTGGCTCTTTTTGAGTTAATGTTATTTTTAAAATGGCAACACGTGTGTAACTAGATACCTTGAGATGAGCATTGTTACCTTTGAACTGGCACAGTCTACCTCAGGAATGGAATGAAGCCCTCAAGTAACTAAAGTCCATTGCAAATTTCTTTCTGGTACAAGTGCAAACCTCTTTTTCTTTTTTTTTTTCTTTTTTTTTTTAACCTTATGTTCTTTAATATGGGATCACATAGTGTATGCACTCAAAATTTAAATAAAACTGGGAGAGAGAGTAGTGTGATGGAGTAGTTCATCAGGCACACAATTGTTCTTATAAATAAAAAAATTAGAGGACAAAGGTGGAATTTGAGATGTGCTTGTCAGGCAATGTGACTTCATGTGTTTTGGGAAGGACCATAGCAATGGCAGTGTAAAAGCCCAAATAGACTGGAAGAGTCTTTTTGAAATGCTGATATTGCAAATAGCTAGCATCTTAACAAAAAAAAAAATATAAATAAAAATTCTCTTCTTCAAAAATAATCCTTTATTTCCAAGTACTGTGTAAAGGCAAAAATGTCTCTTGGATTTGCTCTGCTGCTGCTAATGACATGTAAATTTTTAACCATGTTTGAGAAAACACAGACGTTGCAAAATCCAGGGAAGGTTATTCTCATGCACTACATTCTTCCAATCTAGTGAAAAAATGTTAGGGCAATAAAGCTTTATGATTCAAGTCAAAGACATGACAGCAAATGTTGCATGATTGCAAAATGCCCCGTTTCTCCTACTGTTTATATTCTGCCCTCTGTGATTCTATGTAAACAGACTCAATGTATCTGCAATAAGTATCTGCTGGAGCAACACTTCCCAGGGCAGATCTGAAACACTTTGAAATCTACAGAAACATTCCTGTCTGCTTCCATGAGTCTTAGATGAAGCCTAAGTCTTCTGGGCTACCTTTTGTTATGTGCCTGATTTTGCTACCCCTATCAAAGGGCTGTAGCTAGGTGCTCAAATAAAGCAATCAAGTAATTGCCAAAGATGCTGAAAGAATCCTTCTGTTGAGAGCATTGATGTGGTCCCTGAGGTCCTGATGTGAGCTGGTGCTATTTTGTTGGTGAGTAACAAGTCAATACTTGAAATCAGGGAAGTGTAAGAGTGTACGCTCTACACGTGTCAGCAAGTAAGTGTGATATCATGTTTTGGATAGTATTAGAAACTGCCTTCTCATTCTGTGATGAGAGTGTGCTTCATTTTATTCATTAATTAATTTTTCTGTAGAGGGCAATAAGCCTTTTACAATGATTGAAGGAAAAAACTCCTCTGGCAAGGCAAAATGGTATTTAAAAACAAACAAGCAAAAAACAACAACAAACCTGCCCAGTGGGAGGTTAGCTGCTGTGATGGAGCTGTCATCCAAAGGCTGGGTAAGAGATTCATACTAATCTATCATAGTGCCATAGCTGTGAAAATGCAGTCGTCCTCTATGGTAGAAACATTCCATTGGATCAGGGAAGTGGATAAAAATAGCTCAAGTTGATTGTCTACTGATTGGTGTGAACTGTTATGCTGTGTCTTCCAGGTATATTATGGGGGCCATTAAGTTGGGAGAGAATATGGTGGCTGAAACATTGTGAGAACTGAAGTGACAAGAGGACATAGCCTCAAGCTTCGCCAGGGGAGGTTCAGGTTAGACATTAGGAAGCATTTCTTCTCAGAAAGGGTCATTAGACATTGGAACGGGCTGCCCAGGGAGGTGGTGGAGTCACCATCTCTGGCTGTGTTTAAGAAAAGACTGGACATGGCACTTAGTGCCATGGTCTAGTTGACATGGTGGTGTCAGGGCAATGGTTGGACTCGATGATCCCAGAGGTTTCTTCCAACCTGATTGATTCTGTGATTCTGTGATCTGTGGTAGAGTGTGTAAAATTTCTCAGTTGTACTGTGGTCAAGATAACACCCCTCTTGAAGTTTGAACTAATATTTAGAAACTGGGGGCTTTTGTATTTGACTGTTCTTGACCTGCATGGAGTTTTTGTGTTGTGTGGTTTCGGTTGTTTGGTTTGTGTTTTTTTTTTTTTTTAAAGCTCTGTAGATTTGGGTCCTGTAAATTGTTAAGTGAAAATCTACTCCTTCATTTAGAACTAAACCATATTTGCCTTTAAGCCTTTGCTGAAGGGCTTGCCAGGGGTGGATGAGATTATTCACGGAGTTGAACGTAAGCACATGCTGGAATGCTTCCTGAATCGGGATGGTAACTGGGTACAGGGAAGTACAAATAAAGGATGAAATCAGTGCAACTGACTTGTAATTTTTTTACCTAAATGTAAAGCTGACCATAAAGCTATGTACCAGAGTTTTCTGGAAGGAGGTGAAACTTTACTAAAATCACATTTTTACTGGGAATGTAGTGGTTTTGAGAGACATTTGGACAAGAAACTATCAAGGCAAATAGTTTTGACATTCTTGTTTCATGTTGTCATTGTCAATTATTTAAAAAAAATTGAGAAGAATGTCATTTTGACATCTTTTAAGATTTGTGTCAGCTTGTAAAATGTATGTTTTGGTATTGTTTTACGTATTTAATTTACATTTCAGATTTCCTGTAGAATTTTAGATGCTACAATAGCATTACTGCATTATCCTGTCATTTTCCTGATCAGTTCTATACCCTTCTTTCTCTGATTTAATACTAGGGTTTTTAATGGAAATATTCTGATGTTAAACAAGTAATGGAATACATTGGGATCACTGGCTCTAGGCTGGTAGTTTCTATAACAATGAAGAATGTTTTGATCTTAATATTTTTGGGATAACGTCCATTTTTTCCAACCCATCCTCATCATACTCAAATCACTGTATTTTCTGTTAGCTGTAAAGAGAAAACATGCCCAAATTTCTCTTTGTATAGCCATATGTGTCTAGAACTAGAATCAGATGTTATGCTTTCGCTCCAAACTTATACATAGTATCCTTGCAACATAATACTGTGCCCCTTTTATGTCAAGATGTCAAATCTCTCTCTATTTTTACTTTCACCTATATGAAAATGTCATCAGGGCTAAAACTGAGCTGTTTTTCACACCCTGTGCCCTATAAAACACAGAAACATTACACTCATTAAATTTTATGAAAGGAATTCTTCTTTCTTAGTCTGCCGCAAGTAACGTTTTGTGGTGTGTGTTTCGTGGTTAAAAGGCAACAGCAATTTGAGGACTAACACCCCGTTCTTCCCCTACTAAATCGGGGATATTCCACTTGTTTAAAATTACAACTTTGTTTTACGCTCCAAGAGTGCCTTGGAGAATACTTGACTCTAGGAACATGGAGAATGTATATACATGCGTATATGCATTTCACGATAACCAAAGCATAATGAAACATATGGGACATAATGAAATTAGAAGTATAGGACATATAGTTCATTTTTACTGCATAAATACTGTGGAGGAAATGGAGCAAGTTTGGATAATTGAGAATGAAGGAACTTGAAAAAATGCTTAATATACTTTGGGGAGAAAGCAAAGGGGGATCATTGCAATGCTATGAGGCTGTTTATTGTCATGCAGCTATTTCAGCATTTTGTGATGTGCAGTAGCAGGAAATTTTGAATGGTTATGACTTGTGTATTTCAGAATACACTATTTTAATTATCATCATATATATATTATCATCATATATATATATATATAAAAAATACCCAGTGATGTGAATATTATATCTATTTTAGGATAAAACATATAGAAAAATAGCCCTTGTTATTAATATTTCACTCTGCTTCTAGTTTTGAAAAATATAATAAATACAATGGCCTAATCTCTGTAGGCGTTTCAGAATAGTAAGCAACAGAAGCTCTATCCAGTGTACTCTTTTCAATCACAGAATAAGGAGGAGAAATGTTGTCCTGGACCCCAAATTACACAGTGTGCTACCTACAGCTTTTTCTCGAAAGAAGCAGCAGCTGTGTCAGTGTGATAGTCCAGATTTCTGTGCTCTGACTCTTAGAAAATGTCTCTAACTTTGTTATTACTGGTTATTACTGGTACTATGAAGTCTGGATTTATTTAAAGCTCCAGATCCTAGAATTTTGAGAAGCTCAACTTGCAGTTATGACTTAAAACAAAAATGCTGTTTTTCAGGGAAAATTGCGAAATATGATATAGGTGAACCTAAAAGATCCAGAAAGGGTAAGAAGAACTCAGGATACTTTACTCCTACAGTTTTACGAGGTATACAGTCTTGATTCATGCTGAGCCAGTTCTTCATTTCAACAATTCCAGTTAGATTCTGTTTTGTAAGAAAAATGTAAGCAGTGTCCTATAATTAAAGACTTGGAATACCACTCTCTGAGGAGTTAGCTCTCACCTAAGTGTAGAAATTTAAAAATTAGACATCTAGTCTAAATTAATTGTCTAGGCTTTCTTTATAGTCACTGGAGAGGGATGGCCACCTTCATGGCCTGTTCGGGGATACCTATTTTTCTTTCCTCAATACAGAAGAGCCTTATTATCTGTCTTAGACTGGGCAGCTAACTTTTGATTGTGGGAAGTAAAACGAGATGTTTTGGCATATCGATCAAAATGCTGAAACAACAACAGAACATTTTGTAATCTGTCATAATATTTACACTCGTGCAGGAGGTGGCCTGCAGACATGCAGAACTGGTCTCGCGTGCGGATAGGGAGTTCCTTGCTCTCTGGCTCCCTGTCCCGACAAGCCTGAACAGTGCTGAATGAAACTGCTGCAGCTGCTATCTCTGGAGGTGGATGCTCTTTGGGCAAGGGCTTGTGCTTGAGGCAGGACCTGGTGTCTCTGCTCTTGGTACAGTGGAGGAGGAGTTCCTGGACTTATATTCTCTCAGCAAGAATATGATCAGAAAAAAAGAAACCTTAACAAGCGAGTGCATTGCCTGTTGCATTTGGCTGTGAATCTGTTAATTTAATAAAAATATTTCTAAGGCTTTAAAAAGTTACTATTAATACTAGATTCTTTAAAATTAACTCGGTGATAGGGGCACTTTTAAGAGCCATTAGAATCTATTGTATATAGAGCCTGTTTGTTGTTTTGGAACACTTTAAATTGCATATTACTGACCTCGGAGACTCTATTGGGCGCCACTGTAATGTTTTATATTACCTCATCAAACTCTTTTTATATAGTTAAAAAGTTATTTGCTCACAGCTAAATACCAGAAGCTTGCCGACATGGCAACTGGAAAATATTACCTCTCTAACTAGCACAACAGAAAGGAATCATTGGCTTCCCCATGCATTGCTGACAAGGGTCTAAATGCTTAGGGTAGTAAAAGGCCAAGGATCGTTGCGATTTGCTTGGGCAAGCTTAGGGTACGTCCTCAGCAGCTGTATGTTGATGTTCTGTCTGCTAAAGGTCTATCCCAAATATGTCATACCCCTGCAAATATACACCCATCTGTGTGCATGTAACTATGCATGAAACACATCATCAGAGTATGATTATTGGACTTGATGATCCCAGAGGTCTCTTCCAACCTGGTTGATTCTGTAATTGATTCTATGATTATTGCTGCCAAGCTGGGCTGTGACTTTTAGCTCCATGAAGGGAAGAGGTAGATGACAAAACAATATTATGCAGTCATACCTAATATCTCCTTTCATCATCTGTGGAGATACATCGTGAAACGAGGCTACACATTTGAATACACATGTGCGTGCTGCTTTGGAGAGCTTCTCAGCTACGTTTTTTCATGGGTTGAAATAGATTTAGAAGACTTTCTTTAAAAGCAAATATCTGTGTTGCAGTTTTTAAAGATCACTGTCTCTGAAAGCAGAAATATGAGCTGGGCATGTGTTAGCATAGAAAAATAACGTGCCTATATTTTCAATTCTCTAGTGTGGATTTGGCTCTTGAGGATGATAAAAACACCACAATTACTGCAGAAGGTAAAGGCTCCTCTTAATATCGGTGGGAGAAAGATTGGTGACAGGATACTATCAACTTAGAAATTAATTCCCTTCCTCGGTCCACCAGACCAAGCTTGTTACTCTTCATGTTTTTGTACTGTATCAGAGCCTAACGAGAGATTTAGTGGAAGTCCCTCTACTGACCTCAGTGATCTTTGGATCACTGTGACTTTACACAATGCAAATTTATGTGGTGTGCGCAAGACTCATTTTAAAAATTATGCTCCATTCTGACATTGGGTCATTGGGTTTTATGTCATTCAGTGACTTATTTGTACAAAATGCCAAACTGTCTAATAACAGCTATTTCTTTGGACTTGGAACTCTGTGAATAAATAAGAACAAAGGAATAACAAGGTTTAGTTTCTTGCAGTAAAGGTATTCTAAAGCAAATGAAGGCACTTCTGCTTTATAGCTAACTAAATGATTCTACCTGGAATTTAGCTTTCAGATATTTATTGTAAAAACTTCTGCTGCTTAAATGATTTTCAATCTGTCTTGGTGCATTGTTACTTTATCTCCATAGTTTATACAGCTGTCGGATACCTGTGGAGGGTCCCTTATAAATCAGTTCCCCAGCAGTAATGCGCAATTGGCCTGAAGGGAGGCTCAGGTCACTTAATGTGAGAGGTGCAAAGAGGCGTCTTATGTATTGTTTAGTTTTATTTATTTTTGTAGAACTTGAGGCTACTTGAAGCTTTTGTGAAGTAAAAAGGGAGTTTTAGCCTGAAGGAAGTACTATGAACTGTCAGTAAATCATTTTGCATTTTCTCAAAACATACCTTGCTTTATTTTGAAGTTCTCCACTTTTACTCTGGTCCTGTGTCTGTGCCAGCTGCTTAGCCGAGCCTGGGAAAAAGGATCTGAATGATGACTAGGTTTGTCTCAGTAAAGCGCTGGGTCTGAGGAAGCAGATGCTGAAAATACGGCAGGAGCATCATTTTCTAAATGTCTGGGGAAAAGCAGATTTGATCTCTTTACTTCCTAAACAATTAGTTTTGTGTATGTATCTATATATGTACATATGCAGAAGTAAAAAGAATTGAAAGGAGAAGAGGTGGAAAGAATAACTTGAAAACTAAAGGCATGCCTTCCTGGCATTTGCTTTTCTGATAGCGTGTTTTGTTTTAGGTTTTTTTGGCACAGTATTTATTTGAGAACTGTTGGTCAGATGCAGCACTTGGTGTTAGTGATGCTGTGTGTGTGTGTGTGTGTTACCATTTTTCAGACAGGGAAATGGAGGGGCAGGAAGATAAAGACCTGTGCAGGGTCCTGCAGTGAATCAGTGGCTCAGCTGAAATTAGGAGCTGCTTTTCCTTCTGACTCTTAGTACTTCTTAGATCACCTTTATCCCATCCTCTCAGGCTTGCATGGTCAGTGGGTTTTTAAAATGAGGAATGAAGGCACAGGTTTAAAGAATGCAACCAGACCTCTCTCTAACGTCTGGTTAGATTTGTCAAATGCGTTGTCATTCCATGAGCAAATTGTTTGTGTGTTGAAAACAATATGTATGTACTTCAGAGCCTGCTTCAAAGCTCAGGGAGGTAGTGGGAATCTTCCCATGGAGTTCTCTGGGATTTGAACCAGACCTCCGAGTCATATATAAAAATTATTTCAAAGGGAGAATGTATGATGTTAACACAAATCATTTCACATTTATGTGTCACAGGAACCTTAATGTGCAATGAACTTGAATATCTATTGTTCAAACATCTCAATGTTTTCCTTTGTTTCTATGGGTGTTGTTTATACTTTGGAGACCATATGTGTGGATGAAGCATCATCAGTGAGATGTATGCCTTTTAGGAACTGAATCCCACCAGAAGACCACAATGTGTGTTAATTTGACCCCATAACTGTCTCCCTGATATGTTAAAAAGGCTGTAAAAATAAGAAAACAAATATAATAAATACAGATTATCATTGCTTGGCATACAAATACCACAATCCATTCACACACCCTGTATAGAGGATTTTTTTGTTATCAGAGGTTTCTTTTAGGAGTACTAAATCCAACAGTGATGAAAATAGGTTCCAAATTCCTTGTTATAAATAAATTCACATCCACTGGCAGAATAATTTTCTGCTTTGTGACAGGAGAGGGTTTAGCCCTTGATGTTAAAGTCCAATTGCCCTTTTACTACACTCTATCAAACGGGGCCAGTCCTTGTTTCCAATGTTGATATATGTGAGAAAAACTAGGCTCACCAATGCCAGGTAACAGTAAGAAGAGAAATAAATAAGGTTTTCCATCTTTAAGCATGTTGCAAACACATACTACTCACTGTCCACCTTAGTGACCTTTGTTCTTTGAGTAATGCTATAGACGTGGATTATGACATCCATTTAAATACACAACCATATTTTAATAGGCATTAAAGAATGTGGTATTAGTTCTGCAATTTTGATTATATGAATTGATCTAGCAAAATATCTGAACTGACGTTCAAGTATGTGAAGTCAATGAAGCTGCACACATACTTATATTTGAAAGCACACATGCTTTGGGGAATTAGAAACATAGCATGAGACAAGTAGGCAGATCTTGAGTTTGAAGTAACTTTTCTCTGACTAGTGTTGCAAAACATCCTTTTTTTTTTCCCCACCCTCTTTCTTTCTTGAGGTGCTCTTGCACTTACTAGTGGAATTGGTTTTGTTTTCAGGAAGCTCTTGGGCAAAACGGAGGGCTAGCGTGGGAGGGTATCTGCCTCATAGCACTCAATAGGTGAAGTCAGAAGGAGCAAGATCAGTGGTGAAGATGACTGTGATGAGGACTTCTTGCTATTACTGTTCAAATCCTATACTTGCCCATAGATGCAGAGTGAAGACATTTTTAAATAATAGCTGCTACATAGAAAAAGAAAAAACAAAAAACAAACAACAAAACAAACACAAAAAAACCACCAAGAAAATTCAGAGCTATTCATAAAAACCTATTTTGGTCTTTGGTAGAAACAGTTTCCAAACTTTCCCAGTCAAGGTCTGTGTTTTTTAGCTGCTTTATTTTCTAGTTTCTAGGTATTTCAGATACTCCAAAAATATTACAGCAAACTAATTCTTTCTGACCTCTGTGGAAGGAGTAGGGATGATAAATTCCACAATGTCCTTCGGTAGTGAGTCAGCAAGTTTCTTACTCATTTGGTTTTCATATGTGCTTTTTTTTAGCCATTGGGAATTTCCTCTTTTCTGCCTTCTCACACCTAGTGCAAAACCCCACAGTTGGGCAGGATTCTGTAAATTGCTTGACCAGTCCTAAAAAAACCCATCATAAGTCATCTTTTTTCTAGCTGAATTGCCTAATCCTAAGGAATATCAAACATGACCAAAATCCAAGAAAGTGCTCAGTTGTTGGGAGTCTCTATTCATTTTAGTTTATTATCACTTGAATTGAAATGCCAACTGTTTTGTTGTATCCAAGGCAAATGATAAATCCTGGTTTGCAGATAGGTTTGCATGTATTTATTTATTTTCTAAAATAATAGTTTTGCTATCAGCGAATAAGTCCACACTAATTTTCTAGGCTTCAGTTCTCGATACCTGCCTGTGTATTGTTTTCTTGAAGGCAACAAATAGTCTTTCATAATGCTCCTTACTAAGGTGGTTGCTGCTCTGAAACAGTTCACAAAGTGGAGAGTACTTGCTTTAGCAAATGTTAATGTAAATAGCATAAAGTCTCTTGATCTTCATAGACTTCTTCCATGCAATCAAGTGTTCCGAAAGAATCGCTGACTGCATGAAATATGGGGGTAGCTGCAGTTACCTTCACAAATGAAATTCTGTGACACCGATAAATCATTGCTGGCATATCTAACAATGTCAAAAATGAAAGTATTTATTGTGTTTTCACAATAAGAAGTGTGCAAAGAAATGTAGGCACTGGATGTGCTCACTAGAATTCCTTTGTAAACACGGGTTGATGCTCTTCATTTCCCTGTGAGCGCACTGGCTGTAAATGAAAATGGCAAATGAGACAGTAAATTGGGATAGAGATTTGCTCCATTTTATATTTATTTCCAGTGTGGTAATGTAAATTTTTATTTTACCCAAGCAGGTGTTTGAAAACAGATTTGATAGGAAAGGTTATTTATGTGACTGACAGCTTCATTAAGCCATGTAACAGCTTTGTTATCTGAACTGTTAATTTACCCCTTTCTGTACCTATTATAACAAAGGCTAGTCATAATAATTATTATGGGTTTTTTTTACTCAAGTTAATTGATATAAGGTTTTTGTTAGCAAATGGCTTTTTTTCCCCCTGCCCACTTGGACCTATCCCAAAGTGCAAATTATTGCTCCTAGATGACAACAAGCTACACAAAGCCTAATTGTAGGAGAAATTCTATCCCCTTTGAAACTGCTTCATGTTCAGTCCTTGCCATTGACCAGGGTTTGTCTATATATCTAGATGATCTATAGATATTCTTATGTTTGTGGCTTGAACTTTTCATCTGAATTGGAATGCATTCTGGATTCACTGTTAAAGGTGTCTCTGCATGCTCTTGAGGTGAGGAAGAGTGTTTTGAGCTTGGTTGTTTCATTCTAGGTAAAGTATTAGTACTGAGAATATTAATGACTTGCTTCTAGGCCCATCATACCACTGGACTGCTGTTTGTAAAAGTGAAATACATTCTACTAGTAATTCTGTTACAGTTGCATCTAGAAGTCAGTGAAGGAAATTTCTACAAGGATACAGAAGTGAGTATAGTTCATTAACACATTTTTATGTAGAACAAGGAAAGGTACAAAGGGAGAAATGTTAAAATGCTAAAGTTTCAGAGGAGGGAAATTTCCCTAGTCGTAGTCACAATAAATATGTTTGTTTAACAGAAAAAAAGAAACCAAGAGGATACGCATGCCTGATGCCAAAGAACATCCAGTGTGCCTAACACACTGGAGAAATTGTTTCAGAACAATTCATCCATGCGAAAATATGACCCTTATAATATTACCAAGGTCAGTGAAACCTATGGTGATTTGCTGAGTAAGGGGTTCACTGGGCAAATGAAAGATGCCTGTGGTAGGATACTTTCCTGGCACCCGCTTTATTTAAGATTTCAGAATTAAAAAATATGGGGAAGAGAATATAATAGGTAGCTTTTCTCTTTGTCCTCTCTTGCACAATCCTGCTGTTTATCTATAGACAAAAAATAAATCCATTAGAGAAGTAGGAATTCTTGTTACATACATACTGAATAAAAACAACATTGAGGGAAATACCTGCTCAGTAATTTTTAAGTTAATTTCATGTTAATTAAAACTGTTGTAAATTTGCCTTGAAGAAATTTGGCTGAAGCAAAATCTAGAATTAGGACAGGTCATGGAATCTTTGCAGGCAATAAAAGGAAAATATTCATTTTATAAAAGAAGAAATACCTTTTGTGGAAAAACTCACGATGGGAAGCTAGTTGATTAGAAAAAGTTACATAAACAACATTTTGCATGTGATATAGAGGATAAAACTGAACAGGAAAAATAGTAAAGCTTGCACAGTCTATTGTAGTGTTGTGAAGGATGGTTTGTAAGGATGTTTGGCCTCATTTTTTCTGAGAGTTGGTGCAAATCTGCTTTGTGGCTCATTGCTGTGGCCTGCAGCCAGTTCAGATCTATAAGAATACTAGACAAGGAAATAAGACAATTTGTCAGCTTCTGGTCTTATCTCTAACATAGAAGAAATTCTGACTATGTGGAATTCCATGGTGAAAACAAAGAATCCAAATCAAAAGAAACAAACAAATAAAAAACTTTAGCATCTGCAAAGACCAGGATTTCATTCGAGGGAACTGTGTGAAGAGTGCCCTATCATCTATTGTGAAAGTTGCCACAGGGAAGGCTGCACTGAATAATTAAAGCCTTACTGTTTTAATCTACTTTAATAATTAAATATTATTTTTAGCTGTCTGTAATTCAGCGTAAGCCCAGAAATGTAAGGGTTTGGGCCTATTTAGTCTGTACTGGATCTTTGGTCAACAGATAAAATGTTGTCATCAATTAAGATGAAGAATAGGTCATTAGTGTCCAAGTTGGATTTATGTCAATGCTTGTAGGGCTTTCCCCAGCTGTGGTAGTGCAGTGACCTGAGGCTGTTTCTCAGATTCATGTGATGAACATCCCACCGCTCTCCTTAGTGTAAATGAAGATATGTTGGCATTATAATGAGCATATGGACTTGTTTTGAGATGGTATGAGGGTGGCAGAGTCTGGCCCAGCATTCACAGGAAGGGAATTCAGGAGACTCTTACCTTTCCAAATGAACCATCGCGGTGGCAGGTCTGTGTAGCTCAAGTAGCACCAGACTCTCCAAGGATTTCTGTTTAAATCAACAGATTACCCATGTGTTACCACGATCAGTGTGGGAAAGAGGGCTGGAATCTGGCTTGTAATAACTAATGCTACTGTGAATGATATCCGCACAGTCAGAGTTCATGTGGGGAAGTAAAGCTTTTTCCAGGATTTGCCCCATAATTAGATGAATGAATATTTTAGTATGTGCTTTGCAACAGAGTATTAAGTGCATGTCTGTATATTCAAGTTCTAAGGATACTTGAATATTTGCTTCTCTTCTGAGTAGCATTGGTATAAATATAGAATGTCTGTTCATGTCACCAGAGGTTTATTTGGGTTTAAATTAGAACTAAACAAAAAGTCAGACCTATACTCTTTTGTTTTGTAGGTATAAGAAAAGTCCCTGTCCAAAAAAAAAAGTTTTTCCAGTGGTGAAAATGCAAGCTGCAAGTATTTTTCTTTAGGAGACTGGTTCATTTACTGCCCTATCAAGCCTCTCTTATCACTGAGGACTGCTGCTAAATTCTTTTTAGACACTTCCACTTTTACAGGAGTTTCCTCGCTCTACTTTATCAGGAAAAAGGTCTTGGCTTGAAACCAAGAGGGCCATTTGGATTTAAAATTTGACAGGTTTCAAAATCTCAGTTCAAAATACATAAACCCATAAATAAAAGATCACATTGTACTTTGAATAGCAATTTTTCTCTAGCTGAGGTAAAAAGCAGGAGCAGTGCACTGTGCTGCGTGATTATGCAGCTTCAGGGGTGGAAATGATAAAATGTTCTGCAAGAACTATGTTGTGGTATTAAAATAAAAGGATTGGAAGATAGTTGTGCCACACTGGGCTAAGAGCTAATGTGAAACGCTGGTACCATGAGAAAGTTGCAAAGTTATCTTGCCATTAAGAAGCTTTTTTTGAGACATCGGTATCGGCCCACTGATAAGATATCACAAAATAACTGCCATCTCCACCCTTTACATCAGCAACTCTGGCTTAGTCAGGCTTGAGAGAATGTAGCCAGTGGAGGTTCATCAAATGATCTTAAAGGGAAAGGTGAGTTACAGGCAACTATGATGTTTGATAAAACAGGGTGAGAAAGAAAGTCGTGTGAAGATGTTGTTCTGGCCTTTAGATGCCAGGGTTAGCAGAGCTGAAATGTGTAAAGGCTGACACTAGGAAATGAGTGTTTACGCCTCTCTAGGGTTAGAAAACTGGACTGATAAGAAGGCTTCCTTTTGATGTGAAAAAGACTGAAAAAGGAGTTGCTATTTTAGACAGTGAACAGCTGTTCGTTACAGACCAAAAAAGGTGAGGAAGAAAACACAGAGTCATAGGATATATTGTAGTTCCCCTCCAGGTTTTCTTCATGAATCAGATAAAATTTTCTTCTAATTTTTTTAAGCAAAGGAGGAGGATGAAGGAATATCACATTAGCCTGAGCAGCTTTACAGACACATTCATTTGGAGAGTTTCTTTTCATCATTCTGTATGTAAATAGATTGACATTGTTTTAATGCTAAGTGTTTTCTTTGCTAATCCAGGCGAGATTGATGCATGAAATGCAGAGTTTTCTAGCCAAGTACTCTTAAGGGAAAGAACCATGGTCCATGAATAATAAATTTTAGGCAAGACTAAAGAAATAAGATGCTGTTCTATCACGGGCCAAAAGATTTCTCTGCTCTAAACGACAGCTGTAAACATAAAGTGGGGCTTCACTCGCAGATTTAGGAGATTTAAATTACACGATTTATGCCTGGGAATTTTGGAGCCATGGTATTTGTATCCACCTTCCCCTTCCCCTCAGCAAAATCCTACCTTTTATCTTTGGAATTTTAAAATCATGACTTCCTAATAATGCATAGGATTCAAAATCTTGACCTTGCAGAGCTGTTGTCTAGAAAATAAATATGAAGACTCTCTTAACTAAATAGTCTATCGATGCCTAGCCCTATGTTCATTTTCTTAGTGCCTTACATGGTACCTTGTTGAAAGTCTTCTCTTTTAGCTAATGCCTGGGACAGCCAGCATTCTGCATCTCTGTGGGCTACAGGCTGAGTGTCCAAGGCACGAGTAACAATAATTGGCCACGTTTTTGTATAAACTAGATATGAAACATTTTTAGTAGCCTTTCTGATAAGGTCCCCATCAGAACTACTGGGTCCTGCACTCATAGTCTGGTCCTTGGTTTGGATCTTGAGACGCAGCTGAGCTCTTCCGATGATCTGACTCTGGCTACAAGGCCTGACCATATGAACATCTCCACGTACTGGTGGATTGAGCCCAGGATCTGTCCCTCAAGTACATGAATCATGGCTTTTTGCAAAGCACTTGGGCTGCCTGTTTGGTGTTATCCTCCCTTCCCTGGGCTCAGAGAGTGGTCCTGTGACACAGCCCCACGTGTGTGGGGCCGGAGGATGACTGCTAGTGCAGCGCCCGGCATAGGGGCCAGATGAGTCCCAAGGCCAGGAGAAACCTGGAGAACAGGGAGTGTGGGAGGGGAGCAGCCAGCTGACTGGCCACCCAGAGTGACTGCTGGGAGGGAAAGGGATGGAAAAAGGAGATATCCTTTCCAGTTCCCTCTTTCGTGGCTCTTTCTGCGGAGGAGTCTGGTAATGAGCATGATCCCATGTGTGTTATGTAAGGAAAATTGCCTGTTGTAATGATAGACACAATGTTTGCCAGAATAAAAATCTTCGATCACAAAAAAACATTAGGGAATATTTTAATTTTATATATATATAGGGCCTGATTCTGCTTTCCCCACCTCAATATACCTTGGTACTAACTCCATGGAAGTCTGAAGGGATCCAGACTGAGAAATTCCATCGCATTGGCATTTCCTTATCTACAGAGTTTATGTGCATATTCTGTGTTCCTTTTTTATGTTGAGAATTTTTGAATAATCAAATTTAATATCCAATTAAATTGCATTTTGTGGCCCTTTTTAAAGTTTCTCTTAGGGTGCCCACCAGAAAAGGCATCGTTGCTTTTTCTAAATTATTGAAATAAGAAATTATAAATCCTTTCTGTAATGGTTTATTAGGGTCTCTGTGGCTTTGGTTAATTGTCGCAGTCTCGTTTACCTTAGGCAGAGGAATTTTAATGTATAGAGCAAGATGGCTTATTCATTCAAAAATATTTTATGGGAAGTTGCTCTGAGCTGAAGGAAGTCACATAAAATGCACTCGTGGGGGCCTAGCTTTCTTATAGTCTCATGTCAGAAAGAAAGGAAGAATGTCTATGAAGTAAGAGTAGAAAACTCTGGGTCACAAACCAGGATTTCCCCTCATCTTAGGCTCATGTACCAATACTATTAAGTTTTCAGCATTGCCTTCAAGAGCGATGCCGAACTGCCACAGATCACCCCGACACGATGCATAGCACATTAACAAATTGCCATGTCAAGTTCGAAGGCAGGATTCAACCCCAGTCAGCCAGAGGACAACAAAAGTTTCCATGAAATCACAGAATTACAGATCGGTGGCAGTGAATTCACAGTGCATATGGCAAAAGGGCTTAGGAGGTGGTCTGGTGGGTAATCGTACCCCGCTGATAGGGCCTTGGTGGTGAAAACACATTGGCTGCACGCTGCCATTTCAGGGTTTCAAGTAAGCCGCTTGTGATGGGAAGGAGCTTGTTTTATCTGGCTTTTGGGAGGAGGGGGGGAAGGAAGAAAATAATTTACCTTTTGGTTTTCTGCTTAGATTAAGGGTGTCAGGTGGCTTTCACTGAGAGTGGGGAAATCCCCACTGTAGGTGCACATGGTCCCAATTGACCCATTTTTCCTAATGCACTTAAAGCGAGGTTGCGTTTGTTTTTAATGTATCCCATCAGAATAAATGAAAATGAGTTTTCTTGCGACAGCTCAATAACTTTAAGTGCGCTCTCCCGCAGCAATGGCTTTTCAAGTAGAGTGCGGGTGAGCCTTACATCTCCAGGCAAAGCTGCTTTCATTTCTAAAGGAGTAATTATTCCTGACTACTCATTTGTTTTCACACATCTTTTTCTCACGTTTTTCCTTTGTAACTATCTAGATATTTATACAGCCTTCATTTCTGTCCTCTGTGAACACCCCTGAGTTTCAGTTTTATCCCAGAGACTTCCTATGAAGTAGTGAAGTGTTACAGGGGAGATAGGATTTGCTTGAGGTTGTATGGGAAATCTATGTCCAACCTTGGAAGTGAGTGCTGTTCCCTGACCCCAGCCTTGTGCCTGATGCAGTGAAGTATCTTTCTGTTCCACAGTGTGTGTCATTCCTTCTTGATATTTTCCTTCTTGGTAGCTGATGTCATCTGCTTTTTTCTCTTCAATTATGCTTTTAGCATAGAAAATAATTGCAGGGAGCAAGAGAAAAAAAGCTTCTCAGAATTCCCATGGATTCTCTTCTACTTGAGGCAAGTAAAGATCCCTCTGGCATTATTGGAATTTTCTTGCCTGATGCTATTGAGAAGTCCTGAGGATTGCATACAAAGAAATAGAAAGGCTGCATTTTAGTAATGAGAATTTTAACAGTACAGTCTGACTCAAGTCAGAGACGCTATCTCATTTGGGGCCCGATCCTGCTGTCATTACAATTCAGAGGAATTAAGATCAAGCCTAGAGCTGGTGATTCCATGACAACAGCCCTTACACAAAACCTTTAAAGGGACTCTTTGTGTTCAACAGGCCCTGGCAAATTGAGTCCCAGTTGTAAGTACAGAGAGAAGACAGAATTGGTAAAGTTGCCAGAGACTGTAATAAAGCCAAGGAGAGAACATAGCAAGCCTCATATGTTGAAAATAATGTTTCAGATGTGAATCGGGCACATCGTGTCCCTGACGAGGCACCCTGAGGGCCTGACCCTAATGGCTCCATCGATTTGAATTGAATCCATTGATGGCACGTGATCTGCCCATGGGAGCACCTGAGAAGGCACTTTTTTCACTCTCCTATAGGTAGAAACACTGCTGTAGGGTGAACAGCACCATACAGCTTTCTGGTAGGATGAGCTGATCTGGGAAACAGAACAAAATTGGGGTGGGTTATTTTCCTTACTCTGTTTTGAAGTTAGAACTGATCACTGGCTTCACTTGGAGGTGAAAACTGAAGGCTGTGGCTTTTTTTTTTTTTTAATCTTCTTTTTTTCCTTTGGATTTGTATACAGGTGGCTTTAAAAGTCTCTCTCCTATAATGTAAATCAGCACTTCAGACTGTTCTAATAAAAAAAACTGAAATCCTTTCATACATCTTGCAACAAAGAATGTCTTATTTACGAACTGGCTGCTTTGTGCTGGGAGGCCACAGATGAAATATTAAAACCTAGTGTTTACTGCCGTCTTGTTTTTGCATTTTGCTTCCCTATCCTCTTGCAAACACTATTGGTAAATTTCTATAGCAAGCAAAGGAAACATGCCTATTAAATACATATATTTAAAAAAAAACCCAACAAAACACTGAAGCAATTAAAAATATGCAAATTGATCTGTGTAATTACTTTGTTTGCAGGCAGTTAGAATTTAGTAGTAATATCCATTAAATCAGTTTGGGAACTTTGGCCCTATATAATATACAGACACATCAGAGCAAGGACTTGCGCTGGAATCAGTCGCACTGCAGAGAGACACAGCAGGCAGGACTCCATCCTCCTCTGGAAATTGTGAGCTTGTGTGCTAAGGTTTTATGTAAATTTTGCTTGAATTGTTAATCAAATAAGATACTCACCAGCTGCTGCTCTTCATGGTATAATCAGCAGCTTTTAAAGGGAATTCCATGAAAGAGGAAGGCCAAAACTGTAATTATCTCATAGAAGCAGAATATTTCTCTCATGAGAACAGATTTTTTTCCATTGAAAATGAATAAATTTGCAAACATAATGATTGTAATTCACATGAAGAAATGAATTTACAGTTACGTACTCAGCTGTACCTGTCACAGCCCTTTTATTTGGTTCCCAGGTCTCTAATGAGTCTGGAGACACATTTTATGTGAAAAAAAATTCTCAGTATAGATGAAAAATAGCTACTAGAGTTGGGCATCAAACACCTAGTTAAAGACTTTCTTCTGGTTCTCTTAGAAATAAGCAATTTACAATTGTAATTGAAAGTCCTAGGAAAAATTACAAAACAGAGGAGTGGTGGGGATTTTAGAAGCAGCGAGGTTTTTTTCTCTGGTATTTTGAGCTATGTGAGTGTGTACGTGAGTGCATGTTTATTTATAGATATAACATTCTGCCTACATGTGAAAACCATCTTGGCAGTATTATTCACACCATACACCCATGTATGGTAGTTTAATACCTCTGATTTCATAGTGTGTAGAGGGATAGTTAGAGGCTGAGAAGAACCTAGATCAAGGTGCATTTAGCAATCGCTTCCTGTTGTGAGTATAGAGTAACACCTATACGTTACCTGATAAGGATAATATTCATATACTGTTACACAGTGTAGGTTTTTGTGCAACTGCTATGTAAAGCACAAATCAGATGACGGAGAGAGAGAGAAAAACAACTGAGGTGATGTCTTGGCTGCAGAGGTTTTCTTCAAGCTCAGTCTTACTATACGAGATCTTAGGCTCAGCAGTACTTTTCAAATCACTCTCTGGATTAGTTTAACCCGCATTATGTATGACAAAATAGAAGTGCTGTTTGCTTCGCTTGGGTTCTGCGCTTGAGTTCAGTTACTCTCATGCTGTAACGCTACTTATCTCTCAGCTTATGGAAAAAATGTAGACATTTATCACATCGTCTTCCATTTTCAAGTTCATCCTTTGCTGCTGTTTTTTCCTTTTTGAAGTCTTATTTTCCCGCTTAGGTCTTGAGCTCTGTTCTGGCAGCTCTTTGTACCCTTTGCCCCCTGTGCCATTCCCAGGTACAAGGCTTTCCTCACTTCTACACTGATGGAATATTCATCTGCTCATTTGCTCCTTTTATAATTTATTTTTTTGTATTCGTGCTAAGGGCAGACCATAACTGAGGGGTCATGAATGTTTCAACTTCTTCAAAGAGGCATAAAGAAGTTTTTTGTATTGTACAGCCTTATATTTCATGATTGAAATTAATGAATTTTCCTGGCAAATAATTGGACAGTATGAGCAGTAGTATCTTAGTCCATGGTTAGGAGCCCTGCATGTTTGGATAATGAGTGAGTATGATTTCTTTTTACTTAGTGAAAAAAGAATTTTCTGCTTTTGAAAAACAAAAATCTGAAAAAGAAACAAACCAAAAAACACACCCCACACCCCCCACCCACAAAACCCCAAACCTCAAAAACTCTATATGGTAATTTTTGTGTTCTTGGACTGTTTGCTTTGCAAATTTGCTTTCAAAACTTTTGCAGAGCACTAATTATCTCACAGGTTAAAAAATAAAAACAGACAAATATTTTCAATTTAGGCCACTTAAAAACCCATTCCTTTCTTTATAATTTCTTGTTTTTAATGAAATGAAAAGTGGTATTTTTCAAAATTAACATTTTGAAAAATTAATTTTTAAAAGGTAAATATTTATCCTCAGTTGTAATAGGGTGTGCTGGAACACAGATGTACTTTGATATAGTGTATGGTGGATGTAAAGTACCATAGAGAACTAAGTGTGCTATTTATCTTGTGGGGGGAAGATAGAAAATATCCAATATCTAGCAATAAGGATAGATTATAAAAACATCTTGAAGAAAAACAAGTCACATGTGCTATATGTATTTTTGGGGGGAGGGGGAATATCCCTTATTTTATAAATTTTGTAAATTGTGTGAAGTTTTTTCATAGTTGCTGACACAGTTTATAAGACACTTAAACTAGATTTCTTGCCTTTGCCATATGAGGCTTCCACCATGTAAAGTCAGGTTTTCAGGTTTTTTGAAAAATCACGGAAGAGGTGTCATCAGAGGATGATAGAAAATGTAGTTTGTTACTGAAAGGATATGGTTTATTCTGTGAATGTATAACCATGAGAAATATATTCAGATAAATATGAAGGGAACTTGCAGGCAAAGAATATTTTCAACAATTTTTTCAAAATTATTTTGCTGAAAAGTTAATCTTTCTTAAAATTGTTTGCAGTAGTGATAGCTTAATCCAATTTTCGTTGGAGTTCTTTTGATACATGTTTCTTTTAACCAGCCCTATCAATAAGCATTTCCTACTAAATTGCTGAAGGAATGTTTTTTAAAAATGGTAAGAGCAATTAAAGCATGAGGAATTTTTCTCTTCATTCTTGAAAACCCTTATTGGTAATGTCAAAGTAGTTTATTTTTCCTGAATCTAACGATTAACAATAAACCTATAGAAACAGCAAGGCCTACCTAAGGGGTCGACAATTAGTGAACTGCACATAGGTTTAGACAGATGGAAGCAGTTACAGCTGAACCGTGGGGCAAGAGAAACCGAACTAAATGACTGCACTTCCAAGAGGACTGCTAGATATAAAATGCTCCACCTATAAAATACGTAATAAAATATTTACAGAATTCCACAAGATCATTCAAAATTTAATATAAAAAAGAAAAGGGGGGGGGGCGGGGAGCAATCTAACCTGCCTCTTGCCAAACTTGCTGCTGATACCAAGGAAGGGAACTCCATTTTCCTTTCCATTTTCGGAAGGGAGTGTGCTCTGAGTCACAGGGCGCTATAAGGCAAACCTCCTTCTGGAAGAGCAACAAAGAGCGTTCCTGACACAAGTGAGAGCAGTTGCCAAGGAAGAAGGCTGCACAAAGACTGGAAGTCCCTTACCTGGCTCCATTGTGTAGTATAATGGTGAAGAAACCTTCATGCATTAACTTGCTATCAAAAAAATACGAAGTCTAAAAAAGAAGAATGTCTTAAAGTCTGTGGAAATGTAACCAGTGAGCTAACACTGAGTAATCCTCCTGCCCATGCCAAACTAAGCATTTCCTATCTGATAGATTAAATTCTAAAAGATAAATGCTATAAACACTAATGTTTCTTAAGTGTAGTGCCCTAAAAATATCAGGCACTGATTTGAACGAACACCCACCAGTTATTTGCTCTTGCCTGCAAAGGGATGTTTTTCAAAGACAAGTGTTCTAGGAACACTATTCCCTTCACTTACAGTGAAATCTGTATTCATAAGTTACTTAGGTTCCCTCTTGCACGTATGCAAACTGATGTTTAATTCTATTCATAGGATACATAGTACACGTCGTGCAGGTCATTGCTGAAGGTATATTTTGGAGCGTAGCATCTATGGACCATATTTTGATGTGAGCTAGGGTGTTCAGGTGGAAAAGCATGCACGATCAGGATAGCTAGTGAGAGACAGCTATTGTGGCTATCTTGTAGTCTTGGGAGAAGTGCAGCCCCACTCTTAATCAAGGAGATTAAGGAGAGTAACAAAGGTGAGCGTGAAGGGATGGCCAACAGGAATGTTCCCTCACAGGTTATGGCATAATCCTATGTACTTTTAACCCTCTCTGTGTCAGTGTTTTCAAAGCAGGATAAGCTATAGGGTGATGGCAGCTGGAATGTGACTCGTAAGTGATGCTGATGTTAGTGTTTCTCCCCACCTCCCCCAAGTGTTGTGATGAGATTTAAACTAAATTCCCTTAAATTTAACAAGAATTTAAAATGGAGTCTTAAGGGCAAAGTGAAATCATAAGCAGAACTATCTCCTTAAATCTGGGAGTTTGCCTTGATTTTCAAATGCTTGAAGGCCTAAGAATAGAAGGCACTGAAACCCAGACCCACAGGATATTTAGATACCTACTTCAGATCAACAAGACTGAACTTAACTCTGAGAATCCTGTTTTGAATGTATATTGTCAAGAGATGCAATGAAAAAGTTATTGGTTACGTTCAACTCAATGATTCCTTTATGTCAAAAGAAGAAACACGAAGGAACAATAATAAAAAAAATAATTCCATGAGGTTCTATAATGCCTATTTCTGTTTCTAAGGTGGTGTTTTGTACAAGCTGTGCTCAGAAAATGCCTGCTATCTCACTAGGCAGGTGAATAACAGTGCCATCCAAATCAAACTGTCTCGTTTTCAGTTTCTTGTGGACACCACCCTGTGCACCAACGAACTGACTCTGCACTGAGCTGGGTAGCACAGTGGTACAGGCCAGGCAGCTTTAAGGCCCAATCCCACAGTCAATGGGAGTGTTGTCTGTTTAAGAACTGCAGAATCTGGCCTGTCTCCAAGTTTTTACAGGTCAAATAACATAAGGGAATATTTTAGTCTGAACCACTTCCTGAATTCCCAATGAAGAATGTAGAGTCAAAATATAATGAATGGTGACCGCATTCTACTCCAAACAATAGCTGCTATTTACCAAACAGTGTGTAGTGTGTAAATTAAATGTGAGATTTCCCCCTGGTCTTTTGACTTCTTAGAACTTTTCCTTCTTAATGTTTGGAATTTGGACTGACTACAGAATTTCCTAGAAATGCATATGGATACAGTACTGAAGGATTTTAGAGACGTTAGACTTCCTTGCAAACCAGTTTTTTTGTATAATTTGAATATCACACATACAGAGCATATGCTGACATTAGCCATTCTCTTTTGCTCAGAATTAGTCTTTTCAGCTTAAAACAAACACTCCATCAGAGCTTGTTGCATTTTTTTAAACACCCTCACAATCATTACTTCGCTAGTGGCTTTTCTCCTCACTGGAAAAACAAGTATCATGAAGGACAGCTCTTTGGTTTACATGTAAGTCCATTACATCTCCATAGCATCAAACTCATGTTTACCAGGTTTATTAAAACAGTATCATGTTTTATAGTGTTGTATCTATTTTATGAAAGTAATGAGGGGATGCCCTAAGTACCTTACTTACAGAAAGATTTGTGTAAGGTGACCTCCTTCAATTCATATTGGCTTCATCAAGACAGCATCAAGACTGTAGTCATCTTGTTCTGATTAATTAAAAAACTGCTCAGGAGTGTTGGCTGGAAATATTCTCCAAGAACCGACCAGTAAGATGCCATAACTACCATCATCTGCAGAGTCCTTCCTCACTTTCCAGGTGGATGAGGTGATGGGTGAAAGCTCTGTTTAGCCTTTTTTATCTGCTCTGCATCAAAACTGGAGATGCTGGAGTGTGTTCTGCGATCTAGCCTAAAGTATGCACGATTCATTTTCTGCAGGAACGTTTAACTGTTAGTCTTGCAGGTTGTGTGTGCCATGGAAAATGGACAATATACATGTAGAGTTAACAGAGTTCTATGTATCACTGCACACTGGTACAAATTAGGAAGAATTAGGAGAAATGGCTATACAAGCATTTTAAGAGTGAACAGGCAGAGCTTCAGGTCAGCTTTGCACAAGTCATGAAAAAAGGCTAATTAAATAATTACTGAATGTGTGTCTCTATGTGTAAAATGTTACACAAAAGCATGTAAGTCCCAGTTTAGCACTGCTTAATTTCAAGCAATGAATAACTATTGCATTAACGGATTACTCATGCACTTAAAGGTGAGCATGTGTTTAAGTACCCTGCCAAATCAGAAATATAGTCATTAATTTTAGCTGCCAAACTATTTTTGTGGTTTTATACTGCAAAGAGGAGTACCCAAAGAGATCAGATATCAGTATCCCATGGGAACAAATGAATATATAGGAATATCAATGTCTTCTTGGACTTAATATGAGGGAAAAATTGAGCTGTAGATCCAACATCTTAGATCACTGTAAAGGGATTTGGAATAAAAAACATATAGGAGACATGCTTTGGATGGAATGGTATAAAGCTGACACTATCCATAACCTTTCTGCAACAAGCTCAATTCAATTGGTATGAACTAACACGTGATTCTGAGGTGAGCCAGTTAAAATCAATTTTCCTCTTGCTTTGTTTTCTCAGGAGTGGTACATACCTTTTACTAAGCCTTTGGGATTTCTCATCAAGTTAGGTGGTGCAATTATTGCTAGAGAAGGCTGGAACCTGTCTCTGCTAATTCTGTTCAATTTTTGTATTTGCCTCCTGGCAGTCCAGTGGTTGTGGGTTATAATCCAGTATTCTTATCCTGTAGCTGTTCTTCACATGGGCAATCCCACTGGTTTCAATGAAGTTGCTTATAGTAAGAAGTGCTCTGCACCATGTGGAAGTTGTCCCATGACTTACTGCAGTTTAGTGTTATTTGCTGCAACAAAGGGTAGAAGAAGCTGCAACGAGTAGTTGGGTCATTTTAAGAAATTATTTTGTCTTTCCACATTTTACATTTGGAGATGCTGAGGTCTCCTGCACTGCTGCTGTATAGAGATGACTACTCAGGGCTGTTTCCAGGTGGTTTCAGACCTCATGCTGGGAGGTCCAGGGAGCAGTGTAGAAAGAGCATGATCAATGCCTGTATGGATATGGATCTGCTTTCATGTGTAGGCTAAGGGGAGTGTCAGTAAAGAGCTACTGCAGGTTTAGAAGAAAGCTAATTTTTCTCCTCCTGACTTTAAAAAAACCCTTTTCATTGCACAGCTCTTTAAGAGGCACTACTTGAGTGATGCAGATGAACTACGCATAGCCAGCACAGGCATCAGTTCTGGCTGGGCAGACAGAAAGCCAATGTGTACACGTGTCCATGGAGAGCCATTTATTGGAGTTTAGCCACCAGTATTTGCATATGCATGCGAGTGTGCCATTTCATGTATAAAGCTAGTTTATAAATATATGCTGCTACTTACCGACTGGAGCATGAGTTTCTTCAGTGTAGCTTGGCTTTGAACTGTAATTTGTTTTTTGTAAGGCAGGCGTGTTACCCGTTGTACTAACATCTGCAAAAGACCACTGCATTATAGCTGAGCTGCTCAGCAAATATTTTGATTTCTGTATTAGAAGGTAAAATAACAAATTAAAAGAACAATTTTAACTGGAAAACCAAAAACCAGGGCTGTTTGTTCAGTTTGCAGTAACTAAATGCGTTTTCAGGTGAGAAGTGCCAAAACCCCTAAAAGTTTGGAGGAAAACCACTTTAAGCAAAAAGAGAAACCTAACAATAGCAAACACTTTCAAACAAAAGATTAATAATCTCTCTGTGAGGAAATCAGACTCATTCTGCAATGCATAGGAAAAGGAAGAAAAAAAATCAGTTTGTTGAAAACCCAATTTTCTGACAAAAGAAAGTTTAGAAAGAGTTTCTAAGCAGCCTAGTAACAATTGTGAATACTGTTACTCCCCAGACACTTGCAAAGGCAGTTTGGGCTGGACAGCCTACGGAATAATTAAAGAGCAGTTATATGGTGTCTGGGCATCCCAACTTTATAGAGCTGCCAAAATGCATTGGCAGGGAGACAAACCCCTCTCCCTCCCTTTTGATCTTTCATCCCTTTTTTCTCAATGATGAAGAGAGGGTAGGACCTGACTGTCTCCCTCAATCACCTCCCTTTCAGACCATTTCAACTAGGTTAGGCTTTTAACACCTGCCATGATATGAGAGGTGTGGTTTACCCACAAAATGGTATTCAAGAAGGTCTTGTGCTTCTTTCTGACAACTTTGCTTAAATATATCGGAGTAACAATGGTGATAAATCCAACTGTGGCTTAAAAAAATAGCATTTTGGAGGCAAATCTAGTGCCTCCTGGAAGTTTGCATCTCCTTTACAGAACATGGCGGAATTTATGGACTTCAAACAAGATTCTCAAGGTGGATTTTTTTTCTCAGTACTTTTAATGGAATTGGTTTGTAGGTGGATCTCATTTTTAGTATTTTGGGGTTAGACTGCAGCTTTCCTCTCAAATCTCGTGTGTGAGCATTCAGCAAATGCAGTACCAAGACAGTCGTGCAAGATGCCCTTGATGAGCACACACATGGACCCAAACTGATGTTTCACTGATGATCTGCATCAGCCATACGGATGTGATGACAGAGCTCTTTAAATATCTCACTATAGGTGTGGGTATAGGCATCCAAAGACTTCATAGGAAACTAAGATACTATATTGGTGCATGTACATTGGGCAGGCACCAGATTTGTCTGACATAATAGACGTGGTAGGTGGTTTGTCTAACATAGCTGAGTTATAAGGAACATATAAATGGGAGCATTATTCTTCTCTCATATGATTCTTTTTTTTAATATATAGTCAGATAAATATGTAACAAAATATACAACTTTGAAAGTTCATTCTTTTCGTTTCCTCATCGTATTAGACTTCATCTGCTGATGTAGCTGATTCTTTTGGAAGGAATCTTCCCCCACTGAATTTTATAGGCCATTTGATGCACATTTGCTACCTCAGGCATATCACAACGTGAAAAAATTGGGTACCTTTTAACTGTTTTCTCACTTTGAATTATGTGTTCCAGTTTCTTCTTGTGCAGCAGATTACAAAGAGAGCATTATTCCTTTATGTTCTGAACGGTGGCAGATCTGTATTAGCATGGTCTCTGTGCCAATTTTCTGTCTGCTGAGCTCAGCTAACTTTCCTGAAGTGTCTATCAAACAATTTATCCAAAGAACAGACTATTCAATATATGCAACATTACTTAAGATCTTTGCCTGATCAGCACAAGTAGTTCTAAACCATTTATATGATATTACCTTCTAAACTCCTAGTTTCTTGTTTGCAATGGTTTCAATTAATCTGCAGTTATCCATTAACATGTCATGTGCCTCTGATTAAATATAAGCTCGGTTTTCTTTTCTAAGGACTGTAATTCATTGTCCTATCCGCACACTTGGTATAATGTGGGTTATGGTATGTGAGCAGGGGTTGAAATAGGCTAGATTGTCAGAATTTGCTCTTCAATTCAGTGTAGTTAGATGAGGATTTTGCTTGAGTGTTTTCCTCAGCCTTCTTATGCCCACCCAAAATCAGTCCTGGTTCTAGCTGTTGGCATAGTTGGGGGCAGGAGGGAGCGTGTAACCTGGATCCTACTGTCCTTTGGTCTCCACTCCATGGCATTGGTGCAAGCTAAAACACTTAGGTGCTGCTAGTGCTCCATTTTCTTTCCATAGTCCCACCATTACAGATATAAAGGAGCACTAGTCATCCCTCAATCACTGGGGAGAAAGAAACCTCAGACTAGATCATCCCACTGTACCACAAGAATAATGGAACATGCTGTCTGATATCCTAGGGAGATGGGTACAAAGTAATACCTGTAAAAATATAGTAATTGGCTTGAACATATGGCTGCACACCTACAGGTGCTGTTGCTTTGGGTTATTCTGCTGCAAAGATACACCTTCAGTTATTTCAGTTTTCCTATTTGAGCCTTCTTCAAATACTGGTAATTTACTGACAACAGGCGTGACAGTAATACATGGGAAAGGTTTATGTCATAGGGGCAAAAGGGTTCTGGGACAGGAATTAGCAGGGCTCATTCGGAGAGCTTTAAACTAGATTCGAAGGGGGATGGGGTAGTAGCTGGGCTTGCACCACTGGGGCAATGCTCTAGTGTTGAGGTAGACCAGGAGGCCTCCCATCCCCCTGGGGTGAAATCGGTGTGCTCAGCTCGCTCCCTGAAATGCCTGTACACCAATGCACGCAGCATGGGGAATAAACAGGAGGAGTTGGAAATCCGTGTTTCGGGGGGCTATGATCTAGTGGCAATTACAGAGAGTTGGTGGGACGCCTCGCATGACTGGAATGTGGTCGTGGATGGCTGTGTCTTGTTCAGGAAAGACAGGCCGCTAAGGAGAGGTGGTGGAGTTGCTCTTTATGTGAGTGAGCAGCTAGAATGTATTGAGCTCTGTCCAGGGGTGGATCAGGAGCGAGTTGAGAGTTTGTGGGTGCGAATTAAGGGGCAGGCTGGCAGGGGTGATACTGTTGTGGGTGTCTATTACAGGCCACCGGATCAGGATGAGGAGGGTGATGAGGCCTTCTACAGGCAGCTGAGAGCAGTCTCGCAATTACAGGGCCTGGTTGTCGTGGGGGATTTCAACTACCCTGATATTTGCTGGGAGGCCTACTCAGCCAGCCATCCCCAGTCCAGGAGGTTCCTCCAGTGCATTGATGATAACTTTCTGATGCAAATGGTGGATGAGCCAACTAGGAGAGGAGCGCTGCTGGATCTTATCCTCACTAACAAGGAGGGTCTGGTTGAAGAGGTGAAGGTTGAGGGCAGCCTTGGTTGTAGTGACCATGAGATGGTAGAGTTCAGGATCTCATGTGGCAGGAACAGAATAGCTAGCAGAATCGCAACCCTGAACTTCAGGAGGGCCAACTTTGGCCTTTTCAAGCAATTGCTAGGGGAAATCCCGTGGGACAAGGTACTAGAAGGTAAGGGGGCCCAAGATAGTTGGTTAGCATTCAAGGACTGCTTCTTCCGAGCTCAAGATCAGAGCATCCCAACAGGTAGGAAGTCAAGGAAGGGTACCAGGAGACCTGCATGGTTAAACAGGGAACTGCTGGGCAAACTCAAGTGGAAGAAGAGGGTGTACAGATCGTGGAAGGAGGGGCTGGCCACTTGGGAGGAACATAAGTCTGTTGTCAGAGGATGTAGGGAGGCAACTAGGAAAGCTAAGGCCTCCTTGGAATTAAACCTTGCAAGAGAGGTCAAGGACAACAGAAAGGGCTTCTTCAAATACATTGCAGGTAAAGCCAACACTAGAGGCAATGTAGGCCCACTGATGAATGAGGTGGGGGTCCTGGAGACAGAGGATAAAAAGAAGGCGGAGTTACTGAATGCCTTCTTTGCCTCTGTCTATACTGTTGGAGGCTGTCCTGAGGAGCCCCGGCCCCCTGAGGCCTCAGAAGAAGTCAGGATAGAGGAGGAATCTGTCTTGGTTGATGAGGGCTGGGTCAGGGACCAATTAAGCAACCTGGACATCCATAAATCCATGGGCCCTGATGGGATGCACCCGCGGGTGCTGAGGGAGCTGGCGGAAGTCATTGCTAGGCCACTCTCCATCATCTTTGCTAAGTCGTGGGCAACGGGAGAGGTGCCTGAGGACTGGAGGAAAGCGAATGTCACTCCAGTCTTCAAAAAGGGCAAGAAGGAGGACCCGGGTAACTATAGACCGGTCAGCCTCACCTCCATCCCCGGAAAGGTGATGGAACAACTTGTTCTTGGTGCTGTCTCTAGGCACATCAAGGATAGGGGGATCATTAGGGGCACTCAGCATGGCTTCACCAAGGGGAAGTCATGCTCAACCAACTTGATAGCCTTTTATGAGGATGTTACCCGGTGGATAGATGATGGTAAAGCTGTGGATGTGGTCTATCTCGATTTCAGTAAAGCGTTTGACACGGTCTCCCACAGCATCCTCGCAGCTAAACTGGGGAAGTGTGGTCTGGATGATCGGGTAGTGAGGTGGATTGTGAACTGGCTGAAGGAAAGAAGCCAGAGAGTGGTGGTCAATGGGACAGAGTCCAGTTGGAGGCCTGTGTCTAGCGGAGTCCCGCAAGGGTCGGTACTGGGACCAGTTCTATTCAATATATTCATTAATGACTTGGATGAGGGATTAGAGTGCACTGTCAGCAAGTTCGCTGATGACACAAAACTGGGAGGAGTGGCTGACGCGCCGGAAGGCTGCGCAGCCATTCAGAGGGACCTGGACAGGCTGGAGAGTTGGGCGGGGAGAAATTTAATGAAATATAACAAGGGCAAGTGTAGAGTCCTGCATCTGGGCAAGAACAACCTCATGTACCAGTACAAGTTGGGGGCAGAGCTGCTGGAGAGCAGCGTAGGGGAAAGGGACCTGGGGGTCCTAGTGGACAACAGGATGACCATGAGCCAGCAATGTGCCCTTGTGACCAAGAAGGCCAATGGCATCCTGGGGTGTATTAGAAGGGGTGTGGTCAGCAGGTCGAGAGAGGTTCTCCTCCCCCTCTACTCTGCCCTGGTGAGGCTGCATCTGGAGTATTGTGTCCAGTTCTGGGCCCCTCAGTTCAAGAAGGACAGGGAACTGCTAGAGAGAGTCCAGCGCAGAGCCACGAAGATGATTAAGGGAGTGGAACATCTCCCTTATGAGGAGAGGCTGAGGGAGCTGGGTCTCTTTAGCTTGGAGAAGAGGAGACTGAGAGGTGACCTCATTAATGTTTATAAATATGTAAAGGGCAAGTGTCAAGAGGATGGAGCCAGGCTCTTCTCAGTGACATCCCTTGACAGGACAAGGGGCAATGGGTGCAAGCTGGAACACAGGAGGTTCCACTTAAATATGAGGAAAAACTTCTTTACAGTGAGGGTGACCGAACACTGGAACAGGCTGCCCAGAGAGGTGGTGGAGTCTCCTTCTCTGGAGATATTCAAAACCCGCCTGGACGCGTTCCTGTGTGATATGATCTAGGCAATCCTGCCCCGGCAGGGGGATTGGACTAGATGATCTTTCGAGGTCCCTTCCAATCCCTAACATTCTGTGATTCTGTGATTTACCCTTAACTTGGAGTGAAAAACTAAGTTTTTCACAACCCTAGTGAATAGTGGATCTACGGCCAGAATGTCTGCAGGATTCATATGCCTTATTGGTGGAATATTTCAAGTGTGTTGCTCTGGCTTTAGATAGGTTTACTGAGTAATTTTTTTTGGATGCGTTAGCAAGACTACTCCTTTTCCACAAAAGTATAGAGATATTTAATTATTAGAGTAATAATAGCACTGTCTTTCCTCCTTCCACAGAACACCGTTCAATAAAGGAAATAGCCCTCTTAGTCTGCTGGCATCAACATTATGCTTTCCTCTGTTTTTTTTTGCTCTAGAACAGCAACAGTGTTTTTGCAAAAGTCTAGTAGTCTGCTGAAGTTTAACCTCAAACCTGTTACTGACTAGTGATATCTATTTGTACAGGTGAGTTTCTAGAAGTATGGACATCACTATTTGAGAACTTATGTTAATGTTCAGATCCATTATACACTAAAAGATTTAGGAAAAAAATCATTTTGATTCAAATCATTATCTGGAGGTTGTCCTGGTTTGGGCTTATTTGTAGTGTAGTGTTGCAGGCATCATAATCTTTATGCTCTAGACTTCTGTGGTCAATAGTTCGTACCTTAATTGCTCTGCCTCTGGGTCCTCATGGGAATACATCAATCAACATTGTCCAGCAGTTAGCTGGATCAGCCCCAAAATATCAGTCACCAAACTCATCTTCCTTCCTGTAATCCTTACAACTCAGTGTTACAGCTCTGTTGTCATTCTTCAGTGTTGTCAAGACCTTTGAGCTTTATACTTAGCACATTGGTATGTAGAATTGGAAATATGCTCATCTTATATTCCCGTCTTTTTACAAATGAAAAATAGATTATGATGTGGGAAGTATTTTCTAGCAAGTACACAAAGGTATCTTTGGCAGTGGGCTGTCTGGAGTGTAAAAGAGCAGTAATGTGACTATATGGGCATCTGTGCTTAAAAAGGGGGTACAGAGACTGAAATGTCACTTAACAGTCACAAGAGTGCTGTTCAATCATTCATTAAGTACCATCCTGCTCCTCAGAGCAGGAATAATTCTTGTCTTGCACAAGTGGAAACTGGAGGTTAAATGAGCTTCCCAAGGCCATTCTGGGAACAGGTATTGCACTGAATGCTCTGTGTTAAGGGTATGGAGTTCAGCCAGAGAACTAGATGTTTGGAAGTTTGTCCTGAATTATTACACTTTCCTGTTATCTGCTTTGTCGCAGTCAGTGCCAGTCTCTCAAACAAATGGTGGCCCACACAGAGGCAGCTCAGGTCCTGGGTGCTTTGAGAGGTATTAATTACATTCACTCCTAGAACAGTAGCAGGACTGAGAAACAGAGAATTATTATTTGAGTTACTGTCTGCTTCCCAGGATCTTCCTTCAGTAGAGACAACAAACAGATCTAAATGTATGGTTTTTGAACAGAAGCTTCAGGGTAGCCAGATATGTTTTGTGTGTCTTCACATGAGAACTGTTGTTATAGAAAGTCCAAATGTATAGTCCATACATATAATGTCCATTTGGGTAGGCATGGCTGGGAATGTCAACTTCATGTACTCTGCTGCACAGCAGCTGATTCTTGTTTGAGAATGACCTTTTATACTGATTGGAGGTCTTCAATTAAGTTTAGAAGTATAAAACCGGCTCTAGGCATTTTGACCGGACCAAAACATGTGGCTTTCTGTGCCTTAAGTGGTGCATTTGTAAAATGAAGAATCATGTTTTATAATCACACTGGAATTTGAAATCTGGTTAACTGCAAGCCCTACAGTATTTTCAGGTCTTTGGATGGCAGCCACTGCAGTTACATAAATGCAAAATATTATTGGAATAGGTAGTAGGTGTCCTTCCTTCCTTAGGAATTGCCCCACTTAAAACCTCAGTTCCTGTCCCTTCCCAAAAGTTCTTTTTAATCTTGTTTTTTTAAGCTATGACTCAGTTCCCCTGCCATCTCCTCTTCTAGGTTGAATCCAAGGTTGTCCATTTCTTTCCCCTACATGGTCTGAAGCAGTGGATATGATGTATTCTTGTTTACAGCATGCTAAAGCAGAATATTTCTGAGATGTTTACAGGTACTTCCTGCCCTAGAGGAAGAATATAGGATTTCCATCCTCCTCAGCAGCAGTGCTTTGGCCTTACTGGAGCCAAGGAACTCAAGCTGTGTGATCTCTCCCTTCCTGTTTCTTTTGCTTGACGCAACGCAGTAGAGTTGTTTGATGTCTAGAGTGAAGGATACAGAAACTCCAGCTTGCTAAATTCACCACTTATTTCCTTTATTATGTTCCCTACTAGGAAGCTGTGAGAATTAACCTTTTCTATATTCTTTGCAAGTTAACTGAGGTCCAAGACACATTTGAAATACTTTGCAGCTTTTTCTCTTTCGTATCAAGCAAGCTGGATCACCCCTCTGAAGGCTGTCTTTTTTCACTGTATGCTTTTATGCCAGTTTGGGATAACTAAATGTTTTCAAATACTTCTGCATGTCTTCATCTAGGGGGCTTTCCTTGAACTCTTTCACAGGTGAGCACTAGGTGGAAGTGGCACCTGAGAAATACTTAAATACTCTGTTTGGAATTTCACCTCGCATATATTTATATTCTACTTAATTTACTTCCTTGCAGAAGAAGACTTCTGCCTCCATGTTTTCTAGGAGTTTCTTTGAGCCCTTCTCAGACTCTCAGTTATTCTGTCCCTGTCTACCATTACTGTGTAGTGCTCTGGGCCCCTGCTCATCACTGCGCAGTTCCCCGTGCTAGTGAATACTCCATTTGACTGATCCTGCCCTGCCTGTCAAATTCTGCATCTCAGCCAAAGAGTCCACGGATGCTAGTAGCAGGATGTGGCTTTATAAATACTGACACTCTTTGTGTCAAACCATTCTATGCTAATGGCAAATATTTTTATTATCACTCCTGTCATCATTTGCCATCTGTGGCTGTAGTCATCTTTGTGACAACTCAACATCATTCCTTCCTCAAATGGAAGGTTAAAACTTCAAGTTGAATAAACAACAGGGTAGGTGTATGAAATTGAAGAATCAGGATATGAGTTGGCTTACACATTTTTAATCGCATCCTGCAATAACAGTCTGTGAAGTCCAAATCTGTTTTCTTCCTGCTGTTTGACATTCTTGTACGTGTGGCAAAAAGACCAACTGAAAGCCTCAACTCAAAGCTCCATATGTATCTCTAGGTTCCTCCCCTTGCAGCTGCAGTGTTCCTGCCTCCAGGGTTAATATTTCTGAGGGAAGTACCTTTAAATCTAGGTGATAGAAAATGGATCGCTACTTCACCAAAACCTCAGCTCATATCTTTGTATCAATATCTGCATTAGCTTTAGGAATTGGATGCTTCAGACTAGCATTGCCAACATAAATATTGCATGTTCAGAAATTGGGGTATAGACACAGTGTATATAGCACAACTTTATGGAAGAAGGGTTGGCTTGTTGCAGTCCTCCAACATGGCATTTGCATGACACATCAACTGCTTTTATTGCAAGAATAATATAATAGCTGACTTGTTTGTTTGACTGACTACCTCAACAGTATTGTACCTTGTGGTAAGTTCAGGTCAAGCCTTTTAAATAACATTTCCATTATACTTAAGGAGTCTAAATAGAGTCCTGTAACATTTTGTACTGCATGTTTTCTGATTGTTTTTTCTTATCTCAAGTGTAAAATAGATTGGTTTGACATTTCCAGAAAGACTTTCTAAAGCCAGACAGAAAAATAATAGAGAATATTTGATCCTGTTTCTTGGATGGAGATCTACTGCACGAGCTTGAATACTTATATGGGTGTGATTTTGGTCCAGATTCTTTTGGCACTAATACTGAAGTCATTTGGATTGTTCTGCTTAAATATTCTAAATGATGCATCCTTTCCTTCAAATCTGAGTCCTTCATGCCTTTTTTGTTTTCATAGATCCGACTTTCTATCCAGGCTAGTTCGTGCTCCATCTTGATACTAAAGCAGACATTTTGAGCATATTTTGCGTGTTACTAGGAAGAAATTAATAGTGATTATAGCTGATGTAAAGAAACTAATTGGGCTTTTGTCTAGCTTCCTGTAATCCTGTATTAGTTTGCCATACCATATTGCTGTAGAGTCCATATTGTAAGTTGTTTAACCCACTTTCAGATTTTATTTCCATCAACTTGCTTAATCGCATGGTATCTTCATTGAGGTATTAGGAGGAGGGAGTCTGGATAACTTAAAGTGAAGAGTGAATTTGGAAGCTACTGAATTTTTTTGACTGAGTCTTGCATCAAGCCTGCTAGTACAGTCCAACTTCCGTGTATAAAGAAAACAAAGCATCCTTGATAAGAACAGGTTTAGGTTCTAAGATTTTGCTGCTGTGGAAGAAAGGTCTCATTATAAAATCTTTCAGTACTTTACCTGGTAGACTTCAGCTGAATTTCGCAACAGCACTTAAGTGAACCATGATGTTCTGTTAGACTTATCTTTGGCACATCTTCCATTTTGGAAACTTACGGGGAGAACAACATTCACAGAGTAAAAGGTGGAGGATTTAAAGGAAATCCCTATTGTGAAGGTTTTCCAGCACAAAAGGAAAAGGAAGATCCATTTCAGGGTCTAAGGCAAACTACAGGAATCTTTTTGTATCTTTTAGAGGAGTATGGAAGGGATGGCTCTCAGTGCAGCATGGTGTCTTGTAGAAATATAAATACAATGGGAGAGATTTGAATGCTCCCAAAGCTGTTAGGTTCATGCTGAGGGTCTGTATGCAAGAAGATAGATAATTGCCAGGACAACAGAGTGTTGTCATAATTTAGGTGAACAGCCGTAGCCATGATTATATAGTATTAAATGTTAGCAAAAGATGTTGACTTCTATGGCTCTCTTCCTCATCAGCAACTGGGACATGGTTTGGCTTAGTGATATATAACAACAGACCACAAGAGATGGTCCATGCATAGAAGATAAAGTCTAATAAAGGAGGGGCAGATGAAGGCAGTAGAAACAGCGTATATGCGGAGGAGCCTCGGGAAATAATGACACAGAACAGGTTTCTGTACTAGGTAACTTAAATTGTTCTGTATAAATATCAAATACCTGCGATAGTGTTTGGCTGATACAGTGTCAACAAAGAGTATAATCTCCCTTACGTGACAGATAATAATTTCTATATATTTTCGCATTCTTTGTGGCCAGCAGGAAACATTTCAAGATGGCTTCTTTGGGAAGATGTCCTCAATGGCCACAAAAATCAGCTTTCCATCGCTAATTAGAAAATACCTCATAAACATCTTCAATTCTTCAATTAAAATTGGAGAGTTCTTATACTATTGTTCTCATCAGTTTCCTACAAAGCGGGTAAGCTCTTGGCAAGGTAATTCTCCATCTGTTTCTTACATGCAAATGCAACGGTTTCAAAATCCGTGACATGCTGGACCTGCTCTACATTCTGCTCACAAATGCCTGTGTAATACCTAAAAATGATGTGGAAAAAAATAAGCTGCTTTTCATGCTGATGGAGAATAATGCACTGTAAGTCAAAGCATTTGGATAGATTCTGAAGTCAGAAAGGACCATTATGGTCATGGTGCCAGACCTACAGGCCTTAGCATTTCACCTAGTGGTTTCCATACGGAGTCTAAAAACTAGGAAATATGTATTTAAAGGAAAATGCAGAGGTTTTGAAATGTACCAACACAATTCCTCTAAAAGAGATATCTTGAGCATGTTTTTATTGAAAAGTACAAACTAGGGGCTTTTCATGTGAATTTTAGTAACACCAAACTTTTAATAACTCATTCTTAGATGCAAGTTATGCTACATAAGATGATGACCTAAAAAACAGGACAGAGAAAGAAAGCTTTAAAATCAGAAAGCTCTGAGCTTCAAAATAATTATATAAATCTGTATCACAGCCACTTGAAGTAAGAATGAAGGGTGACTGGGAGCAATTGGCATCCCCTTTGTCAAGGTAAAAGTTACTCTGATCCAAGAGAGGTAACAAGGCAGTTGACATATGGTTAAAAATTCAAAGAGATGCAATCCTTCCTTAAGTAATGTAACAAGGATCCAGCTGTGGGTATATTTTTGCCAAAAGTCCTCAGGAGATTGGCATCTGCAATATTATGTCAGATTATTTTTGGTGGGCTCATATTTTGGAGGCATGATGCCAAATAATATAAATGACTGAGAGGTTTTTGGATTACTGGTGATTGTCAAACCCATAGATTTACAGTCTTCTGATCAGATCTGAGGATGGCATTTTCAATAATGAGTATGGAGACTAGCTCTGGCTAGACAAATGTTCACATTTGCCATCCTTTCACCTTGTGAATTGTAACACCACGCTGCCTTTGCAGACAGAGAAGCCACTTTCTGCCTACAAATGTATGAGGCTCATGTTGAATGAAGTGGAAACTACATCTCCAAAGCCATGGAAAGAGTTTGGCTGTGAACATAGTCTGTATTTTATCAGCTACTGTTTGACATTCAGCCATTTCCGGCATAGGATGAGGCACTCAGTTCCTTCTCACCACACAACAAAGCATATTAGGAGGAAGACGGAAGCAGACAGGCAATAATCCACTCATGAGTGTCTTCCAGCTGAAGGTTAACTTCAGCTTAACTGTTTTTCTCATGGTTTCTTTTGGGTGAATCAGCAGAGGAAACAGAGGAGAGAAAATGTGCATCAGAAGACAGAGCCCAATGTGGCTCTCTAGAATTGTCTATCTTACTAAAAATGCCACTTGATTTTGAATGCCTAGCACTGGGAAACAGAACAGCAAACACCATCTCCTGTCTGTTGACAATATTATCAAGTGTGATCGGTGATTATTAAGCATGATTTCTCAGGACATTCAGATCCTATGACTTGTAGATGGGTGGGTGAATTCCCAGTCCCTTAGAAGTCACTAGCAGCTTTGTCTTGAGCTGGGGCTCTTATCAGAACCAGCTTAACTGTATTGGAGGTCTAAGTCTTTAATTTTACACTGTCTTGAGGGATTTCTGTGATTTTATGGCTTGATAATTTATGCTGAACAATGATAGATGCAAGTTCAGTTGCAGTACGTTGTAGATTTCCAGATTTCAGTTTAATATATGTAAAAGTCCTTCTTGAAATGTAAACCTACCATTTACAATTTATTTTAATTAAATTAAATTTTATTTGAAAATTAGAAGTAAATGTATTAGCAGAAACTTAGAACAAGTACTATATTCTAATCCAAAAAGCTAATGGTGCTACAGCTCCATGTTTCCCATGAAATTCAGCAGAGGAGGTGACAAAATACAAATGGCTTCCAAAAAAAAACCAAAACCCACGAACAACTTTTCTCCCTGGAAGGATGTGCGCATTTCTGAAGAAACTTGGGCAATACTAGCTCTTGTACAATCTCTTCTGGTCCATCCAAAACGTAATAACCCTTTTGGATGGAGCGCTTAATTCTTCTTAAATTCTTAATTTCTGTTCAGATTTCTTTGTGGTAGACACTGCTGTTTTTTAAAAGACTGCCCACCGTGCAGTCTATGCTGGCATGACTCTAGCACTACTCTCCAAGTACTTTATCTGGCAATTTTAAAGCAAAATCCACACAACTTCTAACTCTCTGCACAGTCAACATAGCAGGAGAATTTGGCACTCCTGAAAAAGGGCTGTGAGCACGAGTGGGGTAACTTTCTGCTGCACTCTGGCAAAGTGATCTCATTGCAGGTTATGACGCTGAACTACGGTCATTTTTTTTCCATCCTTGTCCATCTTGGGCAAAAGCAGGGTCTGGCCTTTGCCTAAGATATCACTGAGTAACAGAAATTCTCAGAGAGATACCGCAAGACTCCAGCATGCCAGGGATTATGTTAGCGTGGAACGGTTGGGAGAGAATTTTTTGAGTGTTTTAACTCGCAATGGCTGGGAGAGGGTTTTTTTGACTGTTCTAACTCAGCCACTTGGTCAGTGGCACTGAATGAGGGAGTGTAGCAGCAACTTTCTCTCTTTGCTGTTCCTAAGCAAATTGTCACTGTTCTGCAATGGAGGACACAGCCCTTCCTTTGGGGACAGCTATGAATCTTATTAAGCTATTTATCACTGTAATCGCTTCTGGTGGAGTTCCACAGGCTAAATATAAGTTGCTTAAATATATGTTGTGTAATTACATATTGTGTTAAGAAAGAAAGGCATAAGACTTGTTTTCTTCCCTCCTCATTTAAAATGTTGTGATTTTTTTTTGGATTTTCTAGGAAGTTTTTTTTTCTTCCTTTCCTTGCTTAGAGAGCTCCGTTATGTCCTAGTGCATATTTTGGTGTCTAGATGCCTTTTTATTAATAAAAAGGCTTCCCCCTTTTAGGATTCCTGGGAACTGCAAGGCATTTTCTCATGAATTTTTGTGTCATGACATTTGACAACATAAAAATATTTCCTAAAAAAAAAGCTATGTGTTCCTTGGCTTCACCCATGATGGCTAGTTGCCATATTTGTTTACTGGCCTGAAAAGCTGCTTGAAGGACATGACAAGATCATAGAAATCCCCTTTCTGTCAGGCTTCCTCTGGGAAGCTTAGTTTCTAAGCTAAACTCCTGAGAGTAATTTAAAATAGAGGAATTCTTTCAGAGATCCACCCTTTTAAATGGAACTCACCTGTTGTCTTTTCTTGGGAAATAGAAGTGGCTTTCCCCTACTATCTCCCATCTTTGTTGTAAACACATTTGATATAAGTCTTTTCTGTAGCTGGCCTAACCCTGCTACTTACTTATACTCTTCTTCCTCCAATTGCCAGCAAGCTTTTTACAGTTCAAATTCAAGCAAATACTAGGGTTTTCCCAAACAGTGTCGTGCCAAAATATTCAGACCCTAATTCCCCCCACATTATTCAATTGTTAATTGGGAAAGATCAGCAGCAGACAGCTCTCTATGGGTGATTCAATCCCCACTTCTTGTACCAGTACATGCAAACTTTGTGAGACGGTTCATGGACTCTCCGTTTTCAGTATTTGGCAGTTCCCAAGCAGTTGCTTGGCTGGGAAGAACTATAGCTGATTATCAACCTCAAGGGTTTAAGCAAATATGCCTGCAACGTCTGTTTGTGGAAAGAAAAACTCTTTGCATTCTTACAGCACCATGTCCTGGGAACAAGTACAGATTTGAGAGATCTATACCAGCATGTCCCTATGTATCACAGACACAGGACACTTTGGGGGTAAATTAGCCCCTGGTTTTGCTTCAGCTCTTCAGGTCTACTTGTCTATAAGCAGCCACTCTCACATCCTCTCCTGTGACTATTCTTTTGATGCTTTCAGAGTCTTTGTGATATTGTCACAGTAGCTGGCACATAGCATTGTGAAACACACCCATGCCAACTTCTGCGCAGACCTGATGCACATGTTCTTAGTGGAGGAAACAGCTTCAGTCCATTTGTATGAGAGTGGAATTTGGTTCCGTGGGGCTCCTTAATGTGAATGCACTTGTAATTCGTGCTTATTTTACTGTCCTTTATTTTGCCAGTGATGTAAAATATAAATGGGAATCATGTCTGCAGTAACCAACTGAAAGTTGGAAACAAAGTAATTTTTCTAAATTGTATTAATATTTTTCTGTATTACTGCAAAAGGAAGTCTTTGAGAGCTGGTTAACTTCTATTTAATTACTTGCCTCTAAGTTTGAAATAACCAAGTGGAACCAAATAAAACATGAAAAATTAGTAAGAAAAGAAATCTTTCCATGGCTTGCTAAATGAAAAGAAAGAGAAAAACAAGGAGTGGTGGCCTTGAGGGATCAGGCTTCAAAAACAATTTCTGATATGTGACACAACCTTCCCTAAACGTATTTAGTTCTGCTGCTGCTAATAGCATCGAAATTGTTAAAATGGGTTTAAGGGTGTAACCTGTTGTTACTACAGAAGTAACAGTAAGCAAGTAATTAAAATGCACAACTTTCTTAGGGGAATGGAAAACATTGCAAGATATGGATGTAAGCCATTCTTCCTAAGTGCAATAGTCTGTGTTTAAAGCAGAATTTGCACTTAAAATACATCAATCTTCTGCAATAAAATGAGAGTGAACTTTAGTATTGATAGCCTAATCTATTCCTTAGGCTTTACTGATAGAAACCAAATGAAACCAGGCAAAAAATCTTCCCTAGAAGTAAGTCCATCTGGGGCTGGGAGGTAACAAGAATAGTCTAGAAAGTGGGGAAAACAGGGCATCAACAGATAGATATGTCTCCACAGAAAATTTTTGAGTCAACAAAACCCTTTCCTCTCCTCGGGAGAAGACTGGACAACAATATCACCACTTGCTGTTCTTTGGAATTATGGCCATAAACTCTGGGGCCTGATATGTGTAGAGGGTTTAACATAAACCTGTTGTACGATGATACATAGAAGGGGAGGCCTGTACACATCAGTATCAGCCTACTTCCACCTCATTATTTCCTCAGAATGGTTATTTCTGTCCAAGCAATTGTTTGAGGTCCTTTGACTGAAACATGGGCACACATAGGTCTTTTCTCCTAAGCTCACATTACATTTCCAGGACACTCCTTATAACCATGGTCTGGAATTTGTCATCAATTTCAATAAGTACAGGATAAAATTGCACAAAATGGATATTTTTTTTATACGTTGTCCTTGATATTGTTTTCTCTGTTATTCTTTGTTGCCTGTTGGTTGTCTTCCATTATTTCTGTTGAAATGACAAAATAAGAGGGAACAGTTATTAACATTAATACATGAAGTAAGAGATTGCAGAGGATGGAGGAGGTAGAAGGGAGGCAACAGTGTTGAAATGCTATAAGCTAAAAAAGAAATTACTTTGATACAATGCATAATAAATTTGTGGGTTTTTTTCTTCTTACATTTCTGAGTCCTGAGATTTAGTAGGATTCCATTTCTAAGGCTAATGAGTGTTCACAATTACAAGAGTAGGGATAAAAGAAAATCATGTTTATAAATTCAGGGTATAAGCCAAATGGGTTTTGGGGCAGCATGAGGAGGAACGTGGCTCCCTCTCAACATTTTTTTCAATGTTTGTCTCCTCTTGCACCTTCCTGTGAAATGCTTGTGTTGGTCATGGTGTGGTCATGCCAGATAGAACACTGGTCCAGTCTGGGTTCCTGTAATTGTTTATGTGAACAACTACTTAGGGTCTGGTTTCAGTTTAAATGATTTGAAACAAAGTTGCTATTTTGATTGTAGAATTAAAGATCTGAATAAATTAATTTGCTCTGTCTGCTTAACATAATCTGTTGGATTGCCCATAACGAGGCAGTTTGGAAAGGAGAGAAATGGCAATACCCACACTGTTACCTACACTTCTGGACAGGAGCCCCTTTTAGATTCATAACTTAATACCAGACAGACGAATTTATTGAGGGAAGGACAGCATTCTGGTTCTCTCTAGCACACAGAGACTTCGTTTTACTACATGCACAGGCTGCATCCATCCAGGAAACAATTGTGGAACCTGGAACTGTCCTAAGCAAACTAGGAGATCTGGTCCTATTAAACTCTAATACCGAAATTTTCCACTGTAACTTAATTCCGCTTTGGTTTGCCAGAAGTTTCAATCATTGGTTGATTGTTTTCATGTATTTATTCTGCAGTGTACTTAAAAATACATGAATATGAAAGAGCAGAGGATTATAAACCAAGGTAGTATTTATTTAAAAATTGCACAATATGTCCAGGGATTTCAAGCCATTTTACAGCCATTAGTGGGCTCTGCCTGACAGCGAATTGATTGGGTGGGAAATCATTATTGTAAAGAACTACTGCAGTGGTTAGCTGCAGTGTGAAAATAAATGTCCCTTTACTTCATGGTAAAGGCAGATGAATAAACTAAACTTTTTACAGATATAGGATAATTTTAAAAATCCCACTGCCTCGTAGCCAGTGTGAGGTCAAAATCAGGTTTCCCATCTGCTAATGCTCTGCCAAAGAAGTACAGGGAGTTAATTTAGCTCAAAGATGTCTGGGTAAATCTGTAGGAAGGAAGTTTGCAGACAGGAAGGAGGGGTGTGGATGGGAAAGGCTTGCCCCGTGCTGGGCTGCATTGAATGCAGTCTCAAACCACAGCACATGGATAAGAAAGAATTTAGAAATTAATGTACAATCTTGAGAATTAAATTCTCTATCAAGTGACCTTAAAGTCTGGCAGCTGTTCTGGAGCTGATAAGGAGGGGACCCGCTGAAACGTTCCCATGGAACGATCTTGTCCCTGGCTGGCATTACAGGGAGTTACAGAGCATGAATCAGAATCTAATTCTGTCACCCAGTGATGGGGCCTGAGAGGCCCCGGCCTATGCGTTAACTGAATATGCTCTGTTGAGTTATGGGAATCGTAGAGTCCTTTTTTTCTTTTTTTTTTCTTTCTTTTCCCTTCAGCCTGTTTTTCCCACACTGCCTCCTGTCCTGTTCATTCCAAAGCATGCAGTGCATAAATACATATGTGCATTAGCTCATGTGTATAGTATATCAAAGTGCATTTTAAAATGACTTAGCATAACAGTGTTATCACACAAAGTAGAAGCGGCCCAATACCACATAACATATTGACTGTGTTTTTGACAGTCGGGCTCCAAGTATAACAAAATCATATGCCTCGTTTTATGGGTGGGCAAATCTTAAACTTGGCTTGCAAAGAGTGTGAGTTAAAAGTGAATCTCCTCGCTCCTCCCCCTTCCCTTTAACTTTTCAGTCTACTCAGGTTCAGTGTCATCATGCAAGCCAGCCTTTTATCACGTGTGACAAAGTAAACATTAGTGTGGTGACAGTGAGTAAAAATTCTGTGGGAGAAATCATTTGGTTTACTTTAACTTCACAGAAACTAAACTGTATGAAATTGAAAATGTTCAATTTACTCTGCCTGAAGCCAAATGCCAGAGACACGTTAGAACATCTGTTTGCATTTATAACGTGATTGACTTTGCCAGTGATAAAATTGATTTTAATATGATAATTTGAGTGCCCAAAGAGGTGATATTAAGTAGTTTGCTATTTTTTGCCCCAGGTCACTAATCATTTGAGTCCTAATCTGAAGCTCCCTGAATTCAAAGGGTATCTGTTTGCTTTTGTCAGGCTTTGGGTTAGGTACATTTCTTCCTGGGGGCTTGAGCACATCGTTATTAACACAGCAGTTCTGCTGGGCAAGGATCATGCTAAACAGAATTTCTGGTGAGGTTTCAACACTATTGTCTTACTCTGTTCTAAATGAATCAAAATACACCAAGTAAAAGCCACGGCATGTTATCTTACTTTACATGAAAATCCTAAATTGTGGAAAATGTAACTGAAACTTTATTTTAACTTGCTCCAAACTTGGATGAGGCTCAATAATGCATTTGAAAATATCAATAAATTTGTTTGACCTCAAATCTGTACTCGCACTTTGGTGGGATCTGCTGTTCAAAAATTATTGTGCTACTGCTATGAATAATTATTAGCCTAAATTCTCCAAATGTGCAAGGACTTAATAAGACAGTCACTATACATACAGCTTCTACTCTTAAAAATTCCTGATTGATCTATAACAGCGGTTAATAGAGCCTCAGATCACTGTGGAATGTAACCGTCTTTCAGCTGAAAACTTATTGGGACAGATTGTATCATCCATGTTCTCACATGTTAGAAAGAACAGGTACAGCTTTATGTTCTTTCACAAATCTCTAGATGTGGTCAGTATGTGCTCTGAGCACTTATTCTTGTTTATTTCTGCTAGTCATGGGGCTGCCAATGAAGTTTCTGAAGGCTTTGTCCTATGCATACCTACTTTGATGTGGGATTGCTTTGCAGCCTTTCTCTAAATGGGAATCACTAATTTGGATCTTTTTCTTCTACCTAGCTATGCATTTTAACAAAATTTCTAGCAGCAATGTATGTCTTGGCCATGTGTTAAAAGAAGGTAAAATTGAGCAACAGGTTCAAAACTTACTGGGGAGACAGAAAGTTCAAAGTCAATCATCTAAGCCCCTTTCCATAAGAAACCAGGCTGAAAATTCCATCATAAAGGTCTTCTTCCAAATACGCTTGCTTCAACCTGTTGTTCTATTCTGGATGAAATATGATTAATGAATTGTATCACATCTTGTGCCTAGTTCTGAAGGTATTTTGGATTAACAGTGAATCATCATGCTATAATGGGACCATATGGCTTAACATTAGGTTCCTTAGGCAGGTTTTTGGATATCAGTGTCTTGTACAGATACTGTTCTGTAATGGTAACCTAATACCTAATTCCTGCACCAATAGTAACAATAGATCTTCAGTGCCTAATGAGTCCACCAAGCTGATTTTGTGGAAGGAAAACTTCTCATACATGTTCAGTGGGTAGTTTCTTATCTAATCGTTTCTCTCTGCCCAAGATTCTGCCTGGTCCAATGGTCTCCAGTTAGAGCTCCAACCAGCTTTCTGTTAGTAGATAACACTTGGAGGTGAGTCTGTTCAAGAGGTGATTTCATTGACAAACAACTGGGTAACATCAGTTGTCTTCTGGGGAGACATCGCACTCCACTTGTCTCACTTTTCATCTTTTTCTTGATATGCTCTGCAATCTGCAAATCACTTCCCAACTTACTTTCTTTTGATCAGCCTTGTCTATTTATGCTGTTAAGCTTTTAATATGTTGGACTGTTTCTTAGCATATGCTAACCCAGTGTCTTTCACAGTGGAGCCCTTATCTTGGATGCATCTCAAAGTGCTGCCGTAACAGAAACAGTGAAAAAATAGGAATTAATACATGTATATCCTTGGCTAAAATGGGCCTTCAGCAGACTTGAAGGAACCATAATTCCTTCAGGGGCTTGCTTTCAGAATGTGTGTTACTAGTTAGTGTACCTATAGAAATATCAATTCTAGGAGTAATGCAGCTGGGCTTTCCAAAAATAGCCCTAACTTCTCTTCATCCTCTCAAGTATCATATTTAAGGTAGGGGACAGTTGGGACTATTCTCATCTCAATTCTGAGCACAATGCAGAGATCTAATTTCTGATGATTTGGAACGGGGCTGTGACTTCAGCTTGAGCTGAAATGTCACCTTCAGAAATGTATCCAATCCTCTGGTGAAGACTTTAAGTGACTGGACAATCTCTAGGCAGGTTGTTACTCCCTAGTAATATACTGTGTGTTAGTTTTATCTCCCTTTCATCTTCCTCTGTAGTTTAGGACCAGGTGAAGTCAAATACCTGATGCTGTTAACTAACAGTTTTGGTGATGATACTTGCTATTGTATAGTATTAAATTTTTTCCACTCTTCTTGGATCATTTGCCAACAGAATTCATATGAATGTGAATTTCATGCATAAGTATTTTCTGTATAGTTTGGAGAATTTAATTTCAGTGAATGGATTATTTGCAACCTATGCATTTGATTTTTAATGTACTATTTCAGTAGGCTAAAGCTTTGCTTTCCAAGATAATGTTCCATTACTATAAAATGAAATAGAAAAATGAATAATAGTTACTCTGAAAAGAAAAATGAGTATTGGTCTAAGATGTATAGGATGATTCATTATTTGTGAGGCACGTAAGCACAAATAAAAGGATGCCTATAAAACAAGCCAACGTAAACCCAAATGAAATCAAGATTAGTCTCCCTACAGACCTCAGGTAACTGAATCAGTTCTCTAATGGTGACACAATGAATAATGACATTAAAAAATCCAGTCAGTTCAGTGTCCTTACTAATCAATATGTTTGCATATCTCTGCATGCTCTGTGACTACCTGTACTAACCAGTCTGTGGCCACTTTTGCATGGAGAGCTGGAGTTCATGTGACGCCTTTACTGTAGGCCATCTTCCAGGCCCTTCGTGTGGACAAGATCTTCTAGTGGAGGCTGCTAGCAAAGCCCTTAGTCCTACTTTAGCAGAATCAGTGCCAAGCACGTTTTTGGTACGAGTATGAATTGATCTTTACAGGAGCTGAGCTGAGGAAGCCCCATACAAGCTCCATAGCAAAAACCACAGAAATCAGATTTTGATCAGACTAAAACTTTAAAAGGGGATGATCTGGACATAAATTGTTTTCATTTTTTCCCCCTCCCCCTTTTTTAAATATGAAGCATCCTTTCTTTATTCCCCACGTATTTGCAGAGGGAAATATCTCAGTAAGCAATTACAGGATTTTCTCCAGCATACAAGGATCTTGCAGTGTGATGTTTTTCATCTGGCATGTCTTTGTTACTTTCATTGTGGGCCGCTCGACTGAATAGAAGGCAGACATTACTCAGAATGAGAACGGAGACTGTCTGTTTTTGAGTACTGAAGCTTTATTTAAAATGCATGCTTTGCCAATGAAGTTTGTGTGTGCCTCTCTTTTATACTGCAACTCCAGCCCTTCAGATGTGTGTTGCGAGGCTGTAATATTGCACAGATCCTTTGCCTTCCATCAGGCACTAACATTACATTTTTTTACTAAGTACACTTTGAACAAGTTGAAAGGAGAGATGCTTACAACAGAATCAACTTACCTGCTGCTCTTATAATGCATAAAATTTAAGTTTCTGCCAAATGTGTGGCAGAAAAAAAGGTACACCTTTTTTTTTTCCTTAAGCAATTCTTCCTGTTCCAATAGAAAAGATATAAATGGAAAAGTTGTAATTAAATAAACCTTGAAACACTTCCACATCAGTTGACCTAGAGGGGATTTGGCCTTAGCTGCGTAGTTGTGTTAGCATGGACCATGCCCACACTAAGGAGTCTTGAGTGCTAATGTGGGTCAGGACACCCACAAAGATGGACAATCCAAAATGTTTTGTTCAGTCTTGTCACTAGGGTGCATTCAGACTGGTGTTTTACTTTTTCTGTTCTTGGCCATGAAGATGTGCCATTCGGAAAAATTACTGGCCTCATAAAGAGAACCAGGATGCATTACAGGGAGAAATTGAACCTTGGTGCCGATTTCATCACTTGCTGGAGTCCTTGAGGCAATAGTCTGGCAATATAAGATAGCCTAAAAGTAGAGATAAAGTGCCATGATGGCCAAAGTTAAAAAGAAAATCTATGGATATAACTGTTATCAATCTCATCTCCCTTTCTCTTTCTTTTTTTCATTAAAATTATTATTTGATGCAATTTAAAAATAGACCCCAAGTACAAAGTACAATTACCACTGGAACCTTTTTAAAACTAATTTGTACATGCTGAGCTTCGCTCTTACTTCTTATGGAAGAGTTCCTTTGCATCCAATATTTATTTGTAGCTAGAATAAATGTGCATAGCATATTAAAAAAAAAAAGGCCGTTGTCAGTTAGCATCAAGCCAAATGCATCAAGTTAAAACTCTGTCATTGACCCAAGACTGGGCGCAGCACGCACACAGGGTGATGTGCATCCCCAGGTGCCTTACGCTTGGGCTTCACAGCTGATCTAGAAGAACAATATTATGTTAGCAACAGTAATTATGATGAGAATAATAATGATAACCACAGTGGATTCTGTATTTTAGTGCTTTGACTTTTCCTGAAGAGCCCCAAGCAGCTCAATGGATGATGCTCTTGAAGTATATATATATATTTTTTTTCTTACGTACTCTATTGAGACCACAGATTTATTTTACTTAGATCACTGAATGGTGTCATATTTTTAGTGAATCATTTGACGTCGGCAAGAAGCTCTAGTTGGCAATAGCCATCGATTTCATTTTGATTTAAAGCTCTTTGAAGATTACAAAAAAACCTTCCGGCCTTTGGCCTGTTTGTGCACTGTCAAATCCTGAAATCTTTTATTAAGGTGCTACCTGCCATGGGTTTGCTGGCATAACAGTGAGTGAATTTTAGGATACTTCATTCTAAATCTAAAGACTTGGATCAATTACAGCGTTTTAGAAGGTGGCTGTCATATTCATGCATCTCTGAGCTGTCCATATCCTTTTCAGGATACCTGGATTCAATCGATGTTTTGGCCTGTGCTTGATCTCAGATAAGTCCCTTCATCTATGTGACTCATTTTGCTTTTGTGGAGGTGATGAATCTAATCTTTTCCATAAAATGCTCTGAGACCGTTCACACAAAAATGCTATCTAGGAGAAAAGTGTTATATTAGGCAGCTTGAAAACCCAAGGCTGAATTAACTGGGGAGAGGACATGTCTAATTTCTGTAGAGGCCAGTGAAGCAGGCAATGTCTAGTAAAAATCACAAGTTACAGAACTTGGATTTAGCTCAGGCTACAATGATTCATGGTTTAAGGTTCCTGGCTCAGTCCATGGTGTTAGCCATGGTGATAGACATCATACTGCTTAATAATACTACAACTGAGCTTGATTTTGTTCGGCAAAATGCAGTGTGTTGCAGACAATTTCACGTGCCCAACTTACTACTAAGTTAACAGATAAAGTATAGGTTGAGTTTTTAAAGTTATATTTGAGAATGTCAGTGTTATAGATGAAATGCAATACTAATAATGAGATTTAGCCTATCTTTGTTAACTCTGAGATGCAAGGAACAGTTTTTTACACCAAACTGGAGAATTTGAAGTGATGTTTATAGCATACAAATGGGTGTGGAATGCTATCAAGTTTTATTGCTATTCATTAAAAATGATCACATTACTCCCTAGTGGCAGAGTTGCATATGTAGAATAGGTTTTCCTCTTGCAAGCAGCAATGGAAGTGTTACACCTTGTCACATGTTACATGTTTTGCCCATGTCTTGCATTTGTAAGTACCTCATTGCCTTGTCATTGGGACATTTTCTGAGCAACTCCTCCTTTTCATTTATTATGGAAACATTATTACTGGCACAGCTATAGTTAGCACAATTTTTTTTTAAGGTTTCTTTGATAAAGACATTTATGTGCTGGCTATTCTCATTTTGCATATTGTTTTTGCCACAGATGGGGCTGAATTCAAACTATGAAGCTAAATATCTGAGCTTTACATCTTTAAACTCCATTATGTCATTTTTAGAATGACATAGAATCTTAAGAGCTTAAAAATCCCATTGAATGACTTTTCTTGTGAAGCCAACTGCATGTGGACTCCATGTATCACATTTCTAAAAGACTCCCTTCCCCTGTGAAGGCTCTGTAATCAGGGCTGTGCTATACACCATGCAATTTCACATTAACACAGCCTGAAAAACCCAGCAGACCAGTCCATCTCAGGATTTTAGTACTTTTTCCTCCTGCTCAGCTACTCTTTTGCCAGAAAGCCAGCTGTCTTCAGCCTTCTGTGACCCAGGTTCCTTCCCTATGGAGAAAGCTTTGGAAAACCTAGTCTCCAACACTAGTTTTCTTCTTTACTAATGGAACACAGAATAACAGCACGCTGGATTTCATAAGCTTGATTTTGGCGTTGGAAAACTTTAGTTAGTTTCATTTTGGTTTGGCTGAAACCTTCCCCTCTTCCAATTAATGAACATGAGACTTGTCCTGGGATGTCTTCCTCCCATCTCAGCAGGAGAGAGAGCTTGGGTCCGTTGTTACATTCACTGGTGTAGGAGAGAAGAAAGCTACATACTGCAATTCTCTTTCCATTACAGACTTGAAGGGTGTGATTTGTTCCCTCTTCTTTCTTGGAAACTGAAGTGTTCATCTCTGCTTTTCATTGGGGAAAGTGTCTTATGGTAAATATTTCAGAGCTGTTTCAGTGTAAGTGTTCAAACTTGGAGAGATTAGAGCTTTTGGGGTTTCTTAACCATGCTTGACATCACTTTGGTAATAAAAACCACTTCAGCCAGCCTGTGAGAGAGTCTGCAGGGAATTCATGCTGGAATGTTATGCTACTCTGCTCTCTACTTTGTGATTCTTCCCGGCAAGATGCATGTTAGGAAAAATGTATTCTGGTTTCTTTGCAACTAGCAGGTTTTTTTTTTTTTCTTGTATTTTAAAAATAACAGGAGAGTGATTTAGCTTATGAATTAGGATCTTCTATACCTCCTGGAACTATATCACAAACAATGAAAAAAGAGTAAAAGTATAAAAATAACTTCTCTACTTTTATTGAGAATGTTTTAGTTCTTAATGTCCCAATTTCTTTAATCTGGCATGTGCTACTTTCACCAAAGAATCTTAGTTTTAGGGAAAAGCTTTACACCCGAAGAGTTAAAATACAGAAAAGGAATAAAAAGAAGTCAATGTACGTTTAACTGAAGGATTTTGAGGCTTGTGTTTTTGAGAACTTTAAGGTCAGGACCACTAGCACAGCTTAATATAATTCATTTCAGTAAGGTAAATGATGCATAGACTTAAAACTCCTTCCATCTCTAATAGTTTTCTAACATTATATTTCAAATCAGCAACTATTTTGAGAGATTTATGGGTAAAATAGTTTTGAAATCAAGCCAGGAAGTTACAGACTTTGGCTGTTTTAGGCAAGAGAAAGGAGAAATTGCAGTGACTGGTGGTCCATAGATAAAGCATTCTGCCAATAATCCCCTTCTGTTTGTTTAAATACAGATCTGAATTTCAGTACCACATGAGTCGTGGTCTCTAACACGGGCAGTTTTGAACCTCAGAATTAACCTCTGATGTTTAAATTTGGGTGCAGACTTTCTCAAAAGATTGCAAAGATGAACATGCTTTGCAAACTGAGGGTTGCATCTATTAATTTTACAGCCATACCATCTTGGGGGTAATATCTAAAAGATCTGAAAGCTTAACAGTGATGGATCAAAAGAATGCTGTTGTGGAGGTTTCAGAGGGCAAAAATATGTTGCAAGAATACTAATAAAGTAATCTGGTGTCCTTTTTATCCTTTTCCATGATTAATGTGACTTTGGGACTACTTCAGTAGAATAAATTGTATCTGTTTGGTGAGTTGAAAGACAGAAGAATTTATTCTCTTGGGGAAGAAATAGATTTTCTGGCACCCTTTTCAAGAAGATTGGTGATGGTGGTGTGCTAAGCCAGGTTCTAGCATAGTGATGATTGCTGCCTGTCTTAAGTGAAATTTTTGTCAGGCTAAACTTCAAAGGCAGTCAGCTCCTTGGACTTTATTACAACTTTCAATTGTACCTGAACGCTAGTGGAAATCAACAGGAGCTCTGCCTGACTTTGGATGCTTGTAAGAGCCTAAGCTGATACTTTGAGGTGCTCTAGACACCTTTGGAAATCTAGCCATTTACTGTTACAAACCGATACGAAGTTTGTGCATCCTTCCTAAGTTTTTGAGCAGTGCTGCAAAATAGGCAACATGTTTTACCCAGGAGACTGCTTCATTTCCGTGGTGGGTGAAGTGATGCTTAAATAAATAGTTTGTCAATTTGTTAAGCATGAGGGATCCATAAAAATGAAAGTTATTATTGCAGCAGGAATTTTCCCACAGCAAAAACAAAACAGACCTGAATTTCATCCATAAAAATGTTGCAAGTGAACCCCTTGTTTGCTTCTTACCTCTGTTCACTTGTTTTATGTAAGCCAGCATTCTACTTCTCCTTTATGAGGAGTTAGGCGAGTAGCACAGACATGTTGATCCTTGCATCTACAGAAGAATTATATGAGCTAAACACATGTTCTGCTACTGGCATATTACTGTTATCCTGCCAAAACCCTTCTCTGTGCTTGGCTTCCACAGCAATGAGCATGGGTGGAGGAAGGAAGGAACAGCTGGGAGGTAATTATGGTTTCCTGACGCCCTGCCCCACCCATGGCACAGGTTAGATCAGTTCTGAGTCGCAGGCAGCTGGTAGAAATCCCCAGGAGACTGGCCATTCATCTCCTGTGTTTTCTCCACCCAGTACCTGGCACACATCCTCTGCAGCAGGCTGCTGCTGGAGGAATTGGCTTTACCAATTCAGTGCTCCCTTCTGGGGCACTTTCTCTCTTTGGGATGTTGCTCGGAAGAGGAACAGACTCAATTCTGTTCTCTGGAGTTCAAGACAAGTTTTATTTTAATAGGACTTGTGTGCATGGAGTTTTATCTGGAAGCCTGGGGGGCCTCAACTGATTTATTTTAGTTATTTGAAGGGTATATTCCTGCAACTATTGCCAGTTAAAAAGTTGAGGTCCAAGAAGAGCAGAAAACTATCCACTGAGGGGGGAAGAAAATGTGCTGGAAGAAACAGAATGAAATTGTTAAAGAACACCATCTACCTCTCTGACCTGTTGGAAAGTTCACCTTTCTCAATACAGAGGTAACCTTGGGCATTGAATGACAGATAAAGTTTGTGCCATTTAAAATATTCTTTGTATTATCTTCCAGTAATACACACTGCCACAGTAGTGTCAGCCAGTAACAAGGCCAAATTGATAATCAGTCTTATTTTAACAGTCTGTAATATCCCTTTGGCTGATAAGTAATATTTCAGTACCAGCTAAGTGGTGAGACAAGTTTAATGAACTAATGCTGAAACATTTTACAGCCTAGTAGAAAGCAAAATGGATTGTGGATCAAAAGGTGACCAATGCTAAATTCAGGACTATAAGCTGCAGTTATCTGATGTCCTGTTAAAAGGCGAGCCACAAACAGAACTGTTGGCTGACACCCCTGGAAAGCAGCAGTAATAATAAACATCTGGAGGGTTTGACATATTCATGGTTGCCAGTAAATAATCCCTGGCTCCTAAGCAATTGCTTTTGGAGAAGCAGTTTGAGATATGGAGAAGCTAAAAAGTAATTGTATAATGGAATGATGGACAATATCCTGAGAAATCAGAACCACTTGTGTGTCAGCATGAATAATGAACAGGGTTGTAGGAGAGAAAGGGGAAAACGACCCAGATCAGGTTGTAGCGTTTAGTGAAAGGGGTCAGCCATAGAGGGAGGGTGGGTCACAGGGAAGAACAAGCCAAACGGTAGCTCATTTGTCACCAAGAGCACCTATGAACGCAGCCCTTCGTTCCTCACAGCGATCAACAGCAAAATCATTGGAGTGGTCTTGTGCAACCAGAAGAAGAGATGTTTGTATTCACTTAGGATTTGATCCAAATTTGATTAACTTCAGTAAAAGTCTTCCAGTAACTGCAAAGAGACTTGGATCTGGCCTGCAGAGCTTGTCTTGTTTACATCTCAACCTGCAAACATGAGTCCACATGCCCAAAGGAGCACTTTACACTTTCGTGTTTACTCCCATTCATATCTCATACAGAGATTCCTTTTGGTGAATGTCCCAATTATCTGTTTGCTTCAGCTGTCATTTACTTTTCTGTGGCTGTCTTGTCTATTGACACATCAGGAGCGTACCAGTAGTGCTGCTGTCATGTATTTAAGGCATCTTGGGCTATTTTTTTTCCTTTCTTTTCCCCCTGCAATCACATTTCAGTCAGTCAGGGCGTTTGCGTAGATGAAATCAGTCTTGGTCTGTTACACCCGCATGCACATTGATCTTTTACATTATAGCCTAATAACCTAAGTATTCATAATGTAATTGTGGCTGGTGGGAAGCCCTGCTCTACAAAACTGATGGTGCCGCTTCCCTTCAGGTAAACCCTGTTGACAGGCAAAAGGCTACTGCTTGTATAGGCAAGTTCATTGCTCCAGTGCACATAGCGCTATGGATACATCATCAGATTAGTCAAATGTCTGAGAAAAGGATTCTGTCTCTAAGGTTGCAGTTGCTCCTTGCCTGCCTTTGATATTTCTGTGGTTGCACAAGAAGGTTTGACCATGTTAGCATTACGCAGGCCTCTCTCATAGAGAGCTCATTGTCTGTGTCCTTTCCCCAACAAAGGATTAAGGTGTGGGGCTCAAATACAGGTGTGGGATGTATTTCCCATTAAAATAATAAAACGAAATGCGTTTACTGCTTTTTAGCTGCAGTATCAATAAACTGATAAGATAGCTTTTACTGAAAGGAAAATAAAACCTACTATATCAAGTCTTTGGTGTTACAGATGAGGTAGCAATTAAAATCTGAGGGCCAGTCCTTAACCAGTGCAGATCGTTACAGCCATAGAGGTTTCCAGTAATGAATCCTAGATGAATACCTGCCTAGGAATGTGTTAAATGTTGTGTAAGAATAAAATGATCTGATTACACTGATGGTGTTTTTTGCAGTCCCAAAAGAAGTGCCACAGAGAGGTACCAAGCTGTCTTCGTTATTGCAAATGGCAGTTATGTTCACACAGCGCTCTGCCTAAGCTCACTTGAGTGGTACATTTTTGATTTTTCCACATAGAATTTTGTTTCATTTTCATTTTTTAATTTTGTTTGACTTTTATGTTGTACTGTTTAATATTAAATGGTATTGATTAAATTTAATATTAATATCATTCAGTATTCTATGTCAATATCATGCTCTAATTCTAACTAACATTATATTTAGTATTTAATGTTTCCAAGATAATTTTTTGAGGAAACCTTCATACTGCAAAAAGTTATACTTGTTCAAAGTTCGGAGCACAAAACATGTTTTGGAACACTGGAATTTCCCATGGGGCAGAGATCCTGTTTTCCAACCAGCTCTGGTATATGGGCTATGAAGAACCCCTTCTGATTGTCCAAAGAGGACTTGGCTCACAATGACTTCTGAAGTTTATTCAAGGGCAAAAGATGGGGTGATTATTATGAAGAAGTCTCGTTTTGGTTCATTCCCAGAAGACCAAAGTAAAAGCCAGTAAAGAACTTGACGCTGTCTCACCCTCCAGCTGTCATTTCCAACCAGATGCTCCACATCTCTTGCCAGCTTCTTGCTGAGGGGATGGGAGGAGGAAGGGAGGGCTTAAAAATAAAACAATTTAAAAAAGAAGGAAAGTTGAATATTGTTTGTGCAAACCATAATTTGATGCAAAGTGGAACATAAATTATGAGCCCTTGGTATCCACGTGAGTCATGTATTCCTAACCTTAGGACAATCTGTGTCTGGTTTTGCATATTAATGGGAGTGTATAATGATAACTCCCTTACAACTTTCAGCTGTGATGATCTTTCCATTTCACTGGTTTGAGGAATTTGTACATATAGATACATATGCAGCGCTCCCATTGTTCTGTTAACTGAGCACAGACTAATGTAGTCATCCTCACAGCACTTTTCCTGGGTAGTAAAAAGTTATCTCCACTTTATGGATGAAAATCAAGAGGCACAGGGATTTTAAAGGCCTCATCCACAGCCTATAGGCATTAGTGGGAATCTTTTCATTGATTTCAGTGGTCATGTCCTTAGTGACTTGCCCAAGGGAACTGTTGTGATGACTCAGTCAAACTGCTCATCCGGTCTCTGACAATTTTTTTTTTTTTTCCCCAGCACCAAACTATATCCCAGTACTTATTTTCTGTAGTGTCTATAAAGCTATATTTTAAACTCACAACTTTACTCTTATTGCATTTCCTATCAACAGGAGCAAAGAGCAGAATGATAGCTCAGGTTATTATCTTTCAATCTTTATTAGTTATAATATAGTGCCTAAGACAAATGTTGAAATATTTCAAAAATGACTAGTTTTATTATGGCTGTCCTCAAAGTCATGGATGTCTGAGGATAGCTCATGGTTAAGTTAAAAATCAGTTGTGTTCCGTCTTTTTCTTGTTTTGTGTATTATGAGTTTAGATATAGTAAACATCATAATGGTTTTGAAAAAATAAATACTTGGTCAAGGCATTTATATGAATATTATGCAAGAAGACAGGGGTTTTTTTTTTTTGCCCCCCAGGACTGTAAACTCAAATTACTTGCTTTATAAAATATTATGCTGCCAGTACAGCTTGCACTCGAGTCTATAACAAAAGTCTAAAATGTGGTTCCTTGATGAGGGCTGCAGCAGTCCTAATCTTTCCCTGTATTACTGAGCTTTGCTGTGTTTAGATCAGTCAGCTGTAATGCAAGTGTGAAGTGATGTACAGGAGAGCTACCCACAAGTAATAAAGAATGCAAATGCTTCAGACTGAAAGTATTTCACCCAATACAAAGGAATTTTAACTAGAACTAATGAGATAAAACTGAGCAAAAAGGCAGATTTAGACTGTACATCAGGAAAATGTTCCTAGTGGTGAAAGCTATTCGCCTATGGTATGTTCTCCCAAGGGAAGCAGTAGCAGCAGTATGTATAAGTTACTTAAAACTAATCAGAAAAAATACTTGAGGGTATAGTGTAAGGAGCTAACTATTTTGGTGGTGGTGGTGGTGAGTTGTTTGTTTCATTACTATGATCATTACTAAGCTTTTTCCTTCTCTGAGTCCTATGATTCATCTTATATTCTTGAACATATCGGAGGATTAAAGCTGGGTTTGGAACAATCAAAAAGGCATTGATAAGCTTGGGAGAAAAGTTCTTTTATCTGTTCCAGCATACCATGCCTATAATGTTTGTCTAGGTAACTAAAAAAATATATATATATTTTCCCATGTAACCTTCTGCATGATTGTTTCAATTGTTCGTTTGTATTTATTCATAAGAAAGAACAAATTCAACTCTTACATTGTGGCTTTGTAGCATGTGTGTTTAGTGTTACGAACTCAACCAAAGAGAAAGAATTTTGTTACTTCGGCTTCATAGGAAGTGTGGTAGAACACCTTTAAAATACTGACCTCCCAGCATCTAAACCATACATTTCAAACCAGTGATGTAACTGGTCAAGAGTGGGCCAGAGTGAAGTAACAGTGACTAGTAGTGTTGTCGATGTTCACTAGTTTTCTTCTTTCATGTCCTAGATGCCTGAGAAGTGGTATAGGTGTGATTCTGAGTGTGACTAATGGTCACTGTCTCTAGAGAGCGCAAAATAAAATGGTGCTGCTTTTGTGAAGTTGCATTGTGAACACTTGGCAAAGACCATGGAGGAAATGCTTTCAGAGAGAAAAGCCACAAAGAAAAGTAATGCTGAAGATGTCTTCATTAAGTATGTAGATGGAGTATCCCTTTTTTATTTCTCTTGCCATACAATACTGTATGGAAGTTAGGGACCAGGCAGTCCAGCTGGAGTTCTGAGACAGCTTTAGTGGGTGCGCAGGCTACCAAGCCAGTGCATCTCTGTCAGATGGCAGGTTCAAGAGGCAGTGGGCTTCTGTTGTGCAAGCAAGATGAGGTGAGAGTAGATTTCGGATCAGCTAGCACTCCTTAAATAGTCGGTTGAATATGCTGATCTTAACCGTGAATGAGTTTCTACAGTGATAATGGGGGGTTGATGGGGACAGAGAATGGATTGACAAAATAAAGTGGAGAAAAAAAAACCCAAACGCTGTTTTATTCTTTGTTTTCCATATACAGAGGTACTGTCTTTTCAGGAGAGAGGCAGGAAGCACTCAAATGTTGCCAAGGAAGATGTTAAAAGCTCAGTTGTCCTTTGCATTCCCTGCAGAAGGAGGGAACACCTGCTGCCAAGCAGTTCTGTAAGCTGGTGCTGACAGATTACTTCATAAAAATTAATCTGAAGAGGTGAAAAATGTTTATTTAATGGTTATTAGTGAATAACTTATCCATAATTACAGTAGATATGAGAGAGCTTATTTGTGGCAGTTCCCCACCCCCCAGAGAATTACAGAGGTTGTTGGCTTGGCACTGAGTTCTTTGATAATGTTCATCAGGTCATTTTTCTGTGTGTTTTTTTTTTTTTTTTTTTGTGTTCCCATCTCTAAGATTTCCTTTCTCTTATCTCTTGTCTGTCTTGTCCTCCTAGGCAAGCTTGGAGGAAAGCAGCCCCTTTCATCTCTTTATGCAACGTGTAGTTCAGTGAGACTTTGGTTTTGCATGAAGCATTTAGGGGTCTCTGAAAAACAAATGATATGTAAGAGTAAAAATAGATTTATCTGTATGACACTGAAGTGTCATGTGATAAGTCTTTCTTTAAAATTATGCTTTGAAAAGTGTGTTTGTAATTTTAAATTTCTAATGAGAAAGTATTATAGAAAGCAAAACCTGTTCTTAGGAATGTCACATAATAAACTAGTTCTGTTTACTGCAACTTTTATGCCATGAACCTTATACCTTCTGGTAAGAGTTTACAGACTTATTTTTCCCTTAGGTAGCACATCATCTTTTTGTCCTCCCCAGCAAACAGCAGGAGTTCAGTAATTTCTGTAACAGGCCTAAAAAAAAAAGATATGCAGCATTCTAATTTGTGTAGTAATGAAACTGCTCATGTTATAAGACACTCTTACATAGATCTCAAGCGTTGAGACTTTAGAGTATTACATTAGGATGTCATGTTCTTCTCTGTTCTTCTACAACCTCACAGAGCTTTTCTGTCTTGTTTAAAGAAAGAAACAACAAACCCAAAACCCTCTGAAAGCTGTGATCCTGTTTGCGTTTGCCCAGATTTGCAGAGGCATATGGGAACATGAATTGACTACGCAGGAACTAAATGTCCCTGTGACTCTGTCCCTGGGGGCCCGTGGTGAGACTCTTGTTCACATTGCAAATCAGGAGCTACAGAACAAAATGCTGGATTTTGTCTTAGCACTTTTAAAAGGAATAACATTTTAATGATACATGCTATTGGCATAATCCTTCCAAAATGGACAATGATTTATATATTTCATGTGAGGACAGGATTCCTTAGGGGATGACTCATTGTTTTAGTCTGGAATAATTCCAGTGGGAACCTTTTTCAGAACTGGTTGATACATACCTTACATGGTCTTAGTTTGGGATTTTTTTTTTTTGTCTTTCGTTTTGTCTGATAATGTGTGTGCTTGGCCTATTAAAATTAAACTGTCTCTTTCCCTTCCGAGTCAAATCCAGTTTGTATTTACCAAGACCTTATATGGAGAAGGGAGTGTGTGTATATATATAAATATATGTACAGATAAATGTATTTATATATGTATATATACATATACAGGGGAGAAAAAAGAACTGGATCCTATTGCAAAGGCAGAGTTTATTTTTTAATAAAGGGGTGAATTTTGCTTTAAACACATCTTTTCACATCTTAGTTTGAACCCAAAGACAACAATTGCCAGCACAACTGCTTCCATTTATAGAAATAATTCAGTGCTGTAGATTGTGGGACTATACTAGTACTATGGCCTATGAATACTGAATTAACAGCCAATGGAAGCAGTACAGACTTGTATCATCTGATATGAAAACAGACTGTGTTCACTGACACTCCTGGTCATAGTTGTACGTTTTGTCCCCTTTTTAAATTCCCATTGCTACTGTTACGAATCAGCGCAGTCAAGAGAGCTCTGTAGCATGGATGATAAAGATGAACTGGGAAGCATAGATGCCCTAGGGAGTACTGTAAGGTGTTCCAGTAAAGGGCCTGCTGCATCAAGGATTTAAGGTAATCTCCCATTAGTTACCCTTTCTGAAGATGGGTAAAACATGTGCCTTTCTTCAGTCATTGGGGACCTCCCTTGATCTCCATGACTTTTCATCAATGATAAGAGAGTGACACTGCCATGCCATCAGTGGTCTCTGCACTCTTACCTCCATCCCTTCTGGTAGCATGGACTTATAAGGGTCAGGATTTCTTAAAAGATCCCTGACTTCTCTTTGACTACTTGTAACTTCTCTTATCCTTGAACCCTGTCTGTGGGTGCAAAGACTGCATAGACCTTTTGGTGAAGCCTGCGGCATAGAAAGCATTGAGCACCTCAGCATTATCTGTACCTGTTGTTGTTAAAAGTCACCCACCCTGTTCAGCAGTGGTCCCAATTTTTTTTTTTTCCTTTTGCTACTGGTGTGATTCTAGAAGCTTTTGCAGTTCTTAAAATGTCAGTTTTGACTCTAGCTGAGCTTTGGCTTTCCTAAAACCAACCTTATGTACCTGAGCAATGTTCCTGTGTTCATCCTTCGAGCCTACCCTTGCCTCTACTTCCTGTGTATGAGTTTTTGCACTGGAACTCTGTCAGAATTTCCCAATTTAGCCACGCTGGTCTACTGATATGCCTACTTGCTTCCCTGAGAACAGGGGTGCAGCTTTCTTGTGCTGAGAGGAGCGTGTTCCTGAAGAGAGCCTTAATCTTTCAGAGCTGTTGCCCGCAGGATACCACCTACCAGTTCCCTCCATCAGAAAACATCTGCTCGCCTAAGTTCAGGGTCTGTACTCTGCTACTTGCCTTCCTTGTGTTCCTTGGGATCTTGAATTCTGCTATATACTAGCACGTGCCAAAAGTATTTATTTTCCATCTGGGCCAAACTGGTTAAAGTTCAATTAAAACATTTTGAATATCAGTTGCAAATGTCAGGTTTTGAGTATGGATATCTTCCTATGTTTGATGGAAAACAGTGACTGAGGAAAGAAATTTCAAGAATCTATCCCAAAAGAAACATTAAAAAACAGTGGTGTCCATCAACCAGATGTGACTATAAAAAGATTTCCAGTCTTGGGGACCAAAATCTCAAGACAACAGGTTACAAGATTTCAGGTTACACGATTCGAGTTTAGAAGATTTCATCATCATCGGGTCTGTACGAGAACCCTAGCCCTGATTTGGTCATGAAACCAAACCCCAAACCGCCGACTAAACCTAATTTAGATCTGGATCTAAACACCCACTTCCTTTTCCTCATTTCCAATCAAAACAGTTTCAGTTTTGGTTGGTTTGAGTTCTTGGTGAAATCTCTTGTTTGGTTATTGTTGACTTTTTCTCCCATCACTATCTGCGATCTCAAAAAAAAAAAAAAAAATCAAACCCCCAAAACCAACAACAAAAACCAAACCCCAAAACAATCCCCCCTCCTCTTCACAGGCCACATGTTTCTATTAACCAAAACCACTGTCAACAAATGAAAGTATGGCAAAACACTGGTGGTTTCCTACCCCTTGTTTTTATAGTTATTAATTATATTTGGTTTTGGTCCTAAAATGAGATGTAAATATTTCATAAATCAGGTGAATTAGTTGTTTTTATAATTACATTTTATTGGATAAATGACAGAGTATATTTAAGTGGGCATAGACTCTACCCAAATATTTTCTGTGGTGGTGTTAGCAGTCTGTTACAGATGTGTTCATTAAATCTGGCACACAGATAAGGATTAAGTAGTCGTTCCTCCCTCCAAGTATTGTAACTTGAAAACCAAACCTTGGACCAACTAATGCACATCAAACTTAAGGCTCAGTCTTGGGCAGAGCCAGGTGCACCTAAATCACAATGACTTAGTTTAAATGAGTAGAAGAACATGACAGTCAACACAGAATTAGATTTATTGATCTTGTTCAGATTTGGTTTTTTGATAGTATACCCTTACGGAAATCTCTGATGCTTTTTCAATGTGTTGATTAAATGAATCTAAAGTTTTTCTTTTCTTTTTGAGTCTCAGACTAAATTAGGCTACTGAAAGAAGCTACAAAGAGAGTAAGCCAAGTCCACCTGAGAATCTCTGATTCTTACTGCTGCCAAACACCCTTGTTTTCAGACATTTCTACAGATTATGTCAATTAATAACTCGTATGTACTTAGACCATTATATCAAAATGGTATTTCCTGTGTCAGAAGCCTGACTGATCATGTTCTTACCTGATGCCTGGTCTCAAATGAGCACCTGCAATGAACTTCAGCAATAAGGATCTAATTTCAGAAATCAACCTGTGCCTTAGTGTTCATCTAGAACAATTCTTCAGATTGACCAACTTGTCACCTGAACCATCCAGGATGCAAAAGAAAAGGAGAAATGCTCTACCTTTAGAGCCAAGATAATTGTTAAGTACATGTGCTTTTTCTTCCTTTTGTTTGTGTTCATACAAATTAATTTAATAACTGGCAACTGAATAATTATGTTTTCTTTTAGCTTAGTATGGCTTGTGTAAAGAGTGTTTATAGGTTAAATGCATGATTCCAAAGGCTTTTTATTCCTTTATTGTGGTGATCCACCCGGAAAGAGTAAAATGGGTGCTCTAGAGGTAATCATGCTCTGATATCTCTGGAGCATCCAGAAGGTCAGAAGGTGTGCTTCTATTTATTTGAACAAATTAGTTTAAGAGTTAGTATTACATTGTTGAGGAACAAAAGTCTGTTCCGAACTGCAGATTGGTAAAAGATATAATGTAACATACAAGAGGAAACCATATGGAAATCCAGACTGTCAATGCAGGTATAAAGGGACTAAGTAGACCTAGACCCTGTATTTTCCCTCCCAAACCAGGTGCAGGAAGCAGGAAAGATGTGGACAAAGTCTTCTCTTATTCACTGTGGTGGAGGGGCTTTCGACTGGTCTAGGACAACAATAAAGTATTAGTCTATGGTGTGAGGATAAGAAATAATGATTGGAGGTGGAGGAGGGATCTGAAAGTGCTCGGTGGTTTAGTGGGATACAGCTTAAACACCATCCTTTACTCCCTAACAGCATAATCTAACCTTCACACAACAGTGTCAGTATGAAATTTAAAATTTTCTTTATTCAACACAGGGGAAGCAGCTGTTCTTTTGGGCTCTGTTCTGATTTGCATTTTGAGTGAGCCATCCTTTAGCTTGGTGGACTTTAGCAAGCAAAAACAGAGCACATACAAGATCACAAGTATCTGCTGCTCAGATGAAGGCACTGAACACAGGAAGCCCATGATTTGTTTGGCATGACAGATTCATCAGAACTATAAAGCATTTTTTTAAAATTATGATTTTTAGACTCTCAGACAGTGTTTACATACACAGTACTAGCCTGTATGCAGACAGAGGCTGGAGTTACGCCAAATGCCTACAAATTCAGAACCCCATCCTCAGCTGGTATGTATCACTGTAACTCCATTGACTTCAGTGAACTGGCGCCAGTTTACATTAACTGAGGAGCTGTTGCGTTATGTAGAACGATTTCTTTTTTCTCCTTCCTTTTCTTTCATTTTTTGATGAAAAACGTGGAAATGTCATTCTTGCTAGCTCAGAGGAGTCCTTATTTGGGAGATCCTCCTCTTCTCTTTTGACGATATTCTTTCTTTTCTCTTTAGATTATTCCTTTTTCTATCTAATTTATGATATATTTGTTCTAGTTTTCTAAAAGTAGCACATTAGGGGAGTGCCTTGTGCTTCCTGACTTAGCCCTGATGGATGCACATAGCATTTTATAAGTTAAAATCTCAGAGCTGTAGGGTAATAATTCCTTACCCTGTGATTAAAATATGCATTATATCATTGAAGTGGTATCCCTTTTGCATTTCTGTGAGACATAAGCATATCCCACAAAAGAGCAATCAGATGAGTATTTTTGGTCATTTCCCAGGGGCTCATGGAAGCAGTGGCTGAAGGGAGACTGCTGATCGAAACCAGTCAAAAAAGATCCTTCTCCTAAATTTAAATTCTCTCAAGGCTATATATAATAAAATGAAAGCTGCCTCAGACTAATGCTGTTAGCTAAAATGAGTAAAGGTCTGAAATCAGCTTTGTCACACAGTACTTTGGCCCAGACAAATCCATTTATATTTGTACCTTCCAGACCTGTCCTTTTATTTAGGAGCTGGTCCATCCTGGGAAAATATTTCTTTTACATAAACATTTGTTCATAGGTCTATTCCATGTCCAGTGGGTCTCACAAAAGTGAGAAACTTTTCCTTCCTGAGTTGATGGAAGTGTTCTAATCTAGAAAACTCTGTAATTGCTTAAGGGACGTTTCATATTGTTTGTGAATTTCTTTTTAAAAACTTCTTTGGACTCTAAGGTTCACTTTTCAAAAGTTTTTCTTCCTTAATTGTTATGTTGTCGTCTCTTGTCCTTGAGAAGAGGGATATTTTGGATACCTTCTCTGCCATATGTAAAAATTCTCCTTTATCTTCATCTTTACCATAATCCTTTTGGACATTTTCCAATTTTAAATGAACTTGCAGTAAGCAATGAATGTTTGAAGATGGACTTCATGTCTAATGTTGCTTGAGTGTCTGAATTTTTCTTCGTAATCTTTTGTTACTCTCTTACCTACCCTGTATTTTCTCATGCAGTCATCTTGAGTCACATAGCCACAGTCTGGCCAGATGTTCAGAAGAGCTCTGCTTCCATTTTGGCATTTTAATAAGTAGCAAGGTTTTGTAAAGCGCCCGCTGTGTGTCTGAAATTAGAGTTTCTGGGCAAAGTAAACTCTTGAAAATTAATGTCAGTTACATGCCTAAATTGGAGGTGAATTAGTTTGAAAAGCGGGCCTGTATTAGGAGTTTCTGAATTACTGAAAATCCACGTTACATAATTTTCACTACTAGAATTTGTTAACGTTAGGGTATCAGTGGTCTTCTCCAAAGTGTCGTGTTTTCCTTAAAACTAAAGATATGGAAAGAAACTCCTAGATATAGGGAGGCATGGAAAAAAAAGTGTTGACAACACAACAATTCATTCATTTCCTAACATCACAGGTCGTGTACTGTATTTTAACTTAAACAATAAGGCCATTGTTCATATGGGAAAACAAGCACAGTTTATGTAAAGGTTAAAAGACTGAAAAGGTTAAAGGCTGGTTTGGTTTTGGCAAGCTGTGATTTGCTTCTCTCAGGTGAAATGTGGAGGTTTCATGGTCCGGCAATTTGCTGAGCTCTTTGCTGGAGTGCCTACAGAAGAGACGAGAGGCAGCTGATTTACTATGACTCGGTTCTTCACGATGGCCAGTCTCACCTTGTTTCCTTGTGCTACATCGAGCTCTGCTGTTTTCATTTATGTTGTAAACTTTGCAGGGAAGGGACTGCCTCCTTCCTGTATGTTTATACAGTATCTCATTCCACGCAAGCCAGAGAGCATCCAAAAGCCTCCTTTTCCTTTGTAACATTTTAATAGATACAAAGAGGTTTTTCAGTGTTATAAAAGGGATGCAAGGATCAAAATCCTTGGAATTTCAGGGGAATTGACTGCTGCTTAACTGCCCTTCAGAGTCTCCTCTGCTCTTTCAGCTGCCAGACAGCTTGGGGTGGGAGTTTTTATTCAGTCACTCTCTAAAGCCTGTTTCTTTAAGGGGCTTTGGATCAGGACTTTTAGTTCTCCAGCCACTTGGGTTTACCAGTGTCTGAGAGGAATTGTGAGGATCACTCCATAACAGAAATTACTTGTGTCACTACTGATAAAGTGGTATTAAAAGTTGCAGCGGTTCTCCCCGATCAGCTCTATTTGTTAAGTTCAACTGCTTTTATCTCTAGAATACTCTGCAAATGGTATTTTATAGCCAGCCTTTAAAAAAACTTGGTCACTAAATACTGGTTTTGTTCCATACTGAAATTCCAGAGTAGAATTTGGTACTCCTAATGAGAATTGAGGTATAAAAGTATTATGTAGTCGGAGGAGTAGTAGGAGAGGAGAACTTAAATGCAGTAATATTGATGTTTATGCTAGAAAGCATAATTTAATCATTTAAACTGTATATGTAGAGAAGACTGTAAGCTACTGATTTTAAAATTTAGTGCTGATGTTTACACAATTGTGTAAATGCTACAATTCTGTCATTAAGTTTGCAAAAACAAGTGTTTAAATTTTGGCACCATGAAGCAGAGTTTTCTAAGACATTTAAGAGCATAATTGTGCAGATACATGGTTTTCAGTAGCTGCTTGTACAGGCTGGGTATCAGTGGCTCTGCCTTTTTGCTCCCCTGGGAACTGAGAGCTCTCAGCGTTTCTGAAAGTCACTCTGCGCTCCTCTGGGTGCTCAAACAGATATGGAAAAACTTGGGTGCCTTTCCAGACTTGGCTTAGCATCTGGATGTACCCAGTGTGCTATATACTTGTACACAACAGACTGTAAAAATAAGAACATGCACTGTTCAATATAACCTGTTTTAGACTTGCATTCTTTCTCCTATCATGCAGAGAAGCAGAAGTACAAGGATTTCTTTCTCTTCTAGATGTGTTTCCCAGATAATACTTGTTATGTCCCACCACAGGTAAAAGCAGATAGTCAGGGCTGTGGAGGCTGCTCTCTCTGTGAGAGTATGACGTGAAATTTCAGTATAATCCCACTGTAGTCTTGTGTTTACACAGCCATACTGTCCTGGGACAGCGTCTTGCACAGATTGCAAGCATTCTTGCTACGAGGAATCTGGGTCTGACAGGAATAGCCAATTCCCAAAGCTCAGCTCTGTTTAGAAAACTGGCTCTATTATCAGAGATTATGGCAGAGAGCAAACACTCCTCCAGTTTGCCATAGCTTTGCCATCAAAAGAAGCTTTCTTTTAGGAGTCTGAGTTACCAAACAGAGCATATTTTCCCAGGAACGAGCATTTGCTTCGAAGACGATGGGCAGGATCGCACTAACAGTGCAAGGCTGTTGAAGTTGGTTTTATTCTAAATAACCACAGAGCAGGGAGCCGTGCAGCGTGTGGCACAGAGATGTCTCACCAGACCGCAGGAGCTTGCTTGCATGGGGAAGTAGGCTGGCTGCATACACTTACAGCTGCATCCTGGCTAATAATTCCTGCTGAGAGGGGTTTTCGGCATATGGACTTCCAGTATTGGTTTGGTGCTGGGCTGCATCTCCACTGCACGGTGTAGGCCAAACCCACATGTAAAGGTACCCTCAGAGTCATTTGCTAGCACAGTGCTTTAGGGGATGTGATACCACACAAGTAACCGGAAAACTAGTGACTTTAAAAAATATCTTTTATTGTAAAACATCCTCTTTCAAAACAAAAAACTTCTGTTATTTATATAGCTGAGCACGCTGTGTTTGGTGTATGAGGGGAGACTGCTGTGTATCAACACACTCCACATTTGCAGTATTGCCCTTCAGCCATATTTCTGCTGGGGAGTGATTACTTCGTTAGAATCATAGCTTGATGAAAATATGGTTCCTCTTAGCAGATGCTCAACCCCTACATAGCAATTACTGTCTAATGTTTATTTTGCGGTGGTTGCTGAGAACTATTGAGTCACTGACATCTTTGTTGAGAGTCCTGGGTTGTTTTTGGTTTTTTTTTTTTCATAGTGCCATTTCATGAAGCCAAAATCTGATTCTCAATGTCTGTTGTTTCTCATGGGCCTTTAGAAAACTCCTAAAAAAGGCAGTGTTAACTGATTAGGGGCAGTTAGTATGGCCAGCCAGAAACACCAGAAGGTGTGTGAATTCTGATTGTCGTCTTCATACAGAGAGGGGTGAAGAGACTGACACAGCATATGCAGATAGCAAGCCTTAAATATATGTCAAGAGCATAAGTGTATTTGTAGCATGATCCTTGCTAATCCTCTGTTCATTTTCAAAAATGACAAAGTGAATTAAGAACCTACATTCCATTGTTTTAATATGATGTTTTGCCAAAATACCTTGAAAAGGTGGCTGAGGATCCTAATTCATTTAGCTATTGCTGGACATGTTAGCCACTGTGCTAAGGGAAGAATAATACCTCTACGGTTGAGTCAAGCAATCTGGATGTAATTTTCAACTGTCGCAGGGTCTCTGTACTTCCTTGAATAAGTCATGCAGAGATTGCTTGAGAAAAGGGTGTGAACTTCTGACTGCCATCCACATTTTCTACATTAGATTTTTGAAAATCCCCATTTATTTGTCACTTAAGCCTGTAGGTGCCTCTATTTCTGCTGCTTATTTTCCCAAAATGAGAAACCTAGATATCTGGCCACGGCAAGCACTGCTTGACTCTCAATGTTACCACCTACTTACGGACTCGTGACTCAGCTCCCCTTGCAGGCGCTGGGGCCCAGCTTCCCTGCTTGTTCCCTGCATGGACAGGAGCTCCCCTCAAAGGCAGGAGAGAGATGGCTGTTCAGATTCTGGGATCAGTTTGCTGGTGCCTTTGAGCATTTCTCTAAAGGAAATAAATAGTAAGTAAAGGATGTAGTGGGTCTGAGATGGTTACTCGTATGGTTCTTTCCATTTCTTACCCTGGAGTCCCTAACGTGCATTATTGTGTCGAGAACTGCTGTTGATGCAGCACCACAATACCACAGTTTTTTAACAAAAAGAAGGGAAAAAAATCAATTAGATGCAATTATAATTAAAGTCTACTGACTGCAAGTTTGTTCTGGCTGATTAGACAAGCTGAATGAGAAATTTCTTGATCATGAAATTTTGTATCATACCACCACATGTCCAACCCTTTGTTTACACAGAAACCTCCATATTATGCTTTGTTTATTTTAAAAATCAACTTCTATTTTTAAATATAATGACATGCTAGTAAAACCAAAAAGAGCATTGGCATATTCATGCACTAACAGCCTCCTTTTGTTACCATCTTTCCTCCTGGCAAATAAAATAGAAAATCATGCCTTCTGATAGGTCCATTTGTAAACTCAGCGGATGTGGGCAAATGATGGGCAAGTGAGGCAGCTGCATGATCAGGATTCCTGACTTGTGAAAGCAGTTTTTTGGCAGCAGCGACCAAGTCTTTGGTTTGTTTTGCTTTGGCTGGTCTCTAATAAGGCCCCAATTTCCTCCTTGTTCTGGCTGCTGCTGAATTGCTGATGAGTCTGGAAGGGCATCTCGGGGTCATCTGGCTGAGGGTTTGTGGGAGCTTGGACTGTTCATACAGCCCAAAAAGACTGATTTCATTGTGTTTTACCTGGTTCTCTTGAACAGTTCCAGGCATGATAATCTGTTAGATGCTATTTTCCGATAACTCTTAGACACTTTTGGAGACTGGCAAATAAAATCCACTGCTAGATTCCCCACTGTGGTTTCATCCATTCTTCTGTATTCCGGTCAAGATGTGGTGTCTTTCTCAAACGGACACTTGGCTGAGCTGGGAGCTGTGGGATTGATGTTTGAGTCACTGGGTGAAACTACAGCACAGTGCTCTTCCACAGTGATATGATTTAGGTTCCTTTGGTGCCAAGTATGAGAAGGCTTGGCGATGTTATTTTTAGGAATTGCTGGAGACTTGACACTAAGAAGTCTAAGCTCAGCACTCCAGAAAACTTCCAGCAGGACCCTCTCAATGACTAGCAGTGCAATCCTGGATCAGCCTGTGCTTTAACGTGCCTTAACAAGGATTACTCTGCAGAAGCTAATGCTTAACAAAACTGTGCTTGTGCGTTGTTTGTTGGTTTTGTTTGTGGTTTGTTTGTTTTTTTTAAAGTCAGAGTTTCTCTGTTAGACTAAAGTGATTGTGTGCTTGCCCAGCTCCCAGGTAGTGTGGGCATTTGCCTTGTGAAGCAACCACACATTTTGGAGGCTGGCACAATATGATTGCTGTATTCAGCAGCCCAGGCTTCTTGAAATTGCAAAGGACCATCCATTGAAAAGTAACAAGAGATCATGAGAAAGTTTGTGGGTGTTTACAGGAATTTGCAAATTTCCCATTCATTTTCTATGAGAGACTCACAAGGGCTGGCATTTCCTGACCAAAAAAAAAAAAGGAGGGGGCGTGCTGGGAGGGGTAAAAAGCACTTGTCTACATCATATTGCTAATCATGTATTCAAAGTCGCAGGAGGTATAGAAAGAAACTGAATAGGTCCATATGGATAATGGGACAGATAATCATAAGTCTGCACATCAGCCAGACTGAGAACTGTGAGATTTCGTGGCATGCAGAGGGATTGTATTGCTGTGGGCAACAACTCCAACTCGGACTTTCAGAGATTAGGTGGTCTGTGGTGTTGGCTCCTTTTGCACGTTACTAGTCTTGGATGTTGAGATTACATTCACAGTTCCCAAGTTCAAACCTCAGCATACTACACACCCACAGATTCCCACAGTCCTGTCCTACAAAATGTCTCCTCTAGCAGAAATCTCCCAGTCCTCGTGTGCTTTCTTTTTTTCACTGTTGCAATGAACAACTTTGTTCTGAAGAGAAGATTGAATGTAGCACGTTTTCCCACCTATGACTGGGTCTCTTGTGCTAAACCTGAAGAAAACGAGTATTATTAGATCCAACCCCCTTCACTCTTAGTTGCAGTGGAACATTTACTGCAACTGCACCTCTGAATTTCATGGCAAATGTTTCAGCCCTTTTTGCCTGCCTGCCTCAGTCATTCTTGTGAAAATGGGTGCAGGAGGCACGTTGCTGCTGGAGGAGTATCTTCACACAAATAACTCAATTAGTACAAGCAAAAAAGTTCAGTAACACCTGTTCTCTCTCCTTTACTCGCTCTTTATTGCTCGTTCTGGTTTACTTTTCCTGATTAAAAAGGGGCATGTATTTAGTGATCAGTCACAAGCTACAAATAATGAATAATATGTAATTTGGGAACCATCAATTAATGATTATAGCTCATCAAGGCTCCTTTGTCGTAGGTGAAATACAGATGCAGGAGGAAGACTACGTTGCTCTAAAGAGCTGGAAATCTTAGTAAATGAAGTAGAAAAAGGATGGTGTGGGAAGGGAAACAAAGTCACAGAGTAGTGACCAGTGCTACAGGAGAACTGACATCTAAGTCTTGTCTGTGAAACTGCTGCCTCTGCGTCTTTTTCACGTGACTTCTTTGCTCGTGTTTAGTTGAGTGGATCTTGTTCTTTGTGAAACATAACTTTCTGCTCAATTTAAGCACATATATAGTCCTGCTGGGGCTAAAGAGGCTTCTCATGTGGCTACAGTTAGGAACCATATGTATGTGCTTTGTTGGACTGGGGTTTGTAATACATATTACAGAAGTAATTAGACTAGCTGAAAATCAAAATCAGGAAAGAATACTTAGATAGTTTATCCACAGCAAATAATTCAGCAAGTCTGTCACCAGTGCACTTCTGGTCTGTATAGATATTGTACACAGTAATTCATCTCTATAGAAAGAGCCCATCAATAAAGGCCACCCATTCTTTCGCAGTGAAGACCACCAATCCTTCAGTTGTCATGACTTCTCTGAGCCCATTGTTCCTTACTTCCTTTCTCATATAATAATTCTGACTTCCATGACCTTTCTGTCTGCTCCTCCAACATAGATTTTAGAGCACCTACCACAGAAACAAAGCTGAATCCCAATGATTATTGGTCTTCATTCCTTTCACCCTAGATGGAGCTGTATTTTCCTTTCACTCCATTTCCGTTTAGACTTTCTTTTCCAATTCCTTTAAACTGTCTGTCTCGGCTGCATGGTTTGCAAAGGCTTCTTGTGCTGTTACTGTGTTTTTCTCACACCCCTCTGAAAGCCACAGGGTCAAAACAATGCTTCTAATCTCATTTGAAATCCCTTGTGTACTTTGTTTAGTTATGCTTCTGTGCCAGTTTTCTTGACAGATTTTGGTTTTAAATTGGGGTTGCTGTTTCTTCTCAGGGGTTGCAGTTTCTTCTCAGGGGTTGAAGTTCTGGCTTCACAGAAATCAATAAAAAGCTTCCGTTACCTTCAGTCAGGCCAGGGTTTTGTTCAGAGTCCTGAAAGAAGAAAGATTGTTATTACTTCTTGTTCCCACATCTCTCCAGTTTTATTAGACTGTATAGAAGTTTAAGAAATTTGAAAAACATTAGATAAGAGCACAGGTGAGAGCAAAATTTCCTTTAGCCTGTTTCAGAAGGATGGGTTTGGTTTTATTGATGGTATTGAGCCACAAAGGATTTTTTTTCTCAGCTTTAAATAGTAGATTTGTGGGTTTTGTGCCATTGTGCTATCCTTATTTACACTGAGTGTGTTCCAAACCCTTCTGAAGTTAGTGGAAACACTGCCATTGAACTCTGTGAACTCATATCGGAAACACGTGTTTCCCCACGCTGCCTGAAGTCAAGGGAAAGGCTACCTGTGGCACAAAAGACGGCTCACTGCAACAGACAGAGAAGCCTTCATTTATTCTGTGCTGTTTACTATCTCATTGGAGGGAATGCCTGCTTTATAAAGAATTAACTGCCTGCTTGTCTTCGGTATCTGCATAAGCCCTCAATCTTAATATTTGCACTAATAGCAGAAAAATGTGTTGTCTGATAGCTGTAAAATAGCAGAAGGTCGTAAAGCCCAAATATGTTAAAGGATTTCTTTAAATTGTTTTGGGCTTCTGTCTCCATTTGCTGCATTTTAGTTGTTTTTTTTTTTTGTCTAATAATTCCATATAGAATATGTAGATTATAGTCAAGTTTACCTCTACATCTGAACCATGTGGAAGAAATTTGAAAGGTGGTGCTTTGAGTGCAGGCAGAGGTAGGAATCAGCAGTGGGAACCAGCTCTGTATTTTTTCCAGTATACTGTAGAATTCTTATTTTTGGACATTTGGCAAAAATTGTACTGTGGAAAAATAGGTGTAATCATTGTAAGCTCTCCCTGTAAACATGGGCAAGAACAGGTGAGGAATTAAAAAATTACAGAGCTATTTGGCAGGAGTGTTCTTTGGTAACAGGAAACTTGTTCCTAACTAGAGCTGTGTATGAGACACCAGGCACTCCAAGTCGAATTTGTTGCACTAACTGCGCCCTAGGGGTTTGCTGACCAGTTAGAAGGATCAACAGAAGAAACAATAAAGCGTTTTTATTAGCCTTGAAGTCAGACCAGTGGGAATTTTTCGAAGAAGGGCCTACCCTAGATCTTTTTCATCAACTAACTTCCTCCAAGCGATTTGATAACAAGAGAAATAAAAACAATCAAAAGAAGGGGTGGGGTGGGGAGAAAAACCTACCATTTGTTAATTACACAGTCAGATGTTTTGGAAATGTCAAAATGTGGCAGCTCCATACCATTTTTGTCAACCATTGGGTGTAAGTGGTTGCAGACATCTTGTCTCTATGTTGGGAAACTTTAAGAGCAGGATGAAGTTTGTATGCGGATGAAAAGTACACTGTTATTTGGACCTGAACTGTGTTTTATTAATGACTTGCCGCCTCATCCTCATGATTATTGCATTCAAAGGTCTCAGACAAAACAAAGGGACTGTGCAAACATACATTGAGAGACAGGGATTTTGGCTGGAGAAAAGCTTTGAGTCATTAATTGTACATGATGTTCTCAGTGGCAGTGCTGTATCTGCTGCTGTCAGGTCAAATAGTTTTTTCTATTTCTCTACTGTCCAGGAAAGCTGCAGCAATGGAGTTAAGGAATGACTGCCCTTAGCTTAGCTTGGTGCCCTCTGGGTCAAGCTCTAAATATTTTATCCTGACAAAAATAAAGATCAGTGATCTCAAACAGTGGTACGGTTGGCTTGCTGGATAACAGTACGTCTAGAAATTAGACCTTTTGAGTTAGGCTTTTTTTCCTCTTCCATCTTACTCTGACCTACATCACCATTGCTGTAAAAGATAAAAGCCCAAACTATTGATTTCAGTGGGAAATAGGTACACAAATACCTTTAAAGGTATTTGATTTAATACTGCATCTAATATGCACTGAAGTTAATAGCACACTCTGAATTGATTCTGCTGAGCATGGGCTCAGATCCTTTTATACTCATGTTGCAACTGAAGCTTTCGACACTGCAGAAACGTGATTCTAAACCAGAGTTCTTAAGCAAGGTCACCTGACTTTCAGTGTTGCTTTAGTTCTCTTGAGTTCAATGAAGCTGAAGCTACTTTCTTTTTTTAACTGTGCACGAGTTTCTCAGGTGCTTAAAAGTAACATCAAGGGACTCAGTGAAACTTTTCTTGCAACTGTTGACTTACTTGAATTTTGAGTGATATTTTTTCCATATCAGAGTTGAGAAACTTAGTCTGTGAGTACCTCTGTATCATTTCTTGACTCTTATTTTTAGAGATGACCATCAGGATTTCAAAGCAATAAAGTTAATCTAACCGTATGTCACTACTCTGTCCAAAGTCTTTGCACACTTAAAGTAGAGCAAAATTATTTCTCACTGAACAGGCTAGTCAAAAACCTGGAAATACCACAGCTGATGAACTGGTAACAGGTTGGGCCAACTTTTTTCTTTTTCCCTTTATAACTACCAGTTGCTGATTTCCTTATTGTCAAGGTCACTAGAAAGCTAAGGAAAACTTTATTCCCAAATGCTGGGATTACTGGCATTTTGTGCTATTTCTTGAAGAAAAAAATGTAAAAAACGTGAAGAACTTGCAGAGTCTCTGCCCTCAAGTCTCTTTACAAGAAGCTATTTTTTATTATTAGATACTGGACCAAGCTGCTCTGCAATTTTTCCACTGCTATTAACTGTAAATAACTTCCAGCTTGTGTTAACCCTTTTTGCTCATGACAAGCAAAACTCTTTTGTATATGTTGGGTGTAACGAGAGAAACAGATGAGCTGAGAATTTGAGGCTGGATCTGAAGCAGAACTCTCTTGCGTTGGGACAGTCTTTATGAACTCCTTTGCTAACATTCTCATTCCTGACTCCCCTTAGAGAGTGGAAATATTTTTATCGGGTAGAACATTTTGGGAAATACATCCATGGTAATGCTGGATTTGATCTTGCGCCCGCTGAAGTAAATGACAATGTTCTTGTTAGCCTTTGGGAAATGGCTGTGCTCTGCAAAGACTGTCCCAAAAAAACCATTAGTATCTATCTTGATAAGTCCAAGCTGGAAAGCTGTAGCTCTAAATTCGATTCCTAAATCTCTGGTTGTCTAAAGGCAGCAAGCAGCAAGACCTCAGATATGACTGGGGCCTGTAGATGCTATCTAACAAAAAATGCTAATAGGAATAAAAACATTAATACATGTTAAGGAGGAAAGCATCTCTTTTTCAGCAACTCTTGAGAGGGAAATTTTCTAGCCCTGTGCATCCCCTTCTGGAATGCCCGTGTAATGCCGAGATTGTATCCCAGTCTTGATTCCTAAATGCTCTACCATGGCTTAATTACAGAGTGGGACTCTGCGTGAGAATTTTCAGATGCCTTTATGGACACTATAGACAATGGAAACACACAGAAAAAGTACGTGCTTCAAAGTGCATGATGATTTGGAATCTAAAGAGTCCAAGATTAAAGATGCTGAGATACCTAGTACAAGAAATCCTATGTACCTGTGAGGCTGCATTCATACTGAGCTGATCTGTATTTTAGATGCTCCACTCATGCATATGAATCCAAAGAGTGACCCTATAATGGAGATAGAAGATGCAGACTTCCCTTTAAAGGGCAAGTTGTTATCTGTCTTTACACACAACAGTGTAAGCATCTCTTCTATGAAACTTAGAAATTTATTTTCACATTAAGAACTCTTAGCAGAGAAATGCAGTATGAAGTGGATTCATTCAAAATCAACCTTGTCCACACTGATGCCACATCTTATAGATGGGGAAAATTTTATACCTACTCTCATTTTGTCACAAAAGAAGGAAAAAAGTGGTTACTATGACCATTTAAAAATTCTTGCACTAAAAGGATTCCCAGGTACTCTTGCATTTTTTAATGGGAATTATGGCACAGAGGCACTGGCCTATAAAGTTCATTAGGCATTTAAAATATATTTGAGCTTCTTGGCCAGACAAAATTAACAGTTGGCCGGAGGTCATGCAGGAACCTTTCGGCAGGGCTGAAAAGTGGTTCCAGCCTCTCTATGGAGAAGGATTCCAGCTTTTCACTTTCTCTTCTGGGTGCTAAACAGAGTTCTCCAATTTAGCATCCGCTGAAGCTACCAGAATCTTACTACTGGCTTGAGTAAAAATTAGGTCATGTATTAAAAGGATGAGTAGCTGTATTATCACAAACGTTATCTGAACTGTACCTACTTATCCTGATCAGAAAAGTGGTTCTTAGAGTTTTACATGTGACTTTTTATTCTCATTAAGATTGTAAGTATACTTGGTGGAATTTCTTCTGGTTTCTGTTGCAAATAACTGCCTTAGTTGCATGTTTTTTTCTTTTTGCAACTACACCTGTCAGCTTTCTATCTCCACCATGAGGAGAGCATCAAGGCCTCTTCAGGCTATGTCTTCTATGCCTCTGCCAGTTACTCTCTTCCCATGGTGTCCCAAGCCTCAGAAATAACCATGACATCCAAAATACCTAGTCTCTGTTGGAAGTTGTGACCAAAAAGAAATATAACTAAGTTAATATTTTTAGTGCTTGATTTTTTTCAGGACTCCACTCCGTGGGCTTTAGATCGCTAGCCAGGAGACTACTATGGTGGCAGCTGCAATAGCGTGATGGATAAATCGCCTCTCCCATCCTGTTTCCTTCATCTGGGATTCTGAAATATGTTCATATGTCAGAAAAGGTAAGTGCCAGGTTCTTTGTGTTTTCATCCACCATCTTTGCTGCTAATAAGAATGAGTCTGCTAGATTTTGGGACCCAGTTAGACTCATGGGTTTCTGAAATTCTGAGTAGTTGTTTGATTCTGCTGAGCCTGATGCAGCAGAACAGATCTCATTACAGGTTTGGGTCCCAGGTCACAAGAGAAAACAACAGATTGATGAAATGCACATAAAGAGGAGGGAAGACAAAAGGAGCAGAACTGGGAAAGGTTTAGGCAGGTCAGATGAGGGAAGGCTTAGTCTGGCTGTCTAGTCCAGTCCCAATGTCATGTTTTACATTTCTGTCCTCCATGGCGGCAGGCAAAGGAATAAACAGGGGAAAAAAAAAGAAAAGCGTGGTGGTGGGGGGAAGTATGCTAGATAGAAAACTACCAAGTTATATTATTGATGTGGAAACTTTGAACATGTACATAGCCCAGAACAATACTTAAGTTCTGATAATTTTACCTCTAAGCAAGGTAACTGGATTCAAATTGTAAAGTAAGTGTCTAGAAGAAAATACTTTGTTTTCAAAATTAAGCTAGAAGACTAAGACTCAGCGCTGGAAGGCTACACTGTGTGCTACAGTTTCTTCCTGATGAGTTTGCAAATCTTCCTCAAATTATTAATTCATACTGTTCATTTGAAATTTGAAAGGTAGAAGGTTTTATACATCAGTATCTGGATGAAAAAGGGAGAAGAAGGAAGCAAGAGGTGGAGGTGGGCTCTTACGTGTTGTATTTTGCTTTAAAGTCATATGTTAAAAATAATCCCTTTGCATTCAACTGTAGAAACAGTGTCAGAATCCACAGGGGGCTGTTGTGTTTGAACAAGATTGCTCAATTTGTTTTTGGTTAAGCATAATTATTTATTACAAGACATGCAAGTATGGGTAATATCATCTGATTCCTGGGAGGGGGTGTGTGAGTTTGGTTTTGGTTTTTGTTTTTGTTGTTTCTCTCTGTGTCTTGGTTTAAATTTGTATCAATCACTAAATTTTTTGACAAGCAAAAGGAATGTATTTGGGTTACATCTTAAAAAGCATTATTTATCCTGACCAAAAGAACAGGATAAAGAGCAATCTTGACAGATTTCTATAATGGAAATGAAACAATCAACACAGAAATATGAGGAAGAAATTACACCCATTAAATACATCTAGACTGATGAATGATATGATAGCTGCCTATTCAAGTTGGAAATTTTACACATGATTGAAGCTTTATTTAGTCTAATGAAATGTGCTTCCTGAATGCTGCATCTGAGTGACGGCGTGACCTAGAGCACAAAAGAAAGTATTATGTGATTAGACTGAGATCATTCTCATTTAAAGTCATTGTGATATAATTTTAAGTTTTTAATTAGCAGCATATACTTTTGTGTCCATTGCCTCTTTTATTGTGAATACCTTTTCAGGTCTTGTCCTTCCACAGGCTTGTTTGAAACTCAGCACGGATTAACAGCAAAGGGGTTTAGAGCTCATTGATCTTTTTTTTTTTTTTTTTTTTATCCCCCCGCAAAGAGGTGAATGGTGAGGGGGAGGAAGCTGATCTTTTAGAATAGGCTCATCTCGTGCTGAATTCTTCACATGGTCCATAGTACATTCTTTAAATTTTCTTTAGCTCGGAATCCAACTTAAATCCCTTGTTTAACCTATGAAAATATTGATAGTCGCATCCTTTAAATTAGCGACGTTATGTCAGAGTTATTGTTGAAGCCACTGAATCTAGATGTATTCCCTTCACCTCCTTAGCTACGGCAGCTGGGATTTCATGAGCTGTGGCATTATACTGCTTTACTCCAGCTAGGAGTTTGTACCTAGATCTTCTACACCACACATTTCTTACCTCACTTCACTTTTATGAGCTGGGTCTTTACTTTGAAGCTGTTTTGTGTACCAAGCTGGAAGGCAACTAGCCACACAGAAAACACTAGTGTTTTGATTAAAAGCTATTAAATCACATTTGACTTGTGCAAAATTTAACATGGTTCATAATACAATTTTATGAGCTATTGAGATTTCTGGCACCATAAAATGATTTTGTTAATGGGTTTCAGCAGTTGTTACTTAAAGCGATGTTAAAAAGTAATGAAGGGGGAAGTAAATGCAAGGGGTGAGCTTGCTTCTCAAGTCCACAGTTCTTTCCTTTCCTAGCTGGAGCACATTAGTAGGGGTAAGCAAGCATTAAATGGATTCAATGTGCTCTCTTTGTGTGAAAGAGCTCACTGCAGACCCCGTATTTTTAGATGAATATGAACTTGCTGACCACAATCCTGAGTTTTAGCTTGTTAGTTAGGTTGACTGATGAACACCCAGGACCAGACAGATAAGCCAGACACTTAATCTATCTACTGTATGTGTTCAGTCAGACTAAAGCTTTATCAATCATTTCGAACTGCATTTCAAGAGCATATTGTATAGTTTCCCGTTACCATAAACCACTGAATTTGGAGTCTGTAGCAATTTAACCACCTCCTTCATAAGGTATCCATGTACCTGTAAGTACCTTATTTTGTGCCCATATGGAAGATGCATATCTCATAATTCCTTAGCACATTTTTTTAATTGCAGCCCTTAGTTAAAATTTCAGGGGGCAAAAGAAGAAAGTCAGGAACAGCCTCTCAATAAGAGCTTTAAAAATACCTCAATTTGAAATTTAGGATAACTTTCTCAGATCACTTTTTAACTCACTGTATGGATGTCTTCTTGATCAGCCTTTTGTTTCCTGCTACAGTGAAAAGTAGCTAAAAAAAGAAAAAAAAAAAAGAAAAACTAAAAAAGTTTATTAAAAATGTGTGTATGAATTGCAGAATAAAAATCCAGTGCTGAGAAAGGCAAAAGAAATTCTTTTCCTAAAGACAACTTTCCCGGTTTTTGCCTGTTTTAATAGTTTTTTTAATCTGTTTTGACACATCCAGTTGTACAAGCTAACAGTACATATGTTTCACAAAGGTCACGCAGCATATTTACAGGTAAGGAGGGCCAATTCACCTGATCACTTGTGATACTGTATGCGTAGTTTAGGCCTCAGATTTGCTCAACCCTTCTTTTTTTTTGCCAGAGCACTATGGATATAAGAACTACATCACACTGAAGGTTACTTATTCCTGTAACCTGTTTTGGCTAGTAACCAAATGTGGCAGTGGAAGGACTCAAGGTTTGTAATAGCAAATGTGGGATAACCTGTTCCTCAGTGTTAGATCACCTCAGAGATTCCCTGCAGTTACTGTCTGGCTTAAGCTTCAAGACATGAGGTTTAATAACCATTCCAAAACTCACGTTAGCACCTCAGATCACGAGAAGCTCAGATACTCCCAACACCAACAGAGATCTGTGACTCCTTTTGGAGCCTTGCTGAGGTGATCACCTACTTGTTCCATTTGTGCAGGACAGCTTTCCAACCCTTGGCTCCAAGGAATAAATTAAACATCATGGCTTAATTTTTAGAAGCCTCCATAGTTACATCATCAGAGTTTTGCCTTCATTGTTTTTAGCTGTTGTACCTTTTTTTTCGTTGGTGGCCATAGTAAGCGCACGTTGGTGTGCACGGATTGCCTTTGGTCTCAGAAGTGACTCTGCTAAATGGTTGCACAGAACAGATTGCTGATAAAACACAAGGAAGAGGTGGTATGTGGGAAGCTGCTGGACCACATTTAAAGGCATGCAGCAATTACATAAGTTACAGCTTATCAGTAGCAAGTTCTTTCATTAGCTTCCCTTCAAATTGTGTTTTGTGGTTTATTAAGCATTATTTTCTGATAAATGGTGAAGTCTGAGTACAGTTTCCATAGTAAATGGCTGGTCTAGATTTGGACCAGCCTTTGTGCATTATAAACCTGTTAACAAATACTATTTTCAGTCGTGGTGTAGTGGCTAGCATTGAAGAAAGTTGAGAAGGAGGCATGATAATGTCTATGGGACAAATTACACATTGCAAACAAATTAATTATATGTAATGCTTGGCACAACAGACATGAATTTTGAGCATGACCATAATACATGTTTTTACTGCCAACAGTTATCATCTGCTTAAGTCACGTCTTGGATGAAGAATGGATGTTGTGATGTTATGGTAAATGCACAGAATATGAATAAGTGGACACCTATGGTTTTAAGCTGAAGATTAAGTACTTGACTGTGGATATACTTCAGGTGCATTCAGAGAGATTTGGTTTCCCATGCTAACTGCAGTGAATGAGTGGGATTATTTCCATGGGTTTCAGTGGACTTTTGGATTGAGTCCCGGTGCCTGATCTCATACTTTGCTTAAAGGAGTTTTCTGAGAACATGCAGGCCTGAGCATCCAAGGGTCTAGCGATGCTGGAGTGGTTGTAAAGGGCCACGGCAAGGCCCTTTATTTACAAGTTAACTTTCCCAGTGTATTCTGTGAACTTTAGGCAGTTGGTGGTTTGTTTTGCCTACTTAAAGTCACACTGAGGAAGAGGTAGGGCTGCATCCTTTGACAGACAACAGATCAGCTGGTTACAAATGTTGATCAGCTGTATAAAGCAGAAGGGGAGACTACACTAAGATTTAAGTTTTGGATTCATGAACTGTGGGAAAACTAGTTATGCAGCCTTTTAGGTTTCCTCTGCTGAAATGCAACTCTTAATCACTGTAATTTTGAATGATGCTTAAATGGTTTCTCGGACTATGCGAACCACAGACTGACCCAAGCTTTGCCAAAGAATGAAGAAGAGTCACTGTGCTTCTTCAGAGCATGTTTCTGAGATTTGTCAGTTCTACTCACACTTCTCAGGCCTGGGGAATGAATGGAAAGTGGTTTCCAGGGATATGCCGCTGATAATTATGAAGAAACTCACAGCCACACCACAAAAAAAACCCAGAAACTTCTAATGGTACCTCTACTGAGAAATGAATGATAGTGATGAGGACATAGTTTAAAAATACAACACAGGCTTTTTTGTTGTAAAACTTGTTTCAGGAAATCCTGCATTTTAGTGGGAATTGTTAATCTTTGAAAAATGCTGAGTTTTAAGAATTTATAATGCTGTGTTATCTTTTCCCAAGGTATGAATTTTGGTCCTAATTTGTGATATACTTATGTAACGTGAAATTCAGTCCGTAAAGATACTTTTCTGAGCATTTTTATTGCATAGCTATGTAAGTGTTCTTATGCAAATAGAGGCAATAAATACAGCTTAAGGCTATATATGTTACAAGTAAGGAATTCCTCATACGTTTAAATACATATTTTAGAAGCAGGTTTGGAGCTGATTTTAAAATCTACAGTAGAGTGATACCAGTTTATATCATCAATATCTGGCCTTTTCAAATTCAGAGAGCTCATTAAAAATAAAATTTGTGATGAGGGGGAGAACAGTGTTATATCATATAGCAAGTGAGCACAGGGATGACTGGCAAGAGAATGGTACACTACAGATGAACTGGATGGTGGACAGATTTGCAGTGCTGTAAATCACATGGGAAAAGTCCACTGTTTATTTCTTTTTCACCCCCCCATTAATTTACCGCAACCACAAGCCATGTGTTCCAGTTCCTGTCTGGGAAAAGAGGCTGGTTAGGCCATGTTGTGACTTAGTTGAACCAGTCATCTAAAAGCAGCTGGAAAACCCCAAGAAATTCTGAATTGCTCATAAAAGAGCCAAGGAACATCGTTTGTAAACCGCTCAGCATAGGGACAAATCCATTCTGGTCATATCGTTGTGCTCCCTGTTATGTATCAACAGCCGTAACAAAGAACATTAGCAGTTGAAGAGCAAGTGGACAAAATATTTTCAATGAAAGCTTATGCATTAAAATGATTGCATTCACAGTCCACCAAAAGTTTGTGTTCGATGTTAGTACAGCAGTGACCTGTATGAAATATCCCAACAACCACCCTTGTCAAAGTACGTAGGAGATGTGCTTCGTATAGATAATGTTGACACTTGCACTTTCTACCCTAGCAGCTGTGGCCCAGCTGAGTCAGGATTCACAGCATTTTTGCTGACAGTCTTTGCTCTATAGCATGGATTGTTGTCTCATGCGTTCCCTTTTCTTGGAACAGCACATTTTTGGGGGGATGGCTTTTGAAAGAGATGCACATCTGAGTGGATGGTATAAATTCTTAAGAAAACAACGTTGGTTTGTAGCTACTTTGTGCCCAGGCTGCAAGCAGTAGCTCACATATAACCATCCTGCCCCAGGAGCAATCCAGAAAACAGGTGAACTTCTGCTTCAACTCCTCCTTGCCCTTCTTGCTTTCAAGGGGAGCAAAGAGAAGCATGTTCCTGTCCCTTAAGTGACACAAATAATTTCCTCTTCTACATTAAGGATGTATGACAGCCTTGGAGTTCCCTCTTCTTCAGCTGCTCCTGGAAGATCAAGCCTCTTGCCTGCCCTCAGCTGTGACCTTTGATGCCTTATCCTGGAGAGAGGTGGGCATTTTTATTGTCCATATCAGCCTCTTGGCCAGCAGATATGAGAACTAACAATTTCCCACAAAATAAGGAAAAGTGAAAAATGAAAATTTAGAAAGAAAAGGGTTGATACTCTTAATTATTCAAGGGAAGTTTCCCATTTTAGGTGTCTTTTGAAAAGGGAGTAGCTGAGCTGCAGTAGGTGGCATGGAGGAAAAAGGGTCATGTAAACTTTTTTTTTTTTGCTTTGGTTCAAGCTTTGATGTGGATCTCTTCCGCTTTCTGCATTGCTTAAAAACATACCACCTTTGCTTATGCATATCTTAGTGGTTAGTAACAGAGAAGTGACTAAAAATGAGCATTTTTGAGTATTGGTTTGGAAAGCTTAAAATCCAGTAGACTGATTTTTCAGATAGCTCACCTGTGACTAAGACATGATGAGTAAAGCATAAGTTATCATGTTGAGCACCAGTATTGTACTACGTGTATGTATTAGAGCTTCATCCCATTTGTGTTTGGTGTTGTATGTGTAGGCCAGACGCAGCCCAGGTCAGTGTATATAGAATTTCCTGTCAGTCAGAGGTTCCCTTTTAATTCTTCAGTCCCTCAGTTGCTTGCATGCTTTGCGAGCAATTCTGGTTTCTTGCCCTTTCATGTCACAGTCCACAATGAATTCTTTCCTTCACAGACTTTCTGTCACTGCAATGGTCCAGCACCAAGCAGAATGCCAAAGAGACCTTGAAAAGCACTCTTCAAACCAAACAGAAACAGCAGATCTACTCAAACAGGACCAGGCTACAGCAAGTAAACAATATTTGAGCTTTCCTTATGAATAACTCATTTGTGAGTGGCAGTAAGCTATGCTAAGCTAGAAACTATTGACATCGAGAGTTTCGAAGGTTTGGTGGGTAAAAGGGAAACAACCTGTGACCAGAAGAATTAAAAGAAACACTCAGAAATGACATCAAGCCAGTAGATGGAAGAACTCAAAACTACTGATAACAAAACAAAAACAAAGTTCAAATTACATTTCCACGGGTTCCAGTTCTACAGTCATATGCAGTACCAGTCTCCAGATAAAGATCTGGGTTTTCATTTGTATAGGGCTGTAGAACGCTTCGGGTTGGAAAGGACCTTGAAGCAAGGTATGTAAATAATGTCCTCACCTGAGGACTGTTTAACCTACAGAACCACAAAAATACAGCATGTGGCACACCTATCTTCTAATATAGTCTCCACTTTCATGGAAGGGAAAAAGAATGTGATTATTTTTCTCACACCTGGATTTTAACCACTGGAGTGCTCTTCCAACTTGACGTGGTTGTGGGTTTGGTTTTTTTTTTGGTAGCTATTGAATTCCCACAGAAATCAAGGTGAATTTCAGGTGGTGAAGAAACTGTAAGTGAGCTGACAACTCTCCCTGTGGCCTTAGAAGGCTAAGCACTGAAAGATAGAGCATGGTATGTGCAAGAACACAGTCAGGGAAATGGAAATATATCTGGGAATTAGTGTAATCTTCCCTACTTGTGAGATTGATAAGGGTGGTTGTTGCATGGTTTTAAACTTCGGTCGTAGCTTAAAACATCATCTTTTTCCCTTAAGATTTTATGTTCAACTTTTACGCTCTTTTTTTTGTTATAATTTTGGTTTTGAAACTCTAGCTTTTTTTTTTTTTTTTCCTGAGTGCATATTCATATTTTGCTATCAGTTGAGAATTTGAAAGAAATGTTGGTCTCTTGGATTTCTCTATCCCAAGCTTAATCCTTCCCAGAGACTCAAGTGAGATCAAGGTCAGATTTTGTCATCAAAGATGGAGAGGGCACATTTTGTTCCCGGGGTGTGTCAGCCACACAAGTCTTACGTGGTTTGATGAGTGTGAAAGGCTGGAGTGATTTAGTAACTTGGGTGTGAGGAAGGAAGTCTTATGTTATAATCTACCCCTTAAATTTAAAAGAGCTAAAACATTTAGAATAAGGGCTAACTTGTGTTGTGAAAACAGAGCCATTCAACAAAGAACCTTCCTGTTTACCGTTGGCACTGATACACTGTTTACTAAAGAAAACACTAGATCTCTGTTGAAATTTACCCATACTTACCTGTGTGTACCTGAAGAATAAAATGCTCCTGCACATGAAAAATTATCTTGATTTGAAAACTCTGTATGTGGAGATTTTGCAGTTCAGAATTATCCAAGTGTGTCAGTCTGTGTTTGAACCCATGTATATGACATAGCTGATGGCCGTGCGTGCCAGAACTGTGGACCATATCCATCAAGTATTGTACAGCACACAATTAGAGGCTCAGCCTACAGCTACTGGGGCTCATGGGAAAGTTCTCCTCTGGTACAAAAATAGGAGGAACAGCCTTCTGACAAGAGCTGGCACCTTCATGACAGGCATATCCTTTCACACTGTGGTATAATGCAGTTCAGCATGCTTTGAAGGCCCAAATTGGTGGTGGTCCTGGCTTATCTTTCAGTAGATACTGATCTTTATCACCGAGTCATAACAAACTGTTCAGCGGAGTTGGAGGGGGTGAGAGAAACCTTTGGCTTCGTTTAGAACAAGTCTGACGTGAACATTGAGATATTCTGTACTTTGAGTGGCTGGCCTTTTTTTTTATGTCAAATTTTAAGATGTACATAAAAATAAGCATTATATTAGACCTACTCCATTGCACTGGATAAAACAAAGAGTACATTGCAATGAGATGTTCAGAATGTCAGGCATAAAATTCTTGTACCTGAGGACATTCTGTTTAATTCTTTTGTCATTGCAACTGAAGGATATGAAGTGAGAATGGTGTCTGTTCTAGTATAATTTCTCAGGCATATGCAACTTTGCCTTAGTAACTTGTGATCCACTTGATCCAGAGTTTGAGGAGAGAAAACACAAAATTATTCAGCGATTGGAGGAAAGTAGGGCAAAGTGTTATCTCAGAGCTGTGATATTTGGCTTCCAGTGGACACAGAAACTTGACACAAATCAAATGTCAAACTAGCTGATAGTAGACAGGAAGGATTAGTGTTGACACAGCAGACCTGACCCCTACCAGCAGCGTAGCTGTGTTTAAATACAGCCACGTCTATCTAAAATCACCCCAGGCGTATGAGCAGTAGAAACTGTAGGTGAAGATATTGGAAACATGGTGCGTTAGGACATTCTCATGTCTAATTGGGCTGACAGCTCAGTCTGGATGGAGGACAGTGTTTATTTACTCATTGTTGTGTGATGAGCAACTAGAAAGATATGCCTGCTTTAGCCCATGCTGATACTGGTCCTAACACTGTCTGGCTCCAGCTGCAGTAAGCCAGGACAATACAACACAAAAACTTCCTATTCACCATCACTTCTAAGTCTGTCCTGGCTCAGATATGCAATGACCTCAGACAGCAGTTGGGTCTAGTAAGGAATTTATCTTCATGGAAATGTGACCTCTTGCTACCAGAAGGCTACAAAAATACCAGTAACAATGGTAAATGAAGATAAAGGTTTATCCTGGCCAAGTGTTGCATTTTCAAAACAGTTCAACCCCGCCATGAAACAATTAGTTTGACATAGGTTGCTGTCTGAAGCTCTTAAAGAAGTTATCAAGGTAATGGTTGAAAGAATATGCTATTATTATTGTTTTTATAAGTGAAAATTACTGGATTGATTCTCTCTTATTTTGAGTGATGTAGACATTCAATATCAGTTTTCAGATCCCAGAATCCACTTTGGCTACAGGAACAGAGACTTCAGGAATTTCAGTTTTTCACTGAGGAATTAGTTTTCTTCCTCTTTTAACCTCCACCCTCCACACTAGGAGTTCATACTCTGTATATGCTTTTAATCTTGACTTCACTATATTTTACTGTGGCTAGTTTTTAGTTACAGTTTAATAACTTCAGCTTTATTTTGCCTCAGGCCGTATTATAATGAATAAAAAGCTTTTCCTGTGATTTAGCTGAATTTATACAGCTGCCCTTGAAACAGCTGCATAACTTTTCCTACTGACTAGGAAGGGTGGCAGTTTACTCAGCATAGACTGATCAGCTGAATTCTACTTCCAAACTCAATTTTGCCAAAAAAGCATGTGGAAACAAATCCAGATCCATAAGCATGCTTCCAGATATTTTGTGTGATGATGTTATTTCTTAAATGAAAGTTATCCTTACCCCCAAAAGTAATTTAGACTGAATAAGGACCATATTTTTATATGATTCTATATGGCGCTTTGTGCAATGAAATATTTAATCTGATGAAGGCCTCTGGCACAGCAACAATAGCTACTTCCCAGTTTCCAATCTTATAAAGGAAATGGTAAGTACATTTGTGAAGAAGCTTGCATCAACCATTGGGTGCCTTATAATTGCATGCTTCTAGGTTCTTCCTGTGAAGACAGCTTAGAAATAAGTCAGATCCAGCAACTGCTCCATCAAGACCTATAGAGAGATGTGTCAAAAGTAGATTTGCAGAGTCTGTGCAGGGCATCTGATCAGAATGACGTGGCAAGCTCAGAACAGACATAGCATCAAGCCTTTGACTTCGTTCATTTCATGTCTTAAAAACTGGCATCTAAAAATGAACTGTAGCCAGGAGCCTATGTGGATACCAGCCAAGCTAGGCGGCTAGAATAATGAATAATGTGTTGTGTGGGTACCTGCCTACAAATTGAAGGATGGCAGATAGGATGGAAGAGGCAAGAGGTGAGTAGGATGAAGCTTAGAGAGCGCGTGGTTTGAATGCAACTGTGAAACTTAAGACACCTCATCAATTTGTGAGACTTCTTTAATAAGTGCCCAGCTTCATCTTAAAGCAGGGAATCCTCTCCAGAATTCAAGACATATGAAAGACATTAACTCGTAATTCCTAGTAGTCTCCTGAGTACCTGTTAATAATTATGGCTGGCCTTTTTGGCCTTAGAAGCTTTGAATTACCTGGTGTTAAATCTTTTAGAGTAAACTGGAAACCAATATAGGATGCTGAATGTGAAAAGGTATATTTATTAATACTTCTGTGTATTGACAAGTATGAATGAAGTATATGGTTCTTACTTGCTCAGGATTAGCAAATATCAAATTGAAATGAAGAACAGCTATTTACATGTACTTAAAATAACAAGTTTAAAAGAAATCTTGTAAAGAAAATAAAAAAATAGCAGCAATAAACTCTAGTCTGAGATCATACTATTAAACAGAAATATTATTAAAGGAATAATTTTTAGAAAAATGAGAATGATCGGTTTTCCCAGCTGTTCTAGTAGAAAGGAAAATATTAATTTAAAAAAAAAAAAAGTGCACACATAGTGTTCATCTTGGTCTTAAAAAGGTAAGTGAAGAAAGAGCAAGACAGATTAGATCCTGGTGTGGAGCGTATGCTCTAAATTTGAAAAGATGGAGCACCCCACCAAACGTAGAGAGAGTGTGGCACATTGAGTCATGTAGTGAACCTTTTATTCATTACAGCTCTGAAGAATTTGGGGTCAGTTCTCCATTCCAGCGTGAAGGAGGCTCAAATGTAGTGGTTTTGTAATATATGTTCAGTTAAAAGCCCTCCTCCCAGCTTTCCACTGCCGGAATGAGGTAAAGAATCTGGAGATCTGAGAACTAATAAGCCAAGCAGTAGAATGGTGCACGTTGTAGCAAGCCTGATGGAGTATGGGAATGCACCCAGACAAGGCTTGGCTTCTTCAGCACAGATGCTGACGGGTAGATGCAATAGGACTTCATTCAATGAATCACCGTGTCTCAAACCTTGGCAAACACTATTTGTGAAAAATCGACGAGGAAAATAAGGCAAGAAAAACCCAACTCCCGTGGTACAGAACCACTGTACAGAATGACAGATGGGCAACCCATCCACCTGCAAACTGACAACAGCTGAACATTAAGAAACTGGGAAGGAAGAACTGAAGAAATCTTCGAGACCTGTGTTGAAATACCTAAACATCCTTGACCTCTGCTGGTGTGGAAGCAAGCTGTGTAATTAGAGAATATCATACTGCACTTAACAGAAAAGCTCAGTAAGACAGCATCAAATACTCCAGCTCTTAGTTGTCTGGGAGCCTCTATAGGTCAGAGAGATGAGACAGACCCTTCACACCCTATTCAACAACTCAGGCCTTTCCACAGCAGTGGGATGGGATAAGAAAGTTACTCTTTCAGATACAAAGATCTTGAACCCGTTCAGAACTCCTATATGCTTCATTACTGAAAAGACTTTGATAATAATTAACATCCTTTAAACATTCTGAATGCTGTCTTTATACATACTGGGTTAGAAAATTGAAAGTAATCAGGCAGGAAACAAAGAAAATTCTTACATTTTTAATGTGATAGAAAATATAGCCTTTTGTGTCAGATTTAGTTCTTACTATGAATGTCCACACTGTGTTTGCAATATTTTTAAAAGCCTGGATAGAATCATGCTGAAGTGAGTGTTTGTGAAGTTAATAGAAAATTCTGGGCCTCCAGCTCTGATAAATGTAACTCTCGAGTGCTATGAAAAATTTCATTTTCGAGGAAGCCTTGACTTTTTATGGGAAATTTTTCCAGCTGAAAAACTGTGCTGGCTCTACTCTTCATTCCCCATTATGGACCAGATTTGGAAATACCTGTGAAAAACAAGATATTTGGTTTCAAGGAAATTACCAGGAATGCATGGATGAAAGCATTGTAATTGAGGACATCCAGATCTGTACTTACAAAAATGCTTTATATTTACATGGTCCGTTACCTACATGTGCTGAAGAGCATTGAAAACATAGAAAATAAAACTCCAGGAGAGTGAGAGTTAGCCAAGAAAGCCAGCTGCGTATGACTCTGAGTTGTATCCTGAACACTTGGAATACATCTGTATGACCCATCAAGATGTGCTGTATTTGCAAGGTGACGGGTTTGGTCCTAGAACTACTGAGACATAATGGTGGAGGCATATAAAACCAGTGCAGTCATGGAAAAAGGGGTATTTCAGTATCTTTGTGCACAAAATCATTTGTGTTCAGAATTAGCAAGATGGGTTACAGATGTACTTCAGAAAAACAAGGCAATTCACTTGGTCTTTTGCAGAGCATTCTCTTAAAAATTCTTGACAATGCTTTAAAAAGGTGGGGGGGAGACAGAAGGAAATATATGTTCCTAAGAATCACTGTAATCCTCAAGGCCATGAAAGTAGTTTGTTCATTTGGAGTAACTTATACGTAATCATTAAGGTATCTTAGGGCCAATGAGAAGTTAGGCTGGGTAGAAAGAATACAGGGCAGGAAGTTGAGAGATTGAGCTCAGTTTTGACTTTGGGACAGACTTCCCACATGACCATGGGCCTCTCATTTAGACGCATGTTTACCTACACAACAGAAACACTGTGTTTTACCCACACCCTGGCCTGCATCTCAACCCCAGACCATCTCTCTGTGTCTTGTCTTAATTGGGGAAAAAGATGCGTCATTTCATTGTGGTCATGTGAGGTGTAACTCATTAAATTTTATAATTTTATTGACATACTCAAGAGGAGAGCTTTGAAATTGCCTAACCGTGGTTAACAACGTTTATTGATTACAGGAGTCTTTGATTGGAATCTTGTATTTCTGAAATAGACAATTCTGAAAGAAAGATGGTGCTGAGCCACTCTTGAATGCAGGGTAACTCTTCTAATTGGAAAAACTATAGGCATTCTTGCTTATTTCTACAGAAGGAATAACACATACTTGTTCTAAAACAGATATAACACCTCCTCCCTCTTCCTGCAGTTTTGCTAAGTGGATTGCAGTCTCAACTTGTGAGTCTGGCTTAGTGTAGTAAGTATTTTCTTCATGCACCTCTCATTGTGTGCTATATTAAAATACAACTTGGTTGAGTAATGAAAGCCCTCAACTAAGGGTGTGACCACATCCTTATGCTGCTAGAGCAGGAAGTCCCCTGTGAGATGCTGTTACCTTCACAGTTCAGTGCAAATACCCCGCATGTGGCTTTCAGAAGAAGGAAATTCACATTAATGTGATGCTTTGGATCTGTGTCTTGCCATGGCTATTTACTGTGTTAGAAATATCACATTGATCTAAAGATACACTGCTTCTGGCTCCATAGACATTATTTCAAGCTAGCTTGAATGTTTCCATGTGATGTGGTGTTGCACAGCGCGGGCTTAGATACCTGGTCCTTGCGTGAGCCTGAAGTAAATTAGACTTTATCTCTACATTAAGTCCCTTTTAGCAGTGCTCAAAGAGATTGTAGGACTGTAGTCCTACATTACTATAATGCCCTCTCTGCATGTTCTAGGTCCGTGTTCATCCCATCCAACTTCAGGTACTTAACGTGCCAAAGTTAGGAACCTAATTACATAGGTAGCCTGGTGAAGTGGTCTTATGTGAATAGATGTATCCTGTGGAACTGACTGTTTGTTTTTTTGACCACAGAAACAACCACCCTTCTAATGTAAAGCTACTGGTTAGTCATTGATCCAGGCCTCTTCTTCCAGAACATGATTGGCTTAGTTTAAGCTATTTCCCTAGTGGCAAAGAATAATCTGAAAAAGAAGGTAGAACAAATGTTTACATATGTGCAACTATACCAGTGTATCTGCAGTGTAACTAGTTTTATATCCTACTTTTATATTCATGTAACGTTTTACCTATGCAAGTTCCATTGTAATTGATTCAGTCTTTAACAGTGTGTGTTTGATTAAATCTGGCACAAAAGTTGCCAATTCTGAGTTTGCTAAGTCTTGAAATATGGATCCATTTGGGGCCTCTTCTTTAAATATCAGTTCTTCAGCTTTAGTGGAGTTTCTAGTTGAAGTCACCATCAGATTTCAGTTCTGTGGAAAAAAGCACTTGTTATAAATCTCAAATAGTCAGTAATTGATCGCAGCCTGGAATTGTAAAACTCTATCTAAGTGCCTGAAATAGCATACGTTTGTGGTATGGTATGTGGTTTCAGTCCAGGTCAAGAAAAAGGGAGGCCTTGGAGAATATGCAAGTCTTAAGAAGCTTTCCACTAATAGAATGGGTCAAGGGATAGCATAGTCAAAGCATCCCATCATTAATGCTATGTGGTGAAATAAACTGCTTTTGACCCTTAGCGTTTCAGCTATTAGTCTCAGAAGATAGACACTCCTTTTGTTCAGATCCCTGAGAAAATTGCTTGATTCTCTCTCTGTTTATATATATATTTTTTTTCCATTGGGTACCATGATGGTGTAGTTACTGAGCTGGGATTGACAGAAGTGATCAGCTATGATCTAGCAATGCCAATCTGACTGAATTTCCTCAAAGGATCATTTCTAACTGGCAAAAATAAAAACAGCTTTCTTTCTCCCCGCTGCAACCTCCATCCTGGAAAGAAAGTCGAGGAGTTGCAGCCCTCTCATGGATGCCTGAAGTAGCTATTGTAGTATAAGCAGTGTAGTAAAAATTGAGATTGCTTGGGCATTTGAGGAACTAAAGCTTGACTTGGGAACTTAAACTTAGGTTTATAGCTTTTTAAAAAAACAACAAACTGTTTGGGCTCTGCTTTCTCTTTTTACAAGCTTTCAATGGGATCATCTTGTGGCTTTTCATTTATTCTAAACATGATTTATTTTGATGTTAAGATCTCCACCCTTTTGCTTTATAAGACAGTTTGGGACCAATGATACTCAGCGCTTTTGCAATTTTATGCGGATAAAACCTTTTTCATTTGAATAATTTACCACTATGGCAACAATTACTTTTTGGAAGAAAGAAAAATTAAGTAAGATCTCTGTTGTGATGCTGGACGTGGGCACCCTAACTACCTTTCCTTCATGATTGAGTAGGGATATCTGAATCATCTAATGGTCTTTTGACTTTACACACCATAGTAACAGTGACAAGTAACTTAGGTACCCATAGTTGGTGTTTTAAAGTGGTGTAATGTGGGATATATCTAACATGGTTTCCTAATGCTTGGGCGAGTACCCTAAAAGCTGGATCATTCTTTCTGTTAGGCCAGGCTGTGACCTTCATCACAGCACTAAATGTGTGCATAGCACCAACACAGTAACTGTGTCCAGAATTGCTGTGTGTCTGAGGCTTGCCTGTGAATTTTAGGCTTTCTTTTTACAATGGTGGGTTAGTAAATGATTGCCTCTGGTGTGCATTGTATATTACTAACTACTCCCAGACCATGGTGCTCAGAAACTTGGGGGTGGAGGAGAGAAGAAAGCAATCTTTTCCCATCCAAAGCTCTACTGCTGGAAAGAACAAATCAATGAGCAACTCTGCTTGCTTTTTTTTCCCTATATTCAAGAGCTGGGCAACTCAAGTAAGGCATGTAAGGAGGAACTAAAACTTCATCCAACACAGAAAAATAAACCCAAAATAAAACAATGACCACTAATGCTTCTGTATGTTGCTACTCTAATGTGTGCAGTTCTCAGTCAGGAATCAAGGTCGACTCATTCATGCCCAGAGAGATTGCAGTCTACCTACCAGCCAAGATGCAATGGATGGAAGACGGTAGATGATAGTGGAAATAGACAATATAGTAATTCAGACAATAGGGTATGTTCAGAAATGACTATTTGTGTAGTCATCTCAGTCACAGATGGCCACAAGCTCAACCAACGAGAAAGCTTCAGAATTTGCATGACAGGAACTTTACAAACTTTCTTATGGTGCTGAGAGTGAGTGCAACATGATTCTTTCTAATAACTATTGTTGAACAACCACAGGTTTTTAATATTATGCTTTCTATAGGTCTGTTATCAAAAATGTTTTTACTTAGTATATACTTTGTAATAACACAACAATTTGGGAAGATTAATCAAGATCCTAATATTTAAAACTTTACTGACTCTTTGTAATGAATTAGCCTTTGTATCCAGCTAAATTCTAAAAGGTGTTACAGAAAGAAAGCAGTAGCAGGATGCCACAAATCCTTTAAAATAAAATACTCCACTCTTTGCTTGAGGCAATTCTCTGTTCTTTGGGGAGAGACCTTCAGATGGAGCATTCCAGATATTCATGGCAGGTTTTATGTAGCTTGTTTAAGGCTTTAAAATAAGAAACTACATTTTAAATATCTATGGTTCTTAATACCTTTGAGAATGAAAATTTAACTGGGGTGAAAAAAATAATAAAAGAGCTTCTGAAATATGGATAAGCAATCAGCTAAACTGATGTTTTTTTTAAACAAGTCAATTCCCTTTTTCCTTGCACTTTCTTTGCAGTACTGTGGAACACTTTCAGGGGAACAGACATTTAAGTACTGGCTGGAGTGATCTACAGAGCATGTGCATAAACTTCTGCTTTGCTTAAAAGATACGCATATATCTCTGCTGGTAGAGTACTAGAGCTGCTTAGCACAGCTCAAACAGGGTATATGGCTAGATGGATTAATAGGGTCTATCTCGTAAGAGATGTGTTTATTTAGTGTGACTATATTTAGAGCTATCCTGTCTGAAAAGGCTTCTAGTAAATTCCCTCCCTCCATTGCAGAAACATGACCCTTCATTAGCACAGCAGACAATGGTCAGACTTTGAAAGCTACCAGTAAAACTGAATAAATTGACGTTTCAAGCAGTCACTGTTGCTTTCCTCTGTTTTTTCCCAGCTGCTGAAGAATAAAAAAATATGCTCAGCTGAAGAACTGACAAGCAATAAAGAACTTGCAGCTGGTAGTGGCCTTGATATCCACCTCAGTGAAGCAGTCTGCCAAGCAGATGAAGAGGAGGGTGGTCTAATCATGAGAGAGTTAAAGGGAAGCAGAGCAACATGTATGACTAACTCTAGCATTTAGCTTGTTAGGGAGGAGGAGATACTGTTGTTATTGTTAATGCCAATTAGGGACAAACCTCTTTCTTGGCAATAAACAGTGGAGGATGCCTACAGAGAAATTCAGTTGCTGGAATGCCACCAAGTATCTGGTGGAGCACCTGCATTCCAGATGCGTATCTCTGTACCACACCATCTGGTGAGCACTCCTTATGCTAGTACTGGCTTAGGAAAGGGTACAGAAAGTTATGGTTTCCTTGCTGATGGTTACAGCATTAGACCATCTCAGCCTTCTTTGACCTACAGGCAAAGCGTAAAACAGTCTTGAATTCCTCTGGATTCAGTTTACTAACAGTATTCCTCTGGCAAGGAAACGAGGGTCAGGTTTTCTCTTAGGCCATGGTGAATCAGGAGTAAGCCAATGGCGTTACACTGTCCAGAAAGCAGTGGGGTGAAATCAGTCAGGCCTTGATTGAGGACCAACATGATTCCTCTGTAGCAATGTTCTGCTCTCAAGAGTTGAGATCCTTTAAACAGAAAGTTGCCTGTTTTTCCTGTACGCCTTTCCTAGTTCAGTTAAAAGGAGGGTGGGTGAAAGGCAGAACAAAGGAAATCCTCAACATGGCAGCTAATGATGAATAAAAGCAGATTATGGAGACTATAACCACAACCTTTTTACTTCAGAGGCCTCAATTCTCCTTCACTGTGTCTATGCCTATAAATAAGAGCGATGTAGAGAGCAGTCCCTGTGTCCAAAGCCAAGTGGCACAGACTGGTTCACGCTAGCTCCTTATTAGAGCAGGGTCATGTTCCTGCTTCGTAGCATTTTGAACTGGAATTCATCTGACCCCTGAGGGGTGCTCAGGGGGGTCCTATAGAATTAGCATTTGAGTGTTGTTTTCCAGTATCAAATGCCTGAAACATAGTGATGCTATGTTCCAACTCTTAGGCATGTTACTTTTACAGCGTGAAACTGGTGATACACACACAGGGGTATGATGCAAGGGCACGTGGGAGTGTCTGAGGGTGGAAAGCCTGCTGGGATAGTGTTGCAGAACTGTTGAGGTGGCCAAACCGTGTCTTGAAGCTGCTGCTTTTGGGAGCAGTCCCCAAAGAGCAATGTTGCTAGCCTGTGTCTGTACACGGTACTGGAGGGAGCTACTTGGAGGAGTCTGGATATGATCAGGGAGTGAACTGGCAATTACGTATTATGGATGCTCATGGTTCCAGTGTTTGAGCTCACTTCTAGGACCTCTTTTATTCATCCGAGTAAATGTATGCCTAAAGATAGCACAGAAGGGGGTTTCCAGTCTACAGCTGCATCCTTGACCTGGAATCTATGCAGTGCTGCAGCATGCTCTCACCAGGAAGCCCTTTTCATCCATACATGGACATGGGTCCTCAAATGAGAGCCTTCTCATTCCCTCCCTGTGGCTGAAAGAAGTCCAGGTATAGCAGACTTTACAATGTTCTTTTCACAACTCTGGCTCAGTTATGAAGCATAAAAGCAGGATATACAAGCCTTATTCACATGGGAGCTAATTTAGTCTCATCTCTGTGCTTTCTTTTTATCTCTTATTTCCATGTAGTTGTTCTGGCTGTGGCATTGCTGTTTTTGTGAGACACTGGGTGATCTCATCAAAGGAAATCCCATAACGGTTATTATTAATCTTGGTTACCAAACACTCACTTTGTCCTTTTACTTTTCCGTTGACATATTGAGAGACCAGTCAGTATATGACTACTTATGAAGAGGATGGTGCTTTTGATGGAACAGGGATTGATTTAGTACGAACTGAGTAGGAAAATATGGCTATCATAAGCTTTGGTGAAATCTGAAGGAAATTTGTCATGATTCATCCACAGTTGTTAATATGATAAGGCCCAGACCATACAAAAGAACACCTGGCCTGCTATTGAGTGTATCTCTTGAGAACAGCATTTGCCCACATATTTGTTGCTCTAGCAACAAGCCTGAACATGGATCACTATTTTTTAAAACAGCACAAGAAATAACAGATTCTGCTATGGGAACTTTTCTGTCATAAAGGAAATTATATTTGCTCTACAAACATTGAGTTCTCCCACTTTTTAAGGACTGGCTGCCACTCTCTGAATCATTAAAAAACAAAGAGACCCATTTCTTGAGTCTTGAGAATCTAAAGATGTGCCAAAACATACACAGATTTCATATTTTCCAGTAGCTACAAATCAGACCCTTTCTCTCAAGAAGATCCCATTTTAGAACAGCCTCTAGGTTGCCTTACAAGCTCAAAGTGAACCAACTTTAGAAAGCAAAATAATTTGCCTTATAGGGTGAAGTTCACCCCTCCACTTAAAGCTTTTGCATCATCTGTCCTTTAAGGATAGGTTTCAGATGATGACTTGCGCTCTCACCTCTGCACAGCAGTGCTCTCTTTCAAAATGTGTATGTGTATGAACATATATGAGTGTTAGTGTAGTGATATTTCACTAGCTTAGACTTTAGTCACTCTGCCCTCCACTCCCCCAACTTCGAAAAACTTGTGTATACATGTATGTATATATATGCATACATATGTACATAAAGAAAGGCTGAGAGGAGCTTGGATGCCCTATGAAACACCTGTATTACAAGATGTTTCATAATCTCTTCATATTCTACAATATTCTAGTATTTCTGCTGCCCAGGTTCCTCTTCGCAGACAGACCAGCTTTGTTAATTTTCTCTTTTTCTGTTCAGATTCCTGGTTTTACATTTCTTCCCCTGGTAATGCTCAGTCAGTACAATCAGGATTTTTTTTTTTTTAAGGCTGGACAACGAAAAGGATAAAAATGGAGCGAGAGATACTTTGAATCCCAGAGGTTACTCATTTCTGTCTGAACTGAATAAATGGCTGCATATAAATGTGTTTCTTCTACTTTCAAAAAACAGTTTGCTTTTTGCTACTGACCCTGGGTGAGTCTGGAGTTACCTGAACCTGTTTGTAGCTGTTCAGAAATAGCAAGCTTTCCCACCTGAATTCCTCCCCTGTCAGCTGGAGGGGGCTTTCAGGTGGGTGTTTGTTTCATTGCATCTCAAAGAGATCCGTTCCTGTGCTGAAAGACAAGCCCAAGACAATGTTTTACAGAGCAGAAGATATTGTGAGGGACCAATTATCACATAAGTGGTTCTCACGGCTTGGGCTGGTACTGTGTGCCAGGTTGCACATTAACTTCTTTCACTGCTTTTTACCCAGTTTACTCAACATTCTCAAGTGGTGGCTTTGTCAATTGTTCCTTCTGCTGATATTTTGACAGATGATAGCCCCTTGATGCCAGCTTAACCCAGCTAATAAGAAATAGGCCAACGTGAAACTTTAGACCAAGTGACTCCTCTCATGGTATGGAAGAGTAGTTGGGTTGATTCTGTTTTAGAATAGTTATTAATTTTCATCTGATGGATCTCCCAACCCTGCTCTTGCAATATTCTGTGTGTGTAGTCCATTAAAAAAAAAATTAACACAGAGACTTTATAATATTTTTTTTTTCTCTGCAACACCATGCTTAAGTATCCTTTAATGAATGTCAGGGTACATTTAGAGAGTATGTCTGAATCATATGAGCACAAATGTATTTAAAGATTTATAGTGTTTCATTGATTCCAAAGGAATGTGTAATGACCAGGCAATTTTCAGTGTAGTTTTCCTATATAAATCTTAGCAAAATTGCTGACATTGTGTTATTAACACTAGGGGCTGGTATTGCTGCAAAGTGAAGAGATTTATGTGGCGGATAAAGCAGGGATCCTGTGAAAGTGGAGTTTTCTAATTCGTGTAGTTGTTCGTTAGCTTAAGAGCTTTCTGTAGCTTGTACGTTGCATTCACTTATTGTTTCTTCTTCTTCTGATTAGAGATGCTACAGTTAGAGGGAAAAAAAAAATCCCCTTTAAATTTTCCTAGTAGTCAGAGCTGAATCTTAACTATCTTCTTTTAAGTATTTTCCTTTAGGTTAATCCTGTTAGATATTGAATGCTTTTCACGATTTCAACCTAATGTAGGAGCTGAACTCTGGCGGGACTTATTGCTATCAGACCTGTCTTTTTCATCCTTTAGGGGGTTTTTGACAAGGAATGACACAAGAGCTGAGAGAATGATGCTTGGAACTGAAACCATTCTTAATAAGAGCATACCAAATATATATACACCACATATTTGTTTCCCTGTACCATTATTAACCTTTATAATATTTAAACAGCAAAGATTTTAGAAAAGACAGTTTACCTTTTATTACTTATACTATTGCCTTTGTAGTTTTTTTAAACTTGCTGGGAAGATTAATGTAGATTAAACTCTTTTTTTTCCTATCTGCTTAGTTTCTCTTTCTAAGCTGAAATTATATTTAATGGCATACAAAAATCTCAATTTTTAGTGAAATTTAAAGGCTACCAATGATAATGAGGAAGTTTTCGTTTAACTTACATTTTTTTGTTTGCAGAAGATAAATTCTTAAGCAGACCAGAAAATGTCAGTGTTTGGGGGACTTTTGATGATAGGAGTTTTCCTTTTCTTTGGCTTATATACTCATGCACGTATGTGTATGTCTTGGGGTCTTCATTACAAGCAACAGTTTGCAGTAAATAGTTGCACTCTTAGGATGATCTGGTCATTTCTCTTCTATAGAAGTGTGATAGAAATTGTTGTTTGTTTTGAAGATCCCAGTGTGTGTTCCCTGCGAACACACACACCTGAGACAAGGGAGATTTAAAGTGAGAATGCCTTGATGTGATCACAAGGCCTGTATTCAGAGGCAGTACGCTCCATGGCCTGGGTGCTGGTCAGATGAGGAGTCTCGGAGGTTACACAAATTTGGGGTTCAGAGGCTGAGCTCCTCACTGGGTCCAGTGGGAGCTGACACAGCTTTACATTGTTCAGGATCAGACTTTGAATATCTAGAGAATAGCAAGATACATCTGCAGAAGAATCTATTTAAGGAACTGTGATTACGTTTTCATTTCTGATCATACTGGGGTCTGGAGGGATATTTTGTGCAATCTGGTTGGCTGATGGACCTTAGAGGTCCTACTCCAGGGGGCTCATAATCACAACCAAAGAGAAAACATACTGAAACCCCTCCAGCACGATGGACTTTAAAAAATCTCTTTTCTCACATATTTAGCCTGAACTAGCAATAACAACTTTGATGCAGGGCATTTCCTGAGGATTAATGACTGTCTGGGGTCATCATCTCCTCCCAGTTAGTTATTAATCCCCAGGAAATACTCTGTGCCTTGATCATTATTGCTTAATTAGCATTGAGAATGTGGGGGGTTTAGGTTTCTTTTCATGCATCCTGTGAATTGCTAGGGTGGGGGTTTCTTTCATTAACTTGCTCTTTTCAGCCTAGATGGGAGCATGGGCTTTGCTTACAGTTTGCAGGTTTGAGAATTTAGTCACAGGGTTAAACCTTTTCAAGCAATTTGAGTTCCATGTGAAAGCACCGCTAACAGCCCACATCTGCAGTGCATCAAGAAGTGTCCCCCCCTCCTCAGGTCTCCTGAAAATCATCGGGTGACATGGGAGGCAGTAGCTGGAGTCTGGGAGCAGAGGATGCTGAAAAAAGGACAGGGAGAGTTGGGGACTGGAGGAGGGAGAGGAAAGGGAAAAAAGAGAAGCTCAGAAGAGCAGAGAAGTTAGGCGCTTCCAATCTCAACAAACATCTTTATCAGCCACTGGAAAAGTTCTAATGTCATATGAAATTTTGAAACTTTGGGAAATTTTTGGACTCCTAGCAGTCTTCAAGGAAATGCTGCCTAATTCAAAGGGCCCCAATTGCAGCTATCCAAATGTATTTAATTAAATAGAGGGGAACATCAATTCAGACCGTAGCCTTCCTTTCCCACCCCTGGAGGAGAGGAAGATGATGTACAAAGTTCCCTTTCAGGCATTGTGTGGTGGGACTGAGCTCAGGAGGGCTGTCCCTGCCAACCAACCCATTCCTGCATCACTGTTCCCTGTGTACACTACTAGCTACAACGCTGGGAGATACACACTGCACGGTGGATGAAGGTTGCTTATGGGGATGTCCAACCATACCAAACTGTGACTCCAGCTACACACAGTGATGGATGGAGCTTGACCCCAGGGATGTGAGCACTGCAAGTCTGCGTGTCTTCAGGCACACTGTGGTTACATCTGTTGATTTATTTGTTATGTATGTAGACCTAAGTATATTTTGAAAAGAAAATTAATTTTAAAAAGGAAATATCAAGTTTTCTGCTCCAAACAAAGTCATAATATAGTTTTTTTTCTAGACTTTTGTTTTTAATTTTTTGTAGAACTCCACTGGGGGGAGACAATTGGAGCTGTTTTAGTGACATTTTCCTAGCTAGTTCTGCTTCAGATCTCATTACTCCTGCTGGTGTGGGAACCTCTGCCCAAGTCTCCTTGGAGGTCTTTTTTGCTCCTGGGTGTTTAAGTGAAAGTTGTAGCAATCTGGGGTTTATGTTTAGGGCCAGTAGGTGCAAATCACTTTCATGCCTTGCAGTAAAAACAACTTATCCTAAATAAATATCTGGCCTCACAAATATTTGTATGACTTCGGTGAAAATATACAAACATGCAGGATGTGTACTTTGGGTCTCAAAGTGCTACTCTTTTCACTTTCCTGCCTAAATATCCCATTTAATACGTTAGCCCTGCAGAGACACAATGGTTCTGAATGAATGACAGATTTTGTTCAGAACTACAGATTTCCAGCAGAATTGAGGTCTGCATTTTGTTTGCGAACTCCACTCTTAATAGTCGATAAGCTAAAAAAAAAAAATTTAAAAAAATCCGATTAAAAAAAAAGCCACACTTCTCTTGGCTTTGGAAAAACCATTTGCTTGAGGAAAGGCGATACTGTAAAAGGAATACCTGCTTATTTGTTAGCTTGAAGAGTATGTGATTTGGAAAAAAAATGTATTTGCATTTTTAAGTCAACTATCAGAGTAGTCACGGTCTTTAAATTTTTGCCTGAAAAAACAGATAGATATATACAATATCATGTATAAATCAATACAAATAATTATTTCAAGTTATTTTGAAAATAGCTTTTCAAAGGCATAGAACCCACTGTAACGGAAATAACTCCACCTAACGAGACAGTATTTATAATTAATTCAATAGATATAAAAAAGATATGACTGGTTTTGACCTTAACCCTGATCAACATTAAATCTAATCCTCATTTCAACTCTTTCCTTAAATATGGAAAAAGGCTTTTGGCAGAGTCAATGGCAACTATATATTTTAGATTCTCCATAGAGTATGTTATAATGTTCTCATCCAAATCTTGGTCTTGTAACAGACCTTTGACAGCCAATGTATGGCCAATGTCAAATGATAAAAGGCATAAAAAGGGAAGAGGGAATAGAAAAAGAGTCATTGTGCAGATGATATATAAATGTCCGTTAATGAGACATTCCTTTGTACATTCAAGTTCATAGCAAAGTTCCACACTGAATAGGTCTCAGGGGGTTTAAGGCTTCATCACACATATTTTTGCATGGTTGTAGTCTCAGTAAAGAACAAAAATAAGAGACCTGCATAAAATGAAGGGGCTAAAGCCCTTAATAGATAAGATCAAAACAAAATGTATGGGGAAAAAACTTCTCTGCTTGCTTGGGAGACAAAACAATATCATAAATATTGGGGGTTGTATTTTGCTGTAATAAGGCCAGTCTGAGATGAAATCTGAAACTAAAATGTCACCAGAACAATTTCTGAAAGAAAGAGAAGTTAAAACATCAAAGGAACAGAAGCATGAGATGAGCAGTCACGAACCTGTGGTAATGCCTGACCCTGACTTTGTGCACACCTCAGCCCAGCTGTCTCACTGGCATCACTGGGGAAGCCAAAGCTGGTGGACAAGTGTGGGCATGAACCCACAGGGAGTCCCACGCTGAGAGGTCTGGGGATTTTCATGGCTCCGTCCTCCTGGCCTTTGGCCCTCTTGGTGTCCTCTGGTTGCCTTGTCTTACCTCTCAGTCTGTAAGTCTGAGCTCTTAAGAGATATTTAGGCACCTCTCATAAAAATCAGTCTACATTTCCCCAAAGCCCTGATGACAGAGAATCAATTTTATAATGTGTTAGAAAAGATGTAGTCCAGTAGTGCCCTGACTTGCCTGAGCCCTCTGGTACAGGAAGAAGAATAAGAGTCAATAAAAATAACTGTAGGGGAAGGCAAATCTTTGAGGATTTAACATGCTTAGTGTCATGGGTAGGAGCTGTTCCTCCGCATTTGATTTCCCCATAGCCTTGAAGCTTCCAGCACACCTGCTGGCAGCTGGGTCTAAATTTGTTTAGATGAATTAGTACAGAATTAGTCAGAGCAGTTATGCAGGAAATCGGAACAGACCTTAGCTTCATTTCTCAATTTTGCAAAACAGGGTCTGGATCCTGGTTAAAGCCTGATGTGAAAACACTGTGGGAACAAAGTTTTATGGTTTTAGCCCTACTGGATAACTACTCTGTCTCCCAGTTGCAGTGAGATGAGATCTGACTGGGGTTTTGCAAGTCTATGAGCCAAAATGTGGAATTATCCTAGAGTTTACTGAAGAGGGTAAAGACTGTAATTCACTTTGACTAACATGATTCTCATTTTAAAAACTGCATAATGATCATGAAATCTGCGCCAAAATTGTTAGTTGCAGTCTGGTTTGAAAAAGAATCTGAACTCCCAGTATTACGCCCCTGGATTCTGATGATGATGCTAAGCTACAGAATAGAAAGCACTATGTGAAAGTGTGTACCCACTGAGGTCAATGGAAGACTTGCATTCAGCTCAAGTGAGGCCAGAGTTCTATTATCCACCTAACATAACAGATTATATTGTTTTTAATACACTCATGCCTGGAGAAAAGTTCCATTCCACTTCTTGAGATCACTAATGTGGTGTGTCTGCTCTCTAGCTGCCTCTCTACTCGCCTTGAAGGGATCTGCTCAAAAAGTATGATAGAGAGAGAGATATATGGCTATTTGATCTAGTTAGTGAAAGGGCAGTAATGCAAAGAAGATGACTTGAATCGGGACTTCTAGTCTTTATTATCATTTCTGCTGGTGGCAAAGGAGGTCTGCATCTAAGTGGTGAGGTAGATTTTCCGTAACCATGGTCCTCTGCCTGTCCAGATCAGGGATGTACTGGAGAAGGTCCCTGGCTCTGGCCTCTTCCCAACAGGCTATACAGACGTGGTTTGAAAGGGCAAAGCATTATTCCTGAGCTAGAAAAAATAGAAAAGAAAGTCTCTGATTCTCCTGCAGTGCAGAGGTCTATCTCATTCGGTAAAGAATGTAACTGAGATGGAAAACAAATAGGATTACGGGGACCTGAAGTCACCATAGCAGCCCTGTACCAAGAAAAGGAAAAAATGGAATCTCTTTTTCAGATTTCAAAAATCTGAATCCATTCATGTCAGCCTTCTGTTTCCTCATCTTTCTTGTAAAATAGAGGTTAAATGTCTTAGCACATGTATGGTTAGCTTGAATCTAGACATTTTAGAGAAGTACTCAATTCCTAGATCAGTGTTAAGCATACTGGTTGAAACAATAGTAGATAGGAATGGTGAAACCCTTACTTGTCTTTGAAAATCTGCCTCTGCTTATTCAGTAATGGTCAAAAAGCCAGATTTGGGATTATTTTTGTTCCATTTTCTTGTTGTTTTGGGAGAAAAAGTTATCTTTCAATCTGTACATGGTCTGAAAACCAGATGTTATCATCACTTGGTTGTAGCTCTGCTGGTACTGCATGTTTTGTTTGTTAAAGACATGGTTGAAATTAGATCTATGCGATACATGTCATCAGGCTTTATCTATTTGCAAATAATAAACCCTTTGCAAAGCGTGACTTGAGCTTACGGGTTGCAGCTTAGTGTCATTTTAATACAGGTTTCAGAACATAAGTGGCACTGTAGTATCTGTGTCTTTAAGTTGGAAAGCACCTTTGAAAAATGTTATTAAAAGAGGCATATTTCATATGCTGCTTTCCTTTGTTAGGAAAGATGGACTCTGTCTCGTGGCAGCTGTAGTTTAAGTAAACATAAACTCTGTCCCAAATTTCATAACCATCATTTCCTCAAAGCTAGCAGCACTAAACCAAAATATAGTTTTATTTGGCTAACCCCAAAGTAGGATGTGGTTGCCAGCCTCTGAAGCCACATGATCAAGTTTCAAGTAGACGCCACCAGAGCTATGCCGTTGTCTTAATCGGGAAAGTCACGAATGCATTACTCCCAATGCCATCAGTATGTTTAAAAAACAAACGTAACCATAACAACAGGTACGCTAAAACTAAAGCCTGCATGCTCCTTATCCTGCACTGGGACAGGCTGGGAGTGCCACGACACTGCTGGGCTCAGGAGGTAAAAGACCTTAGAAAGTGATGATTGCCAAGGCAAAAGGCTAACTCATTTTCAACATACTTCCCATTCTGCCATAAGCACAGATCTCTGCACAGTGCTGCCAATCACAGAGTACAAGCCCAAGAGAGCTGCTCTCTGGAGGACTTTCATCTGAGCCCAGGCAGAAAGCTTCTTTTCCCAAAAAGGAAGATTGAGACATAAAACTCAGTGGCATGTGGCTGCAATGTGCCTAGTTGCTCCCCTTTTTCTGCACATGCAAAGCGTGCGTGTTCAGATACCTTTGCCTAACCTCTGCCAACTGATTCACACAGGTGATAGGCAAGAGCTTTAGGACAGTGCCAATGCAAGTGCCAGATCCTCCTGGTACAAAAAGCTGTTGCTTCATTGGTTGCGGTGGAAATAAGCTGATTTTGTCTGGCTGAGAACATGGCTCCTTAGATTTTTCTGTTCTCGCTTTCTCCCCACCCACTTTGCTTTTCCTTTTATATTGCAAACACCTCAATGAGACGAAGGGATGAACAGATGATAGAGTCAGTGCCCCTAGTTAATGACCAGCACTATATTCACAACCTCGTTTGGTTTTGTTCCTATTCGCTGCTTCAATGGTGCCGATGAGAAGGAATTAATTTTATTGAGGACAACTGAGTGAATTAAATGAAAAACTGCTCACTTGGCTGGAAAGGCTTTGACAGACGGCACAGCAGCCGGTCAGATTTGAAAACCTTTACATCTTCTGGACTTGGGGAGAGAAGGAGGCAAGAGAAAGGAGGGGAGGGAAGGTCATTGCAGATAAGCTGCAAGGCGACTATTTCAAGGCCTCTGAAAAACAACAGAGCAAGCTGCAGTCTCTTATTTTGATTCATGGGTCTCCCCTCCCTTTTGTTCCTTGATGCACTAAATCTGTTCCTTAGCCCCCCTCATTTCAATAAACACCCAATAAGAAACTAATTGTTGTATGGTGAATTAGAGAAGAAGAAAGGTGCTCAGAAGAAATGTTATGGTCATGGAAGACTCTTATGCGTTGTAACCATCTGGTGCACCACCATTACTATGAATGGGATAATTGAGTCCCAAATAACTTCTTTTGGGTACAAATAATAGCCGTCACCCTGATTTGTATTCTTCACAACAGCATCGCCCCATCATTTCACATCACATCTGCACATTTCATTGATTGGGCACTGTGCTACCAATAAGTTACTACACTTAATTAAGCCCACATAATTCTCTTCAAATGAGCAGAAAAGTTTGTGTATAGGCCAAAAAGAAAAGGGGCTGCAAATGAGACTTTAGTGACTCCACTTTGTATAAGGTATTGAGATTGATGGTGATCCCATGCCACCAAGGTTTTCCTTCAACATAAGGAAACTGTGAAAGCATTAGGCAGCTCAACAGCTGTGTATAATCTGAGGAAGGCCTGATTTCAGACAAACGTTCTCCAGGAGGTGATTGAAACCCCATTGTAGCATAATCTCGCTTTTCAGAAAGTGTTACAATTCATTTGATTTGATTTCTCGGGTGCCTGGCTTTCGCGGCATCATTGAAAACTCTGTAAGAAACTGAGAAATGGAGTCCTCTGCAAAGAAGCATTGTCTGCTCTTCAAGTGTGTTTCACTCAAGCGCAGGGAGAAAGAATTGACAGGAAACAGGCACACGTAAGCCTCGGAGTAAATATTACTGAAAATAAAAACTAAAAGATCAGCTTTCCCAATGGAAAGGAATGAAAGTGTCAAATCTTTAAAGGCTTTTTTTCTTTTTTTCTTTTATACTTTTGTTTTCTATTTATTAGCTGAAGCAGGGAAGAACACATTCCTTCAGTTACATAACTGTGATATGTTATCATTTCACATGGGTTATTAGTTGTTTTTGAACTCTTCACACCAACGAGTGACAGGCTGCTGAGCCTGTCCTGGCGAATAAGCCACCAGGAATGTGCTGGCGAGTCCAGTTGCTCAGGATCAAGCCCAAGAAGCCTTACTGGAATGTAGGGGTCTATGGGAAGCACAATAGTAAACAAAGAATGGAGTTACAGAGAGAGAAACAACTTAAAAGAAAATGAGAGTGAACCTCCGTCTTGCTTAAAGAGATTTTTTTTTTTAGATCAATGTTTTCTCATTCCACCCAAGCAAACCTAGAGCGATTTGAATACGTTTTTCAGAACAAGTGGCAAAATATCCCGTGAATGCTACAGAGGTCACTTCACACACTCGGTCTGCCCCTCATTTGTTTATCTAAATGCTGACAAATTGCAGCATTTTAACAACATATCTCTGGTACTGAACTTCATGTGCATGGCTTGCCCTCTATCATTGAGCTGATAATGAGGCTGAGCATAAAGCCTTCATTCACTGCTAGAAAGGCTTCTGACAGTGATGAATACCAAGTAGAAGAATTAGGTGGTTTATAGGAGAATATGCTATTGTGTAAAACCTCTATGCCTTTTATCAACCCTTCTGCTCATTTTCAGTTCCTTCACGTAAGCCGTCTCTGCAAGCACTCTGGTAAGCTTTCCTCTCCTGACTTTTACTTTTAATGAGGCTGTCTTCCAGAAAGTGCTAGCTAAGATGTTGTGTCGGCAATTATTCCTGGCTATCCTCTCTAAAATGCCGGAGACCCCTTTCATTTCACCAGCCGATGATAAACATTCAAAATACTGGTGCCTGAGATGTTTCACTGTGAGATGATTCGTATCTGCAGTCTCGTGCATGGCATGGCACAGCAGCTGTCTGTCACTGGGAGATCTTCCTTATAACAAAAGCAGCCTTGTCTTAACGTTTCTTTGCAAAAGCATCAACTAATATCCCTTTTAGATGGCTATGTTTGTAGAAGAGGTGACTTCTGGGATGGTTTTTTTCAAATTGCTGGCTGCAGTGGATCAGATTAACATTTCATTGTTCATGTCTGAGCTCTGGGCTGATTCTGGGAGCTGAGGGAAATGTGGGGAAAGGATGCTGACAGATTCTGATAGAATATCTAATTTGGCTGAACCAAGGACAACCGCCCCCTTTCCCCCCCTGGTTTTATCCTTTAGGACATGTTTTATTTTGAGAGATCAGCTCCTGTTCATGTCTGCCCCAGTGTACCCCATCCACAAACACAAACGTGAAGCATTTTAACTCTAAGTAAGGTCTGGGTATTTCTGAATTTTTGCGGGTGATACTTATTGTCCTGTAAAGATTTGCACTGAGCTTCATCTATACCAGAAGGACACAAGCGCAGAGGGATGGACGCAACCTGGTCTGAACGGAGGGACTACTGAGCTGCATTTCACGTGAAGTGTAAGATGCCTTAGTGTGTGCTCAGTGATGTCCTGGGCTCCTCACTGCTTTTTTCCAAGGGTAGAAGGTAGCAGCTGGGTTACCAGGAGCAGGCTACAGCCTGCTCACACTTCTCTCTTCTCTTCCTATTTCTGCCTCTTTGACAGCTCCTTCCCTTTTCTTCTCCACATCTTTTCTGCCTGCCTTTCACACCTCCACGCCCCAACCTTTCCCCAGCACCCAGCCTTACTCCTGGACACTTATTTCTGTGCTTGGTTTCCTTCTTTTTGTTCTTTTCTGCACATGTTGTCCAGGTGTATGATCCTTACTACTTCTTGCACCTCTGGATGTGCTACTTTGCTATCCACTTCCCTTCTCTGCAGAAATGCTGCTCTTCTCCTGGCTCTTCTCTGTTACCAGTGTTGGCTCCCAGCTCCCCTCCTGCTCTTGTCTGGCAGCCTCTGGGTTACCGGTGGCTCTGGGCCCTAAGAAAGGCTCTTGGAGTGGAGGCACCAGCAGTGACACCTTCTCCCAGTTCTCAGAGGCAGATGGAGGCATCCTGTTTGTTTTCAAAAGTGCTTGTTGCCTTCAGACATGGCTGGAAGACATGGAAGTGCTCAGTGACCTGTGTGCTTGGTGCTTGCTACTTCTGCTGTCTCTTTTGGAAACTTCTGGTTATTGACTTTAACCACTTTGGAATTCCTTTTCCTTTCTCCATCAAGAATATTCCTATCACTTTAACGCACATCTTCCCTTTAAAAAAAACCTGGGGACAGAGAGGGGTATAGCATTTTATTAAATGTACATGACACTGAGGATACAAAAACACCAGCATGGGATGAATTTACTAATCAAATGCAGACCTGGTCTACATTGTAGTATGACACTGGAAAGGAAATATCTCTTCAAAAGGTTTATTTTAAATCCAAAAGAAAATTAAGAGAGAGAATGTTGAAATACAGAGAAGTCCAGGGGGTGGCAGGCAGGGAAGCTGGAGAATAATTGATGCAAGTAGGGAAGCAGAGCCTGAGCCCAGGGCAGGGGAGCAGTGGAGGGTCCATACTCTGTACAGAGTGCTTCAATCAAATTACCGTGCCTGGAGAGGCGAAGTAATGGTCAGAGCTGGGTGAAGCTCAGTCCTTCTCTTACTGCTCCCACTGGAGGAATTTTAGAGGTTTTGCACTGCGGATCCTTCATTCCTTACCCCAAATGTCAGCATGAAACCCAGTCTACCAGGCTGTAGCTGTGGCAGCAATGGCATTTAAGGAGCTTCTCTTTCAGGTGCTCATTCTCGCTCTGCTGAGCCCCTCAGTGTTGTCCTGACCACCATTTGCGTGGCCTTATTTAAATCAGATCAGTGAATTGATCTGGGTTTATTATTTTCCGGGTTTATTTTTAAACCTGGATCCGCTCACTGCCGTGGTTTACAGCGTGGCCCCACAAACTGCTGGTTTGCCACAGCCAAGAGGCTGCAGGCTGAGTTCAGCGCTGGGAACCAGCACGTGGGGTGGGCACAAACTCCGTAAGCTGGTGTGGCTGCTGGCCCCCCTGTGCTGTGCTCCGATTTCTCAGATATAAAGCGTAATTGTTTTTTCACAGACTTTGGTGGGAAGTTCCAATTCTTATTGTTCATCCTTGCTCTGCCTTTCATTATGAGGGCTTTTGGGTCCCCTCATTGCTGTAATGAGAACCAAGAAAAACATAATAATTCAAAGGGAAATATGAAAATGCTCTTCAAAATCAGATGTGTGAAACAGTATAGCTCAAAGATATATGTGAAGTGCTGGTTAGAGGATGCTGGAGCAAAGGCAGCTTAGAAGTCGTCTTTTTTTTTTTTTTATTCTTTCCATTATTCTCCAGAAGGATGAACTCTCATTTTTTTTTCATGTGGAGTCTCTGAGCACTTAAAGCCTCATTTTTGTATGCTGTGAAGTTGAAGAGAACTATTTTCACTTTAAGAATTTATTTCTTGGAGTCTTTGTTTCTTGGAGTCTTTGTTTCTTGGACTCATGAGATGTGGGATTTGGATAAGGAAACGGCTTTCACCCTGTATTTCCCTCTGTCTTCAGGCAGAAAAGTCACATGTTTACAAGTGAGAAAATTGACACAAACTACGAGGCAAATACATTAATCCCTTCTCCTCTTTAGAAGACTCTTCTAAATATTGTTGTTTGGTTTCTTCTTTCTCAGAAAGCATTGCTGGGTGCCATACAGCCCATTAAACTTGCCATGCAGGCCTCAGCCCCCCCAAAATGCTTATAGGCAGATATCCTGCTTCTTTGCTTTTGACCCATCTGAACCAGTTTGCTCTGCAGCATCTTTGCACATGTTCTGAATATAACCCCCTGAAAACGGATGTGATGAGGGCCTGCTTGATCATGTTACGTGAGAGGAAACTGTGCGCACCACATTTTCAAAGGGGAGGGATGCTTTCTGAAGAGGGTAGGGGGGTTTCTGTGGATCACAGCAGGGCAACTGTATATGGAAAACCAGCCATTCTTGTTGGCTTCTTATAAGCTGCCCACAGAGTACAAACAATGCCAGACACATGATGTATGGATTTGATTCATTAAAAAAAAAATGTAATAAACCCCCTTCAAATTGTAAACTAGGTTACATTTTTCAGACGGTTCCTGCAACAAATTCTCTTCAGTGGTATTTATGAGAAACTAGTGACTTCTGTAAATGTGTATGGCTGAGTCCCAAGTCCTCGAGGTTTGCTGGGAGAAAGAGCTTTCAACAAAGCTGCTGTGGCAATGGGTTGTCCCTTATACCAATTAATCACGGAGGAAATCTGCCACACATCTGTCAAAGCAGGTTCCTTTCTCAGTTGCTGCCCCCAGCACTTGAAGACAGCAGGGCTGATGGCAGAGTGGTGGCTGGAATAACAAAAATGTGAGGTGCCACCGCTCTGGCTGGGCTTTTTTCCCGAGGACAGGCTGGCGCTGCCAGCAGGCATCTCGTTCTGCTCCTTTTCCTGCCCTTACCGGGGTGATACTCCAGCTGGCCTCTCCCTCTAGATGGGCAAGGTCTGGCCGTTGGGTGCCAGGGGCGAGCTGGAGTCGGGCAACAGTTTGGCTCAGTCTCAGACCTGAATGCGGCTCTGCTCTTGCCGTTTGTACCAGCAGAGTCAGGCCCCATCTACGACCGCCCTTCACTTACTCTCTGGTCCTTCTGCTGCTTTGCAGGGCAGCTCAAAAGTGTATAACACAGGCAAGTGTCTCTCCACTCCTCCTCCTTGCTCTCAGCAACATAAATGTGTTGTAACAGAGACGAGTTCAAAGGGATTTAATCAATCAGGGTGCCAAAGTACTTCATGCAAGAGAGTTCTGTGTAATGGGAAAGCCTTTTAATGAGGAGGATGTGTGCAGCAGTGAACAGCTTCAGATTTCACTGCTAGATGTGCAGGAGAGCAAACCTTGGCACTGAGCAGTGTGTGACTTCACATCCCCGTGCAGCTCTTAAGGATGTTTAAACTTCAGCAGGTAGTTGGACTCACAAAATGTTTTAAAACAAGGAGAAAACTAGGTCATGTATAACAGGCTGTCAGTCAGCAGAAGGACTCAGCCATGCCTTTTTAGTCTGTTTTGGTAAGGGAAGGTCAGGAAGGAGATTTGAACCACAAGCTGATTCAAAAATGTTTTATTTTTTGTAAACAACTCCATCTGGAACTAGTAAACTTTCAAAGTTTGAGCCAGCTCCTCACCACCTCCACACACCCCAGCCTGCCTGAAACGAATCCAGCAGCAACCATTGATTTCCATTGCCTTACAGAGCTGGGATATGATCACACCACCTCTGGGCCAGAAGAGAATACAATCACCCACTCTGAGTCATTACATAAGCTAAAGTATGTGATTTATTAAACCACAAAAAATAGGTTGTACTAACACTGAGAGTCTGACTTGAAACCACAGAAGGAGCGACATGCAGAGTTAAGGCTGGGACTCCCTCCTTAACCTGTCTTGTGGTGCTTGGGCATTGCGTGTGACCTGTGAAATCACCCCTGCTTTGGAGACTCCCTGAAAGGCAGCAGACAGAGGCAAGGATGGCATTTGAGCCTTAACGCTGCTTTTTCATGCTTTTGTGGGCTTGAGTTGTGTTTAGCAAAGTGACGATTTCATTTTCTTTTCTGGTTTGGTTGGATCCCGTTCTAGTCCTCCTAGACTTGGCCCATTACCTTGGAATTCAAAAGAGCAAATATATAAAATGATAAATAATAGGAAACATTTGGAAATCTAAAATGTTTCAGTAAAATAGACAGGCAACTCTCCCAAATAGTCTGTGTTTTATTTCTCATTTTCATTCTCAGTGGAGCTATATGAGACACCACCTATTAATGAGTTCTTAGGGATTCCTTACTCTGTAGGTCACTACACCAAGAGCGCATAAAGTTTCCAAAGTGCAAATAGCAAACAGCATCTTTAGTCTTCTCTGTCTACCTAAAGTCTGCATATGTCAGGCATGTTGCTAGAGTGTACTCAGGTTATCACCCTGTTTTTCATACTCTGTCCCTAGGTCTGTGCTACTGGTCGTTGTTGGAGACAGGAGCAGTTCTGGGGCTGGGTGGGATCCTGCACCAGCATGGCTGTCCCTGTGTTCTTAAAAGACTCTTTTTTTTGGAGAGGTTGTGTACTTAGCAATGTGTGTGTTTAGGGTAGAAGGGGCTGCAGTAATTGGTTTGCATTCATAAATGGTTAGTGCAATGCAGGGATGTTACTGAGTGCATCAATTGTTGGCTTCTGGTCCACGTTAGTGGGCATGAAACATTTGTTACAGACCCTCAATGTTTTTACCATCTTCCATTCCGCGAGCAGATTTGTGCAGAAAAAAACCATCAAGGATTTCTGTGCATTAGAGTTAGAGAACAAAATCTGCCAGAGTATTATGCAATGACCTAAGAGAAGGCTATCACCAGCTTCTGATGTTGGCCATGGAAGTGACTCCGACAGCACGGAACATCGTTTCAAACCTGAGCAGATCAGGACTGTATTCCCACTTCACTGTGAGCCTGATATCGCTGTGCAAACCCATTTTGTAGCAACTTTGTTGTCTTTATTTTCTTCTGTTGAATATGGGGCTTTGAATAAGCAAGAGGTATGATATTTCAGACTTTTGTAGTATTTGGGGGGATGTAACAGCTGTTTTACCCATTCTTGTTTCTCATGTATGGCTGTGCTATATGGGAATGCTCTGGATGAAAAGACAGTATCCCCAGCCAGGCAGTGCTGAATATGCTACAAGGAAAGGAATTGCCCTAGACTCTGCCTGCGTTAGAAATGTTTTGGAGGTTAATCATCACGTAGTTTCTTCTGGCACATCTGTACTGCATGTCCTGGAGACATTTTGAAATGGTCCCCATTGATCTGCAGGGTTTGAAACCACCATTTCCATTAGACCAGTTTTCAGTAAGTCTGAGCTCATCACATCCCGGGAGTGTGTTAGATCTAGTGGGTGCAGCCTTAGTGCCAAAAGGAGAGTCATATTAGAAAGCTTCTCCTTTTGTGAGTGAAATGCCTGTGAGCTCGTCTTTGTGAGTGACAGCGACACAGAAGACAAGTCAGTGTTCATCTAATCCTTCCTCTACCTGGCTCCTTCTTGCCAAACACTCTACCACCTTCATGTCACTAAGTAAGAAGAGAAAAGCAACATATATTTCGCTGGGTTTTTTTGAGGTTTTTTTTGCGTGGTTTTTGTTGGGGGTTTTTTTTGAGTTGGTTTTTTTTTTCCCCCTAGCTCAGCAGCCTCACTTTACAAAGCAAAATACCCAAAAACATCTTCCCAAATCACAGTGACTCTCTGTCACCTTAAGACCAAAGCCCTAGTTGCTGCAACACCTTCCATTTTCATGGGCTCTGCAAAATGTAAAAACAGAACAGTGCCAAAATTTAAAGTAAAGGTGGCAAATTTTACTCTCACCTTGTCCATAAATAAATCATTTGTAATCCCTGCTCCTTCATTCCCCTTTTATACAGCTACATTGCAGTCCGTAATCCACCCCATCTGCCATCTTCTAGGAACAGTGTATTGCTCAGGATTTACCCTTCAATTTGAATCGATGGAAACATCAGAAGAGCCACGTGGAGGTGCCAGACTGTTTCCAGCAGCGTGCGCAGGATCATCAGGCAATGGACAAGTCGTTAGGAAATCTAAAACTCCAGTGTGTGGGTGTGCAATTTTAGCCAAGTAGGTCTCTCTTCAGGTGGTCTGCTTTTCAGGAAAAAGCTCTTAGGAGGTGTTTGCAGAGAACCATCATAATCAAGCTTGACTCTGACCCAGGGTTCTGGTCCCAAGAGTGGCAGATAAAAGAAAGCACAAAGAAATTAAATAATCAACTAGCAAGCCTTCTGACAGCTCAAGTTCCTCCGCCCTTCCTGGATATTGAAGCACAGGACTCTGACTCTCAAAGCGTAGCATTTTGAACAGGGCTGAGGGTGTGGTAGGCTGCAGAGAGGCTCCTTGTGCAGCCTCCTTCCACAAAATGGAAGAGACCAAATGTGTAAGTGAGTGCGATGAGGCACGCTGGGGCCTGGCAGGATCAGTGCCGTGTTGCAGAAGTCCTGGACAAGTACGCTTTTGTGCGTCAGGAGTAAATCTCATCATTGTGATGCTGTCTCCGCGTGGCTGCTGTGAGCTGTGGTGGGAGCTTTCCTTCAAGACGAGGTCAAGTTCCAAAAAGTGTCTGCTGCAGAGAGAGGGCTGGCCAAAGGGCTTTGGGGACATGTCTTCCCAGTTTTCAGCATGTAGAGGCGATTCCTGATCCCTGGAGGGTGATCTTGTCACGCCCATCGGGACCTTCCCCTCCTTCATCCCCACCACCTTTTATCAGGAGGTCCTAAGTGTCACCTGAGCCCTTTGGATAAACAAGGTTGCATTGTACATTGATTATTCCCATGAAAGAGCACAACAGCTCCTTTGAAGTCGTTACAGCCTCCTGTTTGAGGGCTCCGGGGATGGAGTGCACAGGGCCTGACTCCTCCTCTCCCTGGCAGAGGTCTGACACCCAGGCGGGTCTGCTGCTTCTGGGAGAGCTGTCTGCATTTACATCAATACAAGAGCAATGCTGGAACAGAACTCTCCGTTTGTTTACTGTGCTGAGCCCTTGTCTGCAGTCAGTTGGATTAATTGTGCGGAGTCTTCAGTTAATAAAATGCATTGTAAAATTACTCTTGGAAAAGAAGTCACTGCACATGGGAAGCAGTTACTTTCCCAGACAAAAACGCTTAATCGTTTTTAATATTCTCCCTTCAAGTGCTCGAGAGCAGAAGTCTCTGTTCAGGATTTATAGGGAAAAGCTTATACAGGACTTATTAATCTTTAAAAGACATCATTTGCTACTACTTAGCATTTGTGTATTTATTTGTGTACTTAAAGCAAAGAAGGGAGAAAAATCTCCACCTCTCCATCTCTCTACCTTGGGCTGAGGCCCTGTATGCCAAGTCTCATCCGGTACAGAGTTTTTCTTTAAATGAGTAATATAAAGCCCTGAAAATAGGTTTGATATTTTTAATGGAAATGCTGACTTGACCTTAGCTGTAGAGGGCCACAAAAGGTGCTGCTGTAATAAAGGAATGACTTCATCAGGAAATCAGGAAATCCTCATTCAAACCTCCAAATATATAAATATATCCATTTATTCCATTGTGAATCAAATGATGCCACGTCCTGTAATTAAACATGCTGGCAGCCAAGTTGTATCATAAGCTTATTTCCATCACAGTACATTAGTGGCTCAGCAACTTTGGTTTCTTGGTCACCTGCTTCGGTAAATGTCCTTGGAGCTTTGTTTCACAGCTTATTTGATGGTGACAGATCGTTTATTTATTCCCTACCTGAGGGGCAGGGATTCCACTAATTGCCTCAGGCCAACTGCTCGCCAATGATTATATGCACCACAGGGCAGTTACAGTACAATAAAAGAAAGCAGTGTAACAGCTGAATGAGTTCCTGATGTGTTGATGGCAGGTGAACCGTCACCTAGCCTACGGTATGCCTAGATGGGAAAAACAGTCATCAAAAATGGGCTTTACTGGCACCTCTTCTAAAGAGAATGTGAGTTTTTTTGCTTTCTGAGAAAAGCAGTTGTAGGAGTATTAGGCAGTTGAATACAGCAAACAGCTTCAGCAAGATCCCAGTAACGTCAATGACAAAATCCAAGGATGTCCCAGCAAACTGTGCTCATCTTACAAGAGCTGACCTTGGACCTTACTATGGCTTATACGAACTAGCTAAGAAGTCTTTCCACTGATTTACTGGACAAGTAAGCAGTCACTGCTTGGCTATGTGAATTCAACAAACTGCGCAAAAATATCTGGGATCCCTGCGTCATGATATTTTCTAGTAAAGATAAAGTTGTAGGGCCAAATTTTGACCTCACTGAGACTGCCACTACTCAAAGCAACATCAGAAGTGTTATTGCTCTCTTCTTCTATTTCTGGATCCCAACCCTTTATTTCCTTCCCCCAGGCCTAAACACAAGCCACTGCCTTGATTACTCATCAGCAGTCATCAGCAAATGTGCTGAAGATGTCTTGAAGCAGGAAAGAGCAAACTTTTAAAAGTTGGTTAAGGAAGGGATTTCCCAGCCTTCAAAGTGTCCATACAAAGTCCTGGTTCAGTTCACTCACCTTTGATTTTCTTCCCCAGTACAGTAGCTGATGCAATAGTGATATACACTGACTACTGACGTGATACTTGAGTATCCAGACTTGGATCATGAAAACCATTAGCCTAAAAATCAATACAGAGGAGGGAAGAAGGCTTTCATGCACAAAACAGGGCCCGCTATCAAGAAACAGGCCAATGTCTGTTCGTCGTTTGCATTTGCATTAGACCCTGAGATCACAACCAGAGCTCTGGACAAATAAACCTCAGATGCAGCCGAGGGAGAAAGCTGGTCTGTCTGCACATACTCCTAATATCTCTCTCCCTGTTGAGGGTTGTGAATAGCAGTGGAATTTGACACTCTTCCCGTGTAGAAAAATAACAACCTGTAAGCTCCAAAATAGGCTTTTAAATGACTCTGGAGGAAACAGGTCTTGTGTGGGTGACATTGCCAGAGTGGAGCATTGGTATAAGAAACTGTCTGATTACTGTTAGAGCCAATACCTTAGCTACTAGGCTCTAGTACTATGTGCAGTTAGTACACAACTCAGTATAGGTTTTATGTGCAAGATCTGGAAGTGGGTATCTCTTTAGTCTTTGGTTCCACCAGCTGGAGCTTTCCTGTCCTCACTCTGTCACTGAATTCCCCCTCCTTGCCAGACTTAATTACACCTCTAGTGCCTATTGCTCCATAGTGCCTGATGCTGACCTTTATACGTGTCTTTTCCTGGCCTGCCTTCCTGTGGTGGGACTCCAAAGGTAACGCTTCTGTTGAGGGCTTTGCAGTGCCCTAGAGGAAAAGGATAGGTTAGTATTTGTCCTTTCATGTGTCCATCCAGCACTTTGTAGATGGATGTGAGAGGATATATTATATGTGAACATTTTGTAACTGTTGAAAGTCTCATAAGGATCTCCAGTGGGACCATTTTTCTGTGGAACTGCATACACCTCAGTTACAAGACACTGAGGAGGGGATGCAGTCACCTTCCAAAGCCCAATTATTGTTTAACCATCTGGCCAGCCAAGAGTTAGCTCCCCAAAAGCTGTGGGCACATTGTGCTAGGGCTGATCTGCTGAGGGACTGGGTGTCACTTGTGGGTAGGTACCTGCCACAAGACAGGGCTGAGATGTGGAGATTGCAGGGAGAGAGCCCAGGGCAGCCTTCTCACCGTTTCATGTTTTTTCACTCCTTCACAAATGATTTTCAAAGCCTTTTTTGGAAATCACTGGATTTGTAATTATACAATACTCTTTTCACATGAAGAAGGATTTTGGAGAATTTTCATATTTCTAGAAGAACTACAGTGTTTTTGCAAGTGGCTTGTTAGGCATATTTCTTTCCAGCACTGTTATTTCTCTTGGTGATTATGTAGCTTGAATATAAACGTGACAGTTCCTCATACCATTTTGGAGCTGATCAGAAATGGTAGCATGCAGTGATGCATTAGATAATAGATAAAACCTCTGAAACATATTTAGTAATACTCAAACAAGATTTAATTTACTGAAGAATTTATTCTGCTCCACTGTTCTCATTCGATTTTACATACTGCTGAAATTGAAATGATTTTATTGCTGAACTGAGGTGATCAGCTGCCACAGGAAACTTAATTGCTTTCTGAACTAAGCCATGGCAGGGTGAAGTTGGTGTGGAAGGAAGAGAGTAGAATATGTCAGATGCTGCCTCTATCTGTAGTAGAATAAAATGGGTTATTCAAATGACTGCTAGGAAGAACAAAGGTTATCTAGTCTGGGATGTAGAACAGGATGAGCATTGCAAAAAGTCACTATTGGATTGTGCTAAAAAGAAACGTGCAAAGTAGGTGGAACAGTTTGTCGGGGGGGAGGCTGGGTAAGCCTTGATAGGCACTGTGGATTTCTCTCCAGCAAAAGTTTATAGAGGTCTTTTTCTTTTAGAAATAAAAACTATGGAATATCTAGAGATCGAGAGATGAAAGGTGGGTACTATCACTTGTCTTCTGACATAAGTAATAGGATGACATTGGTTCATCCTAGCCAGCAATCTGGTACTCTGTAGCTGGGCAAGGAATGCGTAAATGTTGGTATTACGTTGGCATTTCTACATGAATGCCTTTTGCAATGACTGCTTCTCGTTCATCTTCTCTCTGAGTACTCAGTATTTCAAATTAACTGTGTATAAATGTTTCTTGAAAGCAAATGTCAAAATCACATGCACAAATGTTTTCGTAGACCACATTGTAAATTTACATGCATTTGAAGGAAGCTGGAAATACTCAGACACTCCTCCAGTCACAGGACAGAGATATTGCCATTTTTTCTCTCAGTGCAAACAAAATGCAAATTCAGATTTTATCATTGGGAATTTTCTGTGCAAAGACACTATTTTTTCCTGTAGTCTTTCTATCCCTTGTGTGCCTTGATTCTAGTTATTTACCAAATCCAGTATGATACTGTAAGTACCTCTTAGAGTAAAGCACGTGGACCTATAAAATTGTCCTTTATTCCTCTTACGTTGAATGGATGCTGAGGATCAGGATGCTTTAATCTACCTTTACCATTCAGTGTGTTTCCCACACTGGAGCCTATATTGAAGTAATAAAAAACTCTTTGCAAGTGTATCATCTCTTACACAAAAAAATAAAGTCAGTGGTTTATAGAGCTTCCTATCTAAAATTGTTAAAGAGAATTTTAACAAGCTCTAGTAAATCTGGATGAATGGGAAATCATCTATGAACATAGAACCAAATAAAACCTGCTCGCCAAATTCCTAACTGATGTAAATCAGAAGTCTCTGGAGTAGTGTTAGTTTACAACAGCTAATATCTATCCCTGTGCGTTCACTTTAATTCCTTGTGTGACTTGTGTAATTTAATATCTGTGAATGTTTAAGTAAATGAATTTTGTCCAAAAGGAAGGTTGCCAAAAAGTAAAAATCACACAGCTATTTTCAAGTATCTTTTAATGAGTAATTGATGCAGCTGTCTTGAAATCACTTTGATTTTCACTTTCTAGTTCTTATTGCTTCAGCCTCCAATCAGAGAGCGCACAAATTATGTGACTTAGTAAAAAAATCTCATAAAATACTCAAAGAAAAGTCACTGTTTGAAAGACATTTATGACATTGTCAACTGCTTTCTTATGTGCATATGGACAATAGATATGAATCTATCTGCTGCTGGGTGATTTATTAAGGGTAAAGGGCTTCAGTGATACACTACGATAGATTACACTTGAGCTACGATAGATTACACTCGAGTTGCAATTTAGGTTTTGCTCCTTGGCTGCACGTGGGAAGCAGTAGCTCATGGAAAGGTGTCCTTTAAACTCAGCCTGGCTGGCCCATTTGGGGTCAGCTCCTCTGCTTGTTGAGCTTGAGCTGGAATATACTGAAGTGTCTCATTAACGGAATTTTCAACGTTAAAAGAAAAAAAAAGAAATTATTCCTCAAATCAACTTTGAAACATCTGCTGCAAAAGTGAATAAACCTGCTTCTGCTCCCAAACGAAGTGAAAACTGAAATGGATGGAAGTCCAGATGACAGAAGCGAAAGCCAAACAGCAGTGCTCAAATATGATGTTACTTCTCCCAATGTCCTCAGGCCATCAGTGCACAGCCTGCCCGCAGTCCCAGGCACACGCTTGTGTCTACAGTGACATCTAGTGACAAAGAAAATAGAAGTGACAAACTACCCGCAGGACATTATGCTCAGCACAGTCATGTAAACAGCTGTACTTACAGCTACAGGACAAATATTCTTGACTTTGGCAGTTCCCCGAGACTAGTGTGTTTTTTTCAAAGGCACAGAAATTCCTACCTGGTCAGGTTAACGTTTAACCTTCTAGCAGCTGGCTGCAGGTGCAGGGACTAACTTTACCGTCTTACCTTGATGCGGTGCAAAAGGTATTTTTTATCCCAGGTGCCATTTGCCGCAGCATTTTTTAGGCTGGTTTTTTTTTTCCCCAAATTGTTTCTAATGTTTCTTTACCCCTGGCAACTGGATAACTAGACACAGAGAATTAGTTTATTGTTTCAGCTATCATGAAGCTAAAAGGAAATGTTTCCAAATGTAGGTTGATGAGGGAAGTCTTTTAATAGTCCTTTAAAAAAGTTTATGCTTTTTAAAATGCTTTCTAAGCATGAAGTTTTTAAAAGGTAAATGAAAAAACATGCTTTTTGTATATATATTCTTTGCTTCCTTAGTTGTGGCTGGGATACCCATATATTCCAGGAATGATACCTCTCTCCATCAGACCTGTTTAGATAAATGGCACTTCATTTTGGCCTTATTAGATGCTTTTCACGGAGTTACTTATTTTCACCATGCAAACATCTCATATTCCATAAAGGCTTCCTAATTGAACCAGGTCTGGAGCACACTGGTGGATGTCACTGACCCTGGGAACGTCTGGAGAAAAGGAAATGTGAAGAAAAAACCCAAAGCATAGGAAATTCAGTGGGATCAGTCAAGAGGGTTTTTCCTTTTGCAGTGGAGCCACCCTGAGTTTTCATGGCAGCCAGACTGAGATCAGTGTTTTCCCTTTTCGTTTCAAGATACATAAGGGTGGTTTTCAAGCCTTATTTCTAGAATGTCAAGTCCGAGATACAAAGCTGCCAAGCCTCCACCCCTTCAAATCAGAGCTCTCCTATTGTCTTGAATTTGAAAATCCTGGCTAATTTTAACTTAGAGTGAAAATTTATTGACTTACATAAACAATGGAAAGTTAGAGGCCCCCAGAAGAAAATTGCCTGAGAACATGCTTTATTTTAGGTCTAAATGTAGTTCCATTGAGTTTAATGTGATCACTTAACTGTTTAAAGTATGCGGTTAAGTGTTTTTCTGCATCAGAGCCATAAGTGCCTAAAGCAGCACAGTTAGGGCACTTATTGACCAATGTCATTTATTTTGTCAGCACAGAAGAAATTCCTAAACATAGAGGAGATTTTTAAAACTCAGTTGAGATATTCACACACATTTTATTAATTTCTCCTGAAGGCGCAGCTGAAGAGGGATGTGTTTTTCTTTGTATGCACATGAAGTGCTGTCTTAAATTCTTGGCTCTACATGAGTGATTTTATTAAAATCAAGTATAATATAGCTTAGCAAAATTGTTTCTTAATTATTAAAGCAATTAGAGGGATCTAAGAGAGAACTTATTCCCACTAGGCTAAGCTTGCATATAAAGCCTCCCTTTCAGCTTCCTATTTCAATTGTTCCATATTCTTATAAAATGCCTACTAATCACCCTCTAAGCTCAGGCAAACACAAAAAAGGGTGAAGTGCTATTGGAAAAAAATATTGAAACACCAGCAGCATATAGTTAGGCTAGAAATATGTTCCTACAATCGCTTTAAGCTGATACAAATACAGAAAAGACCTTTCTTCCACCCACACGGGAGGTCTGGAGAGGGAATGGATCCAGTTGAAAGCTCACCAGTAACACCAACAAATACACTTTCTAGCCAGATAGCTTTTCTGGCTGTACCAGGTTGGTGCAGGAGATGGGAAGGAGAGCCAAAGTCCAGCTGGAAATTATAATCCCTTCTTTAACAGCTGCTTGTTCTTTCCTTGGCTAAAAGCATCAGTGGAGCCCCACCACAAGGATTTACCCAAGTTCAGCTCTTCTTTTGCCTGTCCAAAATTGACTGCAGGTGTTAGCTTCGTAGACTTTAAAGGGAAATCATGCTGGCCATCTCCATCTCTGGCAATAAATATTTTCTGACTTGCTTCATGCTTTTTAGAGGAGTATTTCCTAGCCACTATCCAAATTGTAGCCTTTGGTCATCAGTTGATTTAGTAGCTCTCCTTAGTAAGTGCATCCAACACACCTGCTCTGCCACAGAAGCACGTTACTTGCCAAGACACAGTGGGCCTGTGGAATAGTTGTAGTTGTGATAAAGTCCCCAAAGGATCCTATAAAACTAATGGGGTCAAGAGAGTGTTGCCCTATGCAGGTACCACCATTCCCAGTGTTGTCATTTGTTTCTGTTTAAGTATTATGTTTAGACTGGTAGCAATGGCTGTAGTTCAATCACTAAAATGTACCTGTGATTAATAATTGCTATAATATAAGATGTGTAAAGTTTTACCACTATGTCCTAGAGGGCTTGTAACAAGAATGACCAGTTTAAAGCTGAAGCCAGGAATGTGGTAATGAGTGCATATAATAGAAATGTTAATTAAAACACTCTAAGGAGGGGAAAGCTCTGTGCCCCATGTTATCATGTGATATCCCTGTGCCCATTCACAGAAAAAGCGAGCCAGGGAAGCAGGAAAAAAAGAGATCGTTGTACTTAAGCTAAAGCCAGCAGCTCTAAGCAGGTTTAAAAGCTGTCTTTAATGCTCACAGCCTGATGAGCTCCCAGTATGTCTCTACACATAAGTCTAAGAAACACATCGTGCTGCAAACACCCCTGGGAAAGCCAGCCCCAAGTGACTAGGAGGGGGCAATTAGACAAACTCACAAGCTGAGATGCAGGAACAGCTGAAGAGCATCATTATTGTTAAGGATCTAAATAATAAATGTGGTTCTTCTCTAACTTGGTCCTGTTATTACAGATCTGTGCTTTCTAAATAAGTAAAATGTTAAGCCTAAGACTTTCCTAGTGATAGCAGTGACTGAGTAATCTCACAAAAACAGGGCACTGTGTGCCGTTCCGCCCTGGAGGACCATGTTGTATTCGTACGCCCCAACACCCTAATGCATTTCTCAAAAATGTGTTAGATGCGCCTCCCTGAGCTGCACTGGCCAGCTTAGGAGTTTGTATGTAAGGATCGCTGCAAAGGAGGGGATTGTGGATGTCTGGCATTCATCAGAAAAGACCTTTGGATTACAGGGGAAGTGCCCTAAGCCCAGGGAGCCTGAAGAAGCTTGTAAATGCTACCATCATTTTCTTGCTCCAGCATGACCCTGGCAGGAGACACTGAGGAAAGGAAAAAGATGACTCCAGCTGCTAGAGAAGGCCAGAATCAATCACAGAAATTTATAATAACCTATAGAGGTGCAAAGTGTCTTCCAAGATAGAAGGGCACATGAGAATCTTCTGTTTGACTGAAGAGATCACCTCTGAACTTCAGTTGCCAGAATTCAAAGAATTCAAGGCCTTTGCAAACATACTTGCTTCTCAGATTGGAGAGTTGCCCTCGCTAGAGAGTGGAGGTGCTTGGAAAAACACCGAAGATGATGTTTCATTATAAACATGTCCTGAATTTTTTTCCTTTTTCTTCTTTTTTTCTTTTTTATTTTTATTTTTCTGGAGGAAAACTTACTTTCTTTAACCATATATAATAGAAATGGGTTTTTAAGTGGGATCTAGGAGGCTTCAGCTTAGTATCAGTGCAGTTTATTCAAACCTAATTTAAATGCCAGCTCAAACCTACTTGAGACCAAATGGACTCAGACTTACAGTCCAGCAGCTATCTATATGTCACAGATGTGTTTTCTCCTTCACATGGTAGGCACTGATTCCACAAAATTCTGAAACACGGCTTCATTTAACATATGTGCTAATACCCAGTCGCAGTCAATTTCAATAGGCGCTTTAAGTTAACAGTGTAGTTAAACGGTTGGCTGAATCATGACCTGTATAAATTATTCATTTAATTATTCTCCAGTTATAAGAACTCTTAAGTTTTTTATGATTGCTTGAAGTTGCGTCTGAATGTAACTGTTGTGAATCCAACCCTTACAGAGAATTGTCTAAGCCAGTTAGTAGCTACTTATCTCTTGCCTCTCCCTGTAACAACTGGATCAGTTTCTGATAATATCATGCTAAAAAAGGGTGAGAATCCTGAAGAATAAAATTAAGGGGAAGTCATAGAACTTTCCTGGACTGCAGTTTCTTGCCAGATAGTGACTCATGCTGGTGACAAACAACAACAACAATAGTAATTACAGATACAACCCAAGCCAGGAATTAAAATTTATGAAACCAGGTTACATTGTCAGATGAACTTATGCTAAATGATTTGGAACAGAAGATGGGTTACTCAAAAGGAAGAGCAGAAAGTATTTAGGAATTCCTCCCTGAGAAGGGGACCATTTTAGGGGACATGAAATGCATTTCTCCTGCACCCCAAAATAACATAATGAGACGTAAGACGTATAGCTCTTGTTATGGGGTTCAGTCCTTTGTTGTCTTTCCCCCAGTAGGATTTTGTAAGCCAGTAACTAAGAAAAACCTGAAAGCATTTCCTAGGGTAAACACTGTTCATGTTGTTCATCTTGGAGAATAAAACTTCTACTGTTTTCTGCTTATATTTACTGATTATCTCTTAGAGTATGTGCACTTGAGTTGGAGGGGCATAACCTAAATCCCACAGATATAAAGACATTTAAACCAGGTTTGTATCAAATTAGTTTTAGTTCATGTTTAATCCTTGCCTTAAAAACTCTTAATTTCCCAGTGAAGCATGTAACAGTTCGGTTTAGCTGAAGCACAGGTGAGATGGTTATATTGTTCGGTACTTGATTTTATAGTATTGCTATACAATAGTATTTTATATTTTGTATTTTTAAAAAATATATATTTAATATTATAGTTTTACTATGAAATGGTGAAATTTGCCATCTTTGCCTCTCATTTGTAGGAGCAGTGACTGTCAGGATCATTGCATTTCCTTTTCAATCAGGTTGCTAATACTGTTTAGAGTCAGAGGCTACACAAATGAAAGGTGCAATGGGGCTGGATTATCATTCTGTGTTCACACGTTCATTCTTGTAAATGAGGAAATTGCATTGCACTAAAATTTCATCTTGACTTTTGGCAGAGACTGACGCTCCAGATAATCAGCAGGGATACAGGTAACAGGCAAGTTGAGGCCTGTAACACAGGGGGGTTTCCTCTTAATTTCCCAGTCTGCTGGCCTTGTAGTAATTACATGTTGATTTATCTTTAGGGAGGAGAATGTCTATGTGCCTTCTTTGTATAATTACTAAACCTTGGCCAAACATCTTAATTAGACCTTCATTTTGGCTTGAAGACTTGGGAATTAACTTCGCAGTATCCTTCCCTGAAAACTTGTTTTGTGATGTTAGTGATTTCTTTCAGTTTATCACAATTTTTTTTGCAGTATTTCAGCTTTATTTGCTCTGTGCACGTGCGTGTGTGTATAGTGGCGCACTGTGGGCCAGGCCATGGTCCAGTTTAAGTCTGTGATAGATTTAGTTCGATGAGTAACATTTTGGCTGAATTTTAGAAGGAAAAAACTTTCTTGAAAAATCAGTTCAGATCATTCCTCTTAAGATATTATTTCATTATTATTGTTTTCTCTACTTTTTTCACTGGCTTAAGTTGTGGATTATTATATTTATTACAACTGAGAAAGGAAATACCAAGCAGCAATCTGAGCTCTGGAGGATGTTAGTGAGGAAGTATGTGGGTAAAAATCTTTCAGGGTTTCTCTTCTGTCATGTCAGTGAGGATGCACTTGGTCAGAGGTTTGTGCTGTTCAGCTTCATCAAGAAACTGATGGAGATACTGAAGAGCATTATGAGGGAAATAATTGAGGAAAAGATAATACACCAATGGAAGTGAAATGTTGCTAAGATTAAGAGGGCTAATTGAGGTTGCTTTTACTATCTTTCTTTTAAAAACAGCAAAACTTGCAGAATTATATAAAGGTAGAAGTGAATTATTTTGCTTTGCTTCTGCTTTCAAATGTTCTGACAAAGTACTTCTCAATTCTACTTTTTTAATTGTATTTTTCAATCCATGTCATGACAGTCCATTAACTGGAATGAATGAAAAGGAGAACAACCAGGCCAAAATTTGCACTGGAGAAATTACATTGCCAAATATATATAATGGTCTTGTAAAAATGGCTCTCTGGCTTCACTGAAATCTTTTTCACACATTTCAACATGATATCACAGGATTTGCAAAGGTGTCATATCACAAAATAAAAAGCCTTTGTTAATTAAAAAGAGGCAATCTCTAACATGACTGGGTTAAGGCTGAGGATTTTTGTGGTCTGGATTCCAGGTGATAAACCTTTGCACTTTACATAATTTTAGTGATACAGAGCAACACATATTTGATGTTACAAACTGTCACCTCTTCTCAACCTCCACATGCCAACAAGTTTGATAAGCATCATATTTCAAGCTTTAACAGTATGTTAATCTTTAAACTTACTGCTTTGACTAAATTCTTGTAAAGCTTTGCCTTGTAATATACTGATTACAATTTGACTAACGTGAATATATAAGTGACCAAGCTTGAATTTCTTCCTGACATAGGCTTTGCTGGCATTGTCATGTGTTATAGAATCATAGAATTGTTTTGGTTGGAAAGGGTCTTTAAGATCACCAAATCCAACCATTAACCTAGCACTGCCAAACTGTCGTTTGCGTTATATTTAATTTCCCTATATGAAAGGGTTTGTTCTACTCCTATGGCCTTAATATTAGTATGGATATGGAAATAGATGGCTCCGTGTCAAGCTGCTCAGCAGTTCCTGAATTCTGATCCTAGATACAGCAACAAGTGCCAGATAGCTTTGGACAATTAATTTAAAACTAATTTATGCTCTCCTTAAATAAACCACCTCATTTAATAATATAGGTCTGATGGCAAGAATAAGTGTTAGTAGAATTTCCTTCTGAAACAGAAAAGTTGTTTTCTCACCTGTAAAATATAACCAGTAATAGTGGTCAACAACAGCACTGCAAGAATTCACTCTTGTGTAGGTCATTTTTTAATGTATATAGTTTTAATAGCATTCAAAATCAGGTTTCAATTTAAAAAAAAAAACCAAAACTGTGAACTGTACCTAACTTACTGGTGGCCTTGCTTGCTAGAACCTGTAATATTATAAACTGATTGCTCTGATTTATAAACATGACATCTAACTGCTACTGACCTGCTGAAAAAAAATACAGCTCAAGAAATCCTGTGTTAAGAATCTCCTTGCAGCCCCCACAATAATGCAAGTATTAGAAGTACCCTAACAGCATTTAACTCAGGTTTTAGAACTTTAATTATAAATCCCCCCACATTATAATAGTAAGGTGTAGTGAGTTGAAATGTTTTATACTAATGGATAAAACTGTACAGCACAGTGGTTTCGGGTTTGAGGGCAGCACCCAGTGCAGTAATGGTGGTGTACCTCATGACTGAAGTCTAACGTCATAAGCCAGTGTAGCCTCAAAGAGTATCCAGAAAAATTCACAGCAAATTATTACCGTAGAATATGGGTCAGGGTTGATATATTCCCTGGATTGTGTAGAAGTGTTGGTTGTGAGGGAGAATTAAAAGTTCTGTTATAGCTCCTGTAGAGCTTGACATTACGGCTCACCACCCCAGGGAGGTGCCAGTCAAGAGAAGGAGATGGGTGTGGGATCAGGCTAGATCAGGGACTACTACCATGGGGATGGCAACTGAACTTGCGTTTGCTGATGACTCTGTGACAACAGAAGGGTAGGCGAATGAAGCTTTTAGGACCTTCGCAAAAAGTTAGAAGGCAGGTAGGAAAATTCCTTAGGCATCACTCTAATGATAATAGAGAGAAGCAGAAGAGAATGAAAGTATAGGGAAGAGAAGAGGAAACATTTCAAGGAAAAAAGTGGTTTTGGCTGTGGTGCAAGGAGCCAACAGGACACAGAGGATGCAGAGCTCAGCTAATAATTCCTGATGCCTCCCTTCCAGGGTATTTCCATTGGCATTTTGGGTGTTGCATACAAGCCAAATTCCACTGTGACAAATTTATATCCTTGGACCTGCTATAGCTTTAATGAATAATGTACCTGTCTTTATCAGTATGTTATTGTGGCTGTCAGCAGCTATGGTGGTGTTTTTCCACTCATCTGGCAGAACTTCAGCTCATGTGGAGTAAAGATATTAAGTCTTTCCTGTTCTCTACATATTTGATTTGCCATATGGCAAATGGCAAATTGAGTGCAGATGGTGGCTCACAATTGGAGATATATAACCCCATTATTAGTATTTCTTTAAGGCTGTTTAACATTTGAATCATTTGGTCTTCAGCATTGTCTCTCTCTAACTGTCCTTAACGTGTGCAAGAGTTACTGGCATTTCCCTGTCTGTCATGGGCTTATGGACCAAATTTTCCTGTCTTCAGTGACCTGCAAATGGTTTCAAATTATCCTCCAGGTCACTGTGAAGAACATGTGAAATGGGAATAATCTATGTATGTATTTAAACATATACACTCCCATATGCATAGAGCATCAGATTCTGGCCGGTTCTGCCGTGGTTTGTGCCAGCACACAGGGCTGCCTGGTAGAAGTAGCTGCTGCAACAGAAACTGGCGATGACTTCTCAGACTGGTAATGTCAGAGCCAAGATCATGGCCAGAACACCAGGTAATTGTGCTGGTTCACGGTGTTACCTCGAGAATTCCAACAAATTGGGAATTGTCTGCAAACAGGAGTGGAAGGTAAAACCAGCACTGCCTGCCCTTACTCTGTGGGGTGACTGTACCTCCTAGGCCAACAGCCAAATCCAGACACTGTGTCTCTCTTAAGTAATTTGGTGTAGTCATAAAGTGTATCATTAAATTGGAAGTATCTGCTTATTAGCATGGTAGAGGAAATAAGCAACAATTTGTTGGGAACTTCATAAAATGTGTTTCACAGGAAGAGGGAAAAGGCCCAGTAAAGTTTCTTCATTCTTGTCAGAACTTCCAGCAACTATCACACGTGAAGGTATCTAAATTCCACTCCTAATAAAAGTCTGTCAGCTCAACCTCCTTACTAGATGTGACCTGAACCTGTAAATATATCAGCCGTACACCATCTAGGGAAAACAGTGCTGTAGATCTTGTAACCTTGTTGATAGTTATCTAATAAGCCAGATCACCAAATACCACAGGAAGGAAGGCTAATGGGAATGAAGTCCAGCTAGCCACTTCCGTGGTTCTTGCTTTTATGCAGGGAGAGCTTTGTTTCTTAGCAGAAGATGCTGCAGGGAATGCTGTTCTTATAAAATGTGCAGCTAAGCGTGTTGAGTAATGCACCTATAAGCAGAAAGCAATTAGCAAATATCTGATCATGGATAATTAACAATAAAACAGGACTGCGTTGTTTGACTAAATTGCTCAGAGAAACATTCAGCTCTGGCTTTTCAAAAACATCTGAATGTATTTTGATTTGAGAAAATGATTCCATTTGGAGTCACAGCTCTTGGCATCTTTTGAAGAGGCTAAAAAACATGTGGGTATGAGTGGTCCAAATAATATACTTTGCCTGGATTCCCAGATTGCTTTTGATATTGTTCTTCACAAAAGGTTTTTTAGAGAAATGAAGCATGAAAGGGACGCTGCTGGCATGGATGTATAATTGGCTGAAAAAGAAGAAACAGCAGATTGTTGTAAATGGGTGTTCCCATAGAGAAGGTCTGGGGTGAGGTTCTGCAGGGGTCTGTGCTGGAGCAATGAGATGACAAAGTTTGGTGGTGTTATAATGTTCTCATGTTGATAAGGAAGAGGAAATACTGTGTAGAACTGGAGAAGGTTCTTATAGCATCAAGTGACCGGGCAGTAAACTGTCAGAATGAAATTCAGTGTAGATGGATGTAAAATGGTATGCATGGGGAGATACAGTCCTAGTTTCACATGTGAAATGGTGGGCTCTGAGCTGACCATTCTGGAGCAAGCCCTTAGGGTTATGGTAGCTAGTTCCATCAGCACATGAGCTCAGTGCTTGGCTGCATTCAGAAAAGCAAATCAAATTAAAGGAATGGAGTACAAACCAGAAAACATCGGTTTGCCATCAGTTTAACTACAGCTGAAATACAGCATGCATGTCTGGGCCTCTTAGCTTAACAAGAGTGTAGCAGAACAAACAAGATTAGAGAAAGACAGCAAGTATGATGAATGTTTTGGAACAGTTTCCATGTAAGGAAGGACTGAATAAAACTAGTGCTCCTCGGCTTGGAAATCAGGCATTTTGGAGTGGGTAGCAGCCTGGGGAACTCCTTGCCAAAGGATCCTATAAATGCAAAAAGTTTACTTCAATTCAAGAGCAGATTGAACAAGTATTTGTAAGACACATCCTTTGGGGATTCCCACATTGAAAAATAACAACAGGTTCAGAAAATCACCTGAGCTGAATATAGTGGAAAACAGGAAGAGTTTCAGGTTTTTACAAAGCACAGAAAGGTTTTCTCATTACAATTAAACTGTGAAGAATTGCTGTAAGGCAAACACAATGTTTTCTCCTGACTGAAATCTTTGCTTTTCTTTTAGTTTTGCTTACAGCGCTTTAAAACTTACAGACAAATAAAATTGATTTTGTTATGAGTTACACTTTTCATTTTTAAAATGGGCAGAGCTGATTTCTTTTCTCCATCAAAAGCTAGACGTTGCCCAAGAGTTGTAAGGCATGAGGAAATCATTAAAAGCAAAGCAAAGAGCCCTGTAACCCTGCAGGACCTTCTGCAAGTGCAGTTTGGTAGAGGAGTATCTTTGGTTTTGAGTGATGGAAATAGATGCTAGAAATTCCCCAAGGTGCCCATGGGTATACTAGTTGCTGACCAGGACTTGCTTGAACCAGGAGCATGTTCTCATTCCATCTCACCAGTTCTTGGGCAGAATGTTCTTTTCCTCTGGACACTACTTCTTTCACTAAGGTTACACCTTCACCAGAGGTTGTCTGTATGTCCGTGGGGCACATGGACGAGGAGGAATGGCACTGCCCCATCCCATCAGTGGATGCGGTGCAGGAGCTCCATCTCTGCCACTTACCTACTGGGCAATCTTGGGGATGTCATTTTGCTCCTGTATCGTTCTCTGACTGCAGTCCCAGCAGGGTCCAGGACTTGACTGCAATTTGTACGTCTTAAGAAAATAGCGCTGTTATTGTAATAGTGAATGTGTGGATAATGACAGGCTACTTGAATGCACACAGCCAGGCTTGCTCACAAGAAGTTGGAAAACCTCTTCCTTGCCAAGTTAGTGCTGTTCCTTTGTTATTTCAATCACAGCAACCAAGCTCGGGGCATTTTGCTTAGGACTCCTCCCAGTGGGAAGCAGGTCTTTGGAAGCATTAATAAAACAAGGAGCAAAGGTGATGCCTTTTACAGTCAAGTATTTTGTAGCAATAATGTTATTTTTTCTTCCAAAATTTGATTTCGAAGTGTGAAAGCCCCGAAATATGTGTGTGAATAACTGACTAGACCTACCCCGTATTTTTGGATTGTGTGTGGCCCCCTCAGCCTGAATTTAAGAGACAAGACAAGGAATTAGGATGCCTGGTCTAGCTATCAGCTGCCCTGCGGCTCCCTTGCATGACTTGAGTACCTCAGTTTCCCCATCAGTAGCAGCATGACAATTAAGCTGCCTTTCTTCAACCTCTTGCCTTGTCACTTTAACCTGTGATCTGTTTAGGGTAATGACTGTCTAGGTATGTCCTTGTGCAGAAGGCTTCGCTCCTGGCTGGGAACTTAGGCCATAACGGTGAATATAACATTATGTAAATACTGAAGTCAGGAAAAAGTCTTTATTGCATTCATGATTCTACCCTAGAGGCTTTCTCTTTGGCCGAGATTTGATGAAAGCATTATCATCTGCATTACACAGACCTCCAAAGCTTTACAGTAGCTGAATCTAGTGAGGAAATAAATTTTAAAAAAATAATAAATCCTGACACTGCAGCACTAATAGAGGCAAAACCATTGATAGTGTTAGTGGGAGTTTTTCAGCATGTCTATGGTTCACAGCAAAGTTAAAATTGCCTGATGCTAGTGGTCTCCTTTCAGAGCTCTGTAAAATAACAGTGAGTTACCTGTGAATCACGCCTGGCATTCAGATCTCTGCATCCTGGCCCAAAAGATTGCAATGTTTGTTGTCAAGGGAAATACCTGGCTTCTGAAGTTACAGCAATGCAGTAATTTAGAAGGAAAACTGAGCTCACAAAAGCTAAAGCTAATTTTCAGCCTGGCTGTCATTCACCAAGGGTGCGTTCCCACACAAAGCCCGGCCAACAAAGGGATCCTTGCACCGCCGTGTGCTGCATTCCCCCACCTCCCCCTTCTCACCGTGGAAAAGACGCCTCTTTGTGCTGGAGATAAGAGAAGAAGAAGGATTTACAGGACAACAATAAGCTATACCAGGGACATCTCAACTGTAATTAAATCCTTTATTCCCTTTTTCTCCCAGGGCAGGCTGTATTAGTAGCTGAACGGCACATGGGGTTAAACAGTATAAAAAATATTTAAACAGTGGTCAGGTTTAAATGCAAACCTACTGAATCCAGGGAGCTTGGGTTGATTTCTTTCCTGTGCAGAAAAAGAAGTGACATTGTGGCTGAGGTTAAAGGAAGGCCAGCTTAACCATTCAGGATTGCAGCTGGAGAAGGCTTTTCAGCTCTGCCTGAAAACATCTCCCTGACTTAAAACCCCACAGCATCATGTTGCTCTTGCCCACACACTGAGCACTTCGGGGTCGGAGGGGTTCCCTGCTGCCGAGGGGTCGGCCTCCCAGCCCCAAGGGGCTGGTGGGTTTTGTGGTGCTGCGTGTCCAAGCGAAGAAGCTGATGGTTTTGTGCATGCCCCACGTGACCAGCCGCTGTCTCAGCTTGCTGCCGAGTCGCTGTCATGTGAATTCTCTAAATTGGGATTTCAACATCTTTTAAAAACACCTACTTTAGCTTGCCTGCAGTGTGTTGGAGTCCACGTAGGGATCCAGGTGAACTCCTTGGCTTTGATTACGAAGACGAACTTAAAAAGCTTGAGAGTACTCTGCTGGTCTTTGAATCTATGACTTCAGTAATAATTAAAGATCAGTTTTCCCGTGGAGTTGGTGTTTTACTCTGGGATGGGCTGTGGCTTTTGGTGAACAGCAGGTTGTCTTTCTACCTTTTCTAAATTGCCTTTAATTACAAAACTCACTAAGTAGCCAGCAACAGTGAAATCCCCAGGAGTTCCAAATAGCTGCCATGTGTCTTTTTCTCACACTTGCAGAGATTTAGGACATCTGCCAAAGTCATACAACAATAAAGCAGCTTAAATATATTAAATGAAATAAAATGCCATCAAAGCTTATAGTGCCCTCTCCTCTAGTCCTACTGCTTTGTCTGTTTTTCTGCCTCTCCTGACACACTCCATCTTCATGCTCTTTTGTTTGTAACTGTCTGCTCTTTATTTTCTCTCTCTTGTTTCTTTTTTCCTTCTTTTGGGAGGAGAAATAGGCAAACTGAGGAAGCCCAGTCAGCTATCTGCAGTGTTCTTTGATCTTGCTATACCTTTTCATCCATACATAAGTATCCCTCATCTTTCATTCACTGTTTCTTTCCTGTACTTTCCTTCACTCTTCTGCATCGCATCTCCATCTTCCATGCTTCACTTCTGCATATTTTATATTGCCCTCCCTTCTTTCTCCTCCAGCCATTTCGAACTGCTAAAATCAATGTTGGCTACATACAGGGTACGTAAGAGTGTGGTTGGTAGGTTTGCACACGCATTTATTTGAGACATCTGTTTGAAAACCATGTGTGTATTTCTGTGTGTGTTCAGCTGTAACTGATTGGCCTTATTTCTAGGCCTTGCTATGCTGTGGGTACTCCCATCCATGCTTTGTTACATGCAATTACTGTGATTACATGGGCAGTTGGGGTAATTGGGCAGTATACAGATGACTCATTAGTTCTGCAATTATGCATTTTCTTGAAGAGTTGATGTGGATGGTGGCCTGATAATAGTTTGGCAGCCTGAAATCTGACCTTTGCTTGTTTATCATTTTACTATGAGTAGCTTGAAAAGGAAGGCCAATAATTGGCTCTTTTCAGCACTGAAAATGAAGCATTTTTGCTGAGCCTGAGACTCAGGCCATCGATAATGGTTACAGCTGCCCTGCAGAGCTGCTTCATATGACCATGCAGATAAGAGTGCCAGCTGCGGCCCCAGTTCGGAAAGGTATGTGTGCCTTGCTCAGGGCACTTGAGTTGTCCCACTGAAGTCAATGGAGCTATTTCTGTTGTTGAAGATCAAGAGTGACTTAAGTGCCTTACTGAATAGTAGCACATAACAGGGGTGACAGGTTTTCTTCCTGAAACAGTGGGCTTTCTTATGCTACAGCTGTTGCGGGATAGGAAAACACACTTTTTCTGACATATCCTTGGAGGAGGAGATTAGGAGGTGCCTGTATTTACCTTCCCAGCTGTTACTTTACACCAGTTGTTTGGGAGAAACAGATAAAAAAAGCTCAACACAAAGAATTTCTGAGCCTGTCATCCAGATTTCCCGAATCACCTGCCCAAGTGCACCTCCCAGCTCCTGTATGAGAGCAGGAGTGGAGAGGTTAGTCAGGTTACACAGGCTGTGAAGCAAAGAATAGGCCTGTGCAAAGATGCTTCTTGATCAAAAGGATGCGGTGACAAGATAGGAGATGTTGAAGTCTGGAGAAGTGGTGCAGACACCTGTAGCCAGATGGGAACAGAGCTAAATATCCCTCTTAATGCAAGCGTTTGTTGCTCAACTGATAAGCAGGGAAAATGGAAAACAACTGTGTGCTGTAATTTTCAGGCACAATTGAGCTATAATATTATTAAGAAGCTTGAGCTGGTCTTGTCCAGAGTGTGATTTCAGACTGCAGTTAGGTCAGACAAGGTGCTCTAGTGAGAAAGTGGAAAATAAAGTTTGTATATCGTACCTGATTGAAGGAAAACCAAAAAAACTGTGTAATTTTTGAAAACTTTTCTTTACCTAATCTGAAACGGAGAGGTGAGGGCATGATAAAGGCTCATTTCAAGCAAGTTTCCATTTCATATGAAAGTTCAGGAGTAAGAGAAGATTACTGCCCTCTCTGAGCTGGGCTTCTTGTTGTTCTCAGAATATTGTGTTCAACATTTAGAGGGTTGACAACTTCTGGGCAGGGTTTTTTGGAACATTTTGGAAGGTTTGTCTACTTACTTTGAGTGTAGGCAGTGATTTGAGGTTTGCTTTGGTTGTAGATTTCAAGCTCTCTTTTGTGATAAAGGGTCAATATATTAATGGCATAACCCTATTATATATAAAAAAAGAAAATTATGCTTTTCTTTCTGTTCTTGAAGGTTAAAGAGGCACACTTAGGGAACGCAAACAGCTACCTACACTGTGTTCTTTAACGTTGCTATGTCTTTTCATACATACATATGTATTCCTATGTATGTTATATAAGGTTTACTGTTTTTCTTTCTAAATTAACCTAAGATATTCTGACATTATTAGAATCCCCTACAATTCATACTATGGAACAGAATTTCATTAACATGAAATGTTTCAAAATTGACTGAATATCAGTTCCTACTGGAAATGCTTCTAAGGTTCTCTAACCAGCTTTTATTAACTTATGTTCGTTAAAAATTGATCATGCTACGCTTTTCCATGTTATAAAGCTTGCAGCAACTGGCAGCAATGAGGTATTATTCCTGAATATAACTATATGAACGGAATGGAAACAGAAACTTGAAAATAATTTGCACAGTGAAAACATTTGGCAAACCAAACCCAGACTTATTTTTTCAGTAAAGGGTCAGTTGTATTATTATTATTATTATTTATTATTTATTTGTTTGTATATTGACAACATATAGAAACCTGGATCATGGCCTTCGGCGGAGCCTTTTTGTGGTTGCTGCTCCACACCAGCCGTGGTGTGCTGCCAGCACGACCCCAGTTAGAAAGTTGGTGGAGAAAAATCCTGCGATCCAGAGAAATTAGGGCATCAGCAATTGCTGGCAATTATGTTAAGTGAGATATTCACTATTTTTCCCATTAGCCTCTCTTCCAATTGCCAGAGGAACATCAGAAATAGCTTTACGAGATGTTTAGAAGTCAAAAGAATAATCTGTGAACATATTTAAGGGAATATTATTGACTATTTCTGCATTTCTAATAGTCATTACTAGAAATTACTATTAGTATTTCTTAAGCTGCAGAAAGGCTTCTCCATGTTCAGTATGTTGTACTAACATGGGGAAAGTATATCTTTATCTGTGCAAGTTAGTGTGAATGGTGATCCATTAACCTCAGTTTTCCATTTCTGGTCATCTAGTTTTTGCTTTCAGTTTGGGTTCTGTATTTGGAGAAGGAAAAATGATTTTTAGCAAATTCTCCCTATCCTTTGGGAAAATGATTCCTCCATAATTTCTCTATCTCTGTCCAACTGGAATGATTTTTTAATGCTTCTAGGTTTTCTTTGTTAGAATTTCTGAACAACAAGTTAATCTGGTTTTATGAACATTTTACAATCACAAGGTACTGAGACATTTTCATGGTAGACATATCTTCTCCCCCATCTTTATCCCCATGGATATGTACTAATCATTTGGTTGTCGAAGCCCTGACTTTTTGGCTTCCCCAGTATCAACTGACAAAAGACACACATTAGCATTATCCCAGATTGTGTCTGTCACCCAAGGTCACGCAAGATAAGCTGCCAGCTGTCCGCTTCACCAAGGCACGGTACATTGGACATTAATTAAACTGTATTCAATACGGTTCAGATTGATTCAGAATGCCAAGATGCCTTGGCTGAGTCGCGCAAAATGTATTAGCACAAATCGCTCTGCCAGTACAAAATGCATTACAGCAGCATCCAAATATTTTCAGAATCCAGGACAGGAGGTTTAATAAATTAGAGGATAACCAGATAATTGATTTCTGACATATTAGAGAAGGGATCCGAGTGCCTAAAGGGAGAGGTATTTAACCAAGGGAATGCTCATTTTTTCGTGGATGAAAAAACCTGGTTCGTAACAGCCAAAAGCTGAGTATCTCTGGGTCATAAGAAGTTACTTAGTAATCTAGAATTCTGCAAAATAATTTTAATTTTCATTTCAGTTAACTAATCTTTTCTTGTAAAAGAATCAAACTCTTTTTCTGCTTCTAAATAAACAGCAGGCATTGTAAGGGAAAAAAATATATTATTTTTGCCAGGAAATGTCATATTTGCTGTGGAAATGCTTAAGTTTCTCCATGAAAATGGAATTTCCCTTCAGAAGTAATTTAGCAAAGAAAAATGACAGTTTTGTCCAGTGGCTGGAATTATACCACCTTCCATGCAAAAAGGTTTTTGGCATTAGGTCTTCACCACAGAAAGCTGAACAGAGCCCTGAGTAAAACTTCACAGTTGTTCCTGACATAAAACCAACTTCCCAGTTCAAGGAGGGTTTAAGTGCCTGTTCACATCAATCTATGTCATGAATTCTTCAGGGATTTGATTTTTTTAGAAAGTGTAAAAGAAAGGCAAATGTTGAACAGGTATAGTCCCTACCTGCATCCCATAAGCTAACAAAGAACATATCGATGGGAATGTGCTGGGGTCCTACATGGGGCTTCAGTACCAGGAGGATGGTACCCTCAGTACCCTTCCTCTACCAATTATTAATACCATTACAGCTGGCCCAGGAGGCTCCAAGTAGTAATAGGTAACGTACAAATGGTCATTGTCCCCTAAAAACCTGGCAGACTAACAAGGCAGATAAATAACAGAAAAAAAAAAGTATTGCTGTTATCAGTGTGTAGGTGGGAGGGGAAGGGGAGCACCGAAAGCTTTACCAGTTTGTTCTGAAGGCAGAACTGGCCACGGGACCTGGATTATTGAGGTGCCACCTGACTCTGAAGTTAGACTCCTTGTACTTGACTGGATTTTTCTAGTACCATCAGTTCATCTTCCTTAGGGATTGGCCTGAACAGCTACGATACACTTTGTATTTTTTTCTGCAACTTATAAACATACTACCTACCCCTGCTACACTGTCAGTCCCAGTTCTCTTGACCTTTCTGTGTCCTTCAGAGGAAAAACCCTCAGCCGAAGGAACTAGTGTTTTGGATGTTTCCACACTGAAAAGCTTTCCTGAAACAAGCACTCTTATGATAACGGCATAATCTGCACATCCTCATGGCTTTACTCCCTGCCTCTTTCCCTGGCCTGTCCAGATGTCCCCACTTGCTGCTATAAATGAAGGTTATTACTCCCATGCTGACATTAGCCATTGATTGTAGTGTGGTTTTTCAAGCTGGAGGGAGGAGGAAATAGCAGAGAGCAATAAAGCCATAGTTCATTGTGTTAAAGTAGTGTAACATCTCACTGAGAACCAGGTGTGAGCTGAATGGACTGAATAATAGGCTCTAGTTAGCACTTTGTGAGCATTCTGCATAATAAAGTTAAGACAGGAGGCTGGCAATCAGCATTGCACATTCACCTCTCACAGCCACCTCGGAAAATCTAGGATGGAAGCATCAATAATGTGTCCAGAGTTAAGTCCACAAACCCTTCCATCCAAACTCATCTTTCACCCTTCTAGTTTTTTCAAAGCAGTAAGATTTTCCTCTGAAGATAATTGTAATCTTATCTGCGCTTTTCAAATTACAGGAGTTTTCTTACATAAAAAAGTAGCATTTCCTGAGTCTTTGGCACCTTTTTTGTTCAGGAAATTCAATGGGAACTTCAGCATTCACATAGAAATAGATGTGCATAAGCGTAGAGTAACTGACTTTTTTCCACCCCAAACCACAAAGATATTAGCACTTTTCACCACTTCAGACCAAATTTCAAGTGCTGATGCTGCCGTGGAAAGAGTGAAAGCCTGTTTACAGGAAGGAAATGAGCTTTGCTATAATTTTATCAAAATAGTAGCCTGGGATTGCAGGCATCAATATAGCTATTTGGGTGCAAATTTCCTTATTGGAAGTCATTACCCTTGATTTTCAGAAGGGACCGGTCCTCTCATTACATCAGCAAGATGGGGGAGCCCCGTGGAGCCTGGCAGCCACGGCAGGCAAGGAGAGCTGTGTGGTCCAGCCGAGGAGCCCAGAAACCCTCCACAGCTTAGCAGCTCTGCAGGGCAGTGGAAATTAGTGGACCCTGGCTCTGCCGAGCCCTTTAGATGTTATGCTTGTAAAGCAGCCACAATGTATCCAGTTTAGAGTTTCAGTCCTTAAAATTTTATGAATGTAAAGCTTGAAGGGCGGAAGTTTTAAACTGGCTGAGGTCTCAGCTATTTTGCCATCATAATCATAAATGTATCCATGGCTTCGTTCAGGCTCTGTAGCCCCTGCTGCTGAGGAGAGGTCCTAAAGTCCAGACCGCTCACAAGAGCCGACTTTATGACTTCAGTTGTTCTGTGTCCTTGCACCTCCTTTCTGGGCATTCATGCTCCGTAATTTCATGTGAGAATCTGCTTCTGTGTGAGAACAAACTTAACTCTGACCCGCACTCACAAACTCTACAATTTTACTGCTGGAATCTGGTTTCTGTGTTTGCTCAAAATAAGTCTGAATTTGCTGATATTTTGGGAATATTGCAGAGATGGGAATTTTAATAGGGGTTTTGGCAAGAGCTGGAGTTATGCTTCATGGGTGTAATAAAGATGGCAAAGAGTTTCTGTAGGTCTCTTATGGCTCAGTTCTGGCCCAGACAATTACTTCAGCACTGTTGCTGTTTCTTGTTTTAAAAATGGTATGGTCATCTTTTTTAATCAACTATTTAAATGCAATTAAGGAAAAGGAGAAAGTAGCATCTCCCCTGTTCCAATTCTATACCATTAGAGATGAATCAGGTTGCTTGTGAGCTCTGCAAGTCACTGGTGGCATGTGTCAAACCTGTCTTTGGGCTAGGTTTACTTGTCTGTGAACGTATGATACTGCTATTTACTCACTGATAATAAATCCACAGAGAGTCTTAAATCTTTGCCTAGTGCTTTGACTCTCCAGTTCTTCATGTATTATCCAGAGGGAGTCACCTTTCAGAGCAAGAAATGCCCTGCATGATGGTGATGAGTTTTAAAGTGTTGAGTAATCATTTCCAGATTGCCACAGGAGGAGCATCCTGGAAAGAAAGCAGTTTCTGGTTAGTAAGAAATAGGCTGTTATGAGCAGAAGTTGGGTGGCTGTTCATGGGTCAAAAGTATGGGAAAGAAAAGGTCAGAATTGGTTCATATTTCTTTTGTGCTGGAACTTAGCAAGCACGTTCATTGTCCTCTGCTTGATGCTTCTGGCCACGGACTGTGGGATTTGCAGCTGGTGCCACAATGTCACTCAGTCACTAATTCAGTCATCATCTGAGCAAACCAGTCTTACCAAGTGATGCAAAGCTGATGAACCAGCCCTGCCACAGTGCTGATATATGTGTCTGAGCAGCCAGCTGGTATTAGTTGCAAGTACTTGTGTCGGGTGGTAGCCAAAACATCTCTCTCCTTTTGAAATGCAGGCTGTTTTGTCTTTGGACTGCCCCCCAGCACTGTCCTGTATTTCACACTAAAGAAATCAAATCATAAGAACCAAAGAATAAAAACAGAAGTGGAGTGTACATCTGCTATACAACTGGGACAGGCATGCATCTTAATTTTCTTCTGAACTTCATACCATTGGCACAAGAGATAATAATGCACCTACTGCGCCAAAACTGCATCAAATGGGAAACAGTCACCCCTTTATAGACAGCAATTTCCAAGCACTACAGCTGTTGGCAATGAAATCTGATCATCCAACATTGACCTCATCACCTCAGTACATGTATTTTACAGCCTCACTAGTCCTTGTCCCTTCAATAGCACATACTCCCATCGTCCGTACATGTGTATACCACACCTATCACCCAGATATTCAAGTCAGTCTTGTAAAACTTCACACATATTTGTATCTTACAACATATTGTAGCAATTTTCTCAACCCCTGTTTCTTTATCCAGCAATGCATGTACGTATTGCCCTGTATGTACCTGTCAAACCAGCCAGGGCCACACTTATGCCTCTTCACAACCCCTTTGCTCAGTGTCTGTAACTTCCGTGTGCACTTATCCACCCACACAGTGCACAAATTATCTTAAGTAGCAACTTCTGTTAAATGAATCTTGAAGCAGTAATCCATTCTAGTTAATTAACAAAGGTGGAAGACTATGGCTTAATTTTTGCTTCTGAGGACAACTCTTACATACAATCGTACTTGTACTTACACAACTGTACAATTTCTCTTCCTCGAGTATCAGCGTTCATTTTTTTCCTCAAAAGCCTGGCCAATGCAAAATTAAATTTCCTTCTCTTCTTACAATGTGCATGATCACAAGGTACCAGCGTACCAAGAGGACTTTGATCCAAGGAAGGGGACTTTGTTCCAAGGAAGTCTGTCTAGTTTTATTTGTTTACAAGTTGGCTCTGCGCTTGCAGTACAGTGTTAGTATCTAGCAGCCTTTCTTGCTAATATGTCTTTGGGCAGCAGCACCTGATTTACATTGTGTTTTTTAAAAACATTTTGAAGCAAGCCCCTGATATTCATGAACCTCATCCCTGGTGCCCATTTCTGATGGTCAGAGATCTATTGCGTGGGCAGCTGCAAAGGCAGGGAAGGTTCGTATCAGCTCCTAGTGTAAAAGGTCTCTCTTTTAGGTGGGAAAAAACTCTAGGCTAGATTTTGCTCTGTGGAGCATGCAAGCAGTTTCCAAAGCAACCAGAAGACAGACATCCATGAACAAATGGTTTCTAAATTACACCTGATCTTGTGCCACCACTCAAATGCTTGGCTTTACCCTCTTCAGATCTGTGGGGAAAGTCCTTGAGGTTTCAGTAAGAGCTAGATTAAACCCTTGAAGAAACATTGGGAATAGCTTGCCACTTCTAGTGTAGGCACCTCTCTTGATTTTAGTGACTAATTTTGGATTAAGATACTTCTTGAGGTGAAAGTGTCAGAATTGAGAACTTTATACTGAGCTGACTTGGCTGCCTTCATCTGTAGCTATTCACTTTTAAGCAACAGGGTCAACCTTAAGGGGTTGTGGCCATCAGTTCTGAATGACATAAGTACAGATCAACTACTGTTTTGAAGACACAAGTAATAGTCATGTGGCAACCATGACAGTTGCCAGAGCTGCACCTTCTGGGTCAGACCACCACCAGTATCAGTACTGACCGTGCAGAGCAGGGCCCTTCCGATGCCACAGTTTTGCTGATTAACAACAAATGAGAATCAGGTTTCTTTACCTCCAGAGACCAATGTGTCTAAACAATATACAGCTTTTTAACAGGAAGTGAAGCCTCCCTTATGTTATGTTGGAAAGACTATTCGGGAAAATATTTTGGCTGGGGTGTTCAGGGGCACTGTGGGATTTACAACACTATTTCCAACTTGTTGCAAATTGAGTGCCTGACTCCATAGGCTCTTTTGAAAATGAAACCCATCTACTTGTACCAAACCCTAGCACAGGATAAAGGTTCCAAACCCTCTGACTTGGAATGATGGTGCACAAAATTGGCTTTAAGCCTGGTGTAAGGAAGAAACATTTAACTAAAAAAAAAAAAACAAAACCAAAAAACCTTCCCTGGAAGCAGGGATTACCAAAACATTAAATTTCCCACTACACCTTCAAAAGAATTGACAGTGATCTCTCCAGAGGATAGAGACTGGCTTCAAGAGTATTTGAGTTAATATAGAAACGTGGTGACAGAGACTTTAATTGAAGTTGTACATGATTTCTCTCTGCCTGCTCTGAGAGATTCATGTGAACACGGTCAGTAGTCCTTGAGTGATGCCTTTCCTTTTGATTTCAAAATGTGCATCTTATGGCTGTGTTACTGGAAATTTTTTCTTTTACTGGTTGCAAGACTATATTTGGATTAATGTGTGTACTCAAAAAGGTGTCATTGCCTGCTGTGGCGCTAAACATATCAGGCACATGTTCTAAGTTTTCACTGGTTCCAGTGTTGTAATATGTGGGTAGAACAGCAGGTGCAGAGCAAGAGCAGTGACGAAATGGTTAAAACAATCTTTTAAACCCAGAAAAATTCTAAAAGACCTTACTGCTTAGTTTTACATTTAAGTAAGTGTTTAAAAGTGAGCACTGTGACTGGTAGGAGAAAAAATAACAAAAAGAAAAAGAAACAATAAGATTAGTTATTGAAAAAACAACCAAATCATTAAAATACAAGGCTAACTGTATAAAAGAAATGATGTGTTAGGCCTTGGAGTTAAATGGTTCATTTCCTGATTCATTAAAACCTTCCTTCCTCAAGAATAACTGGCAACTGCAAAGTTGTGCCCTAGAGGGATGTTCAGGTAATAAAGGAGAAAGGATCCAGAGGCAAGTGAAGAAAAGAGTTAACAAGAAAGTCCTCCAAAGCTACTTTGCTTGTTTAAATTCAAAAAGGAGGTTGATTGCTTTGCATTCACAACTCTGCACACACACATAGAAAATACTGTATCAGACAATATTTAGGACTGTTTAGAGTTTAGAAAGTAGTTACGCCAAATTTAATAGCCCCAAAAATATTTTATTGGGCCCCAGAAGAGATTAAAAGAGCGTCATGGTGGTGCATTCTGTCTTAAGGGTCTGAAGGGATGCCATCATGCTGCTCTTTGATGGTTCTCTATGACTGAGGTTAAGTGTCTACTTTAAAAATATTTATTGCTCTTATACAGCCCTTCTCATGCAGAAGCTGATCTCAGAGCATTTAGCCAAGTAGATTATTACTGTTATTCTGCTTGTGCCCTCTGGGCAAGTTGAGGAGTAATATGTGTAGGGCCATGCAGCTCAGGCAGATCTGAGAATATAAGGGGCTACAATACATGTGGGTATAATAGTAAAGAGAGTTATACTTTACATCACTTAACCACCATTAAGACATCTCATTATAAACAAAAATTAGGTCTTTCATCACCAAAAGCAACACTGCTCACCAATGATTATTCCATGTTAATGGGTTGGGGTAATCCATACTTTTTGCTTGTAGTGTGTCTAGATTGTTAAAGGGATTTATTCAGATAAAGCTGAATTAAATCTAATGAGACATTATTATTTAAAAGCAGATAAAATCTTGGCCTGAGTTATTTCATTAGGCATTAGAAGTCAACTTCTGGGCTTAAGTAGCCTTCTTGGATCACATGGATCAATAACATAAGCTGTTAGACTTTGGTTGCCCTGTTTTCTGTTCAACTTAAGCTCTCAACTTCTGTCAATGTTCATAAGAGCCATTTTGGAAATTCTGATAACAGTGGATGAGAACAGAGACACTCCTGTACTTTTGCAGGGGCCTGACCTCGCTGCCTTCAGTGGGCTTTGGCTCAGGCTTATGAACATTTGCAGAAAACATACTGCACCCAGCTCCGAGGAGAGAGTGTTAAACAGATCCCACTGGTTTTCTCAAGGTTCCTGGATTCTCCTGTGTGTCAGAAAACAAACCTTGGGGCCTCTTATGTGAGCAATCATTGTGTGTATGGAATACAAACCATTTCTAATTTGTGAAGGTAAGCTCAGTTGCATATACTGTGTAAACACACACACACAAACACCATGTGGAAATAATAGATGTGTTTATGATGGAGATCTTTGCTTCCTTTATTATTTTAGGATTTTGTCTGGATTTGAAACAATTGTTAAGAGCATTAGCTTCAGTCTTTCATTACTAACATACTCATAATGCTGACTTCACCTAATAAGGCAGCTGTACTCCCCCTTCTTAAGGTACATTCAATTATTTTTAAACATACCGGTTGTTCATACACAAATATGCAAGATTTAGAAAGCTAAACAGCCAAACTGAGATTAAGTAGTTCTCTTGAGTATCCTTCAGTTCTTTTAAGCATTGACTGTTGTATTCAATTTTTCATTCAAAGAAATTAATATACTGGGTTTTATGATGGGAAAGTCGTCTGGTTTGTAAACTTCTTAGTCGTACAGGTAGATGACAGTTTCTGAGACAATACTTCCAGTTTTGAAACGTAGGTTCAAATTTAGTATTGCTCCAAAGGTACATTTGTAATGTACTCCCGGTGGCTCAGCTCCTCTGTGGCTGGTGGGTGTGGGGTTGCACAGGGTCCTGCATCTGAACAGGAGACTCGTTGCCCATGCCCTCAGCTGCATGAAAAGTGGCTCTTTCTGGTGCTGGGAAAAAGTAGTTTCCTGCATGTTTTCCCTATTTAAACATAAGGAGTGACTAATATATTTAACTAAACCTGATTAATATATTTCACTGAACTTTATTTTCCAGAAAAATTGTACCACGGTTCTTCCAACTGGATTTTAAAATCTCTTTGTAAAGCATCTACCTCTAAAATGTAGTATTTCACTCTGGGTTGACTAACATTTAATTCGTTCTGAACTGAACTTTTTTCTTTCGATTTTCTTTTGTGCCTCAAAAAAAAAAATCTGTATTTCTATTTCAGGTTAACTCAGAATAGTTTGTAAGTTGTCAGTGAATTAAAAGAATCAGTTACTTGCCCAGGAACAATAATTGCCTATTCTGTAAAGTGCTTCAATAACATGATGAGAGTGCAGGCCTTTACAAAGTGCCAGGGCTTCTATGATGAAAGACCTACTGATTTTTTTTCCAGCTAACGGAGATTTTTCACTAGTGCAGATGAGAACAACGTGGCTTTTAGACATAAAATCATCCTTGGTCTATGCATGGTGTAGCACCCTCCTTCTGTTTCCCACCCAAACTCACCTGGGTGGTGGGATATGGGGAGAGCAGAGACCTGAACCTGGTTTTCCTATAGGAATGTATGCAAAATAGGTGGGACAGTGGAACCACAAGCTGTTTAAAAGGTATCATGAATGACGCACAGGAGGCATAAATCAGATGTATACCTTCTATAAACCTGGTATACAATACTCACATATAATCTCTACCTTTTGTACTTGGAGAGCCTTGAAGACAGAAGATGCTAAGTGCTATTAACTGAGCACTGCTTTCCATCCACACACTAAGCATCTGTTAAAGAAAGTCCATACAAGGATTGGGGAGAAGGATGTAGCCCATTTTTAGGATGGGTTTATTTTTATCTTTTTTGGAAGTGTTTATCATCCCATTTTTTATATCTCCCACCAATGAAAGCTCAGAATGACTGAAATAGCACAGTGTGTTGGAGTGAATTCTTCCCCAGGAGACTGATTTTGTTTTATTATTGCTGAAGAGAGCAGGAATTTATTAAGCCTAGAAAAGTGGAGGAATTGGAACTTTCCTGCCAAGGTAGATGAATTCCCAAGCTGCTCCAGTCACTCCTGAGAAGTTCTTTTACTGACTTTCCCGTGTAGGGGAGAGGCACTATTTTGTCCATATTATCAGCTGACAAATAAAACAACCAAATTCAGAAAGGGGGAGGAGAGGGAAAGTTTGCTCAAAAATATATTTAAAGACATGAGCTTTCTTGTAGAGGAGTTTGGTGAGAAATGGATCTCTTGCTACAGGCTCCAATTTAAACTGGCTGACCTAGAAGGAAGAAAGTGCCTGGGAAAGAAGCAAAAGCAAATAAATAAAAAGTAAAAAGCAAGTAAAAACTAGGATTTGTCTTTCCCACTTTTCAAAACTACGTGGGTTCGATGGGACTTTTCTGTCCTACCTCTTAGGGAGCCAACAGCTTCATGTTCGTGCATGCCACGTAGCAAAGGGCACAACAGGAATCTATTACGCAGAGGAGTGTGTGTTCCTCCTCCCTGGCTGATGCACACTAGTGATAGAAAAGTTAATTAAATCAGACAGTCAGTGTCGACCACTGGTTCAGAGAATGGAAATGTCTAAGGTTGGTGGCTCTTGGTCAGATGGTTGCTGTCTAGCTGCGTTTCTAGTCTCACTCACAGCTACGGCTTGGTCCTTCACTTCCACTTCTTGCTCTCCAGATTCCCATTACCCGTGCGCTTGTCCTCCTCTTTCTTTTCCTTCCTTGCCCACTGGCCCCTCCATGTATCTCTGATCACTCAGGTTCTTACAGTTGTCTCCCACAGTTCCTGTTGAAACAACATGCATCCATAGTGGTGGTGATGATGGTTATGAGGAAGGCAGAGCAAGATAAGCCAAGGCTGAGTGAAATATCCCCTCTTTGTAACATACAGGATTGGAGAATTTGTTTGGCTGTTAAAATGGGATGGTCTTGACCTTAAAACAAACCAGAAGTTTCTTCTAGATTTGAAATACCTCAGAATTAATTAGTTTCCTCTTTCCTCGCTATCTGGATCTTCTGTTTTGTCAAAGACACTTAAGAGATTATTCAGTCTTATTAAGATCTCATGAATCTTAAAGTTCTGTGTCTGTCAGAGCAGATGGACACTGGTAATGCTTTTCATTGCAGTCAAGAGGTTGGCAGGTGTTGCCACACCTGCACTGGCTTTAAATTGCCTTGCTTGGGTGTGGTGATGGGGAATTGAGATTCGGGGAGAGGTTCACTGGGAGCTGCAGAGTTTTTTGGCTAAATACCACTAACCCATTCATAGAGAGCCACACTGACATGGTCACCTCTGAACAAGCTGGATCAGGGATGTCTGTCTGATATGCAGTCATGCCTTTGAGATGCAGTGATCTGCAGAGTTCACAGGGTCAACATCTGAATAGAAAGGCTGATTAGCATCGTACCCGTTGGGCCACCTCATTTCCATCTGTGCAATGAAGAAAGAGCTACTGAGGCAGTAACAAATATGTATATGTGGGAATAACAGCAATAGAGGGGGGGAATAGTTCTGCATTTCTTCAGAGACTAAATTTTCAGCCATGAGGAGGCAGTTAATACACTGAAAGCTTGCAGAAACTAGGAACTGGGTTCTTTTATTTGAAGTTCTTTAAGTCACACTGTTTTGGTTGTCTGGATGAGCAGGAGTGAGAGACCAAAAACAGGGGATGGTGTAATCATGACTGGCTTTGCTGTGATTTCAGGAGGCACTGCTAGGACAATAGTAACGTTAATCTCTTAGGCAGAGGGAATTGGGGGGAGAAGAGGACTGCCCAGACTTGCACTCCCAGACTTGCCTGCCCTCTCTGGGTTCCTGTTGCACCAGCCCTGCAGGCTATCCCCTCTTTGCAAGACTGACCTGTGAGAGTGCACTCAAGCACAGAGAAAATTTTCCCTCTAGTCCTTACCATGCCTGCAGATTTTGGAGGGACAAAAGCATTGCTCTAAGTATTCACTGCCCTGCTCTTTATTGGGAAGCTTTGGTTCTCTGCCCGGTGGATATAAGTGTTCCATGTAAAAACCTATTAGAGAAACAAAAGGGAGTTGATATCAATTATTGCTTGAGGTTTCAGTGGCCATTCACCTCCCTACAACTGAGCAGTGGCTAATATATAGAAGTTGTTTGGAAGCTAGGCAACCTTCTACCAGAATAATACATGACACAATGTTCAGGAAGGTGGTTCAGGAGTGTATATATATCCTACCTCGTGGTTGGGATGGGAAATAAAATTGCAACATCTGCTTAGCTCCAGAATTTTTTCTTATACTCTGCAGCCTCAAGCCAGAACAGCCGTTTTTTCCTTCCAAAAGTGATGTAAGATAAAAGAGGGGAGATAATAAACCACATTCTCCCTCTTTTATTAATACAAATACTTGAAAATGACCGGAAGAGTGACTAAAGATCAAATTAACTTGAAGACAAAAAAGGCTTGACAACTATCTGCAATGAGATTCAAACGCCCAGGGAACGCTGCTTTTCCAGGGAGACACTGATGTCACCCGACAGAAACCGAAACCTCCTCCCAGGAGCAGCTCCTTTATGAAGGGTGGTGCAGGGGGGAAGAAGGGTTTCCAGCCAGCAGTAAGGATGTGCATGCAAGGATCCATGCTCCAGCAGATCACCAACCTTAGCTGGGATGGGGTAGCAAACCAGTGACGAGTGCTTGTCACAGAAACTTAATTGTTAACAAAGGCTTTTAGCTTTTCAGCTATTGAAAAATAATCCAAGCACTATTTTTGTTTGTTGCTGGGAGGAGCCTTGGTAAGAGGCTGCTGTAATTCTTAATTCATTTTTAGAAGGAGTTTGCTTTAAGATAGATATCACTAAAGTAAAGATGGGACCAAACTGGAGTTTCGTGTCTTCCCTACTCCCAAAATGAAGGGAGGTTTTGTTTTAGCATGTCTGCCCAGATTTGAACTTGTTTAGAACCCACAATGGGTTTATTCAAATAATAATAATAATAATAAAAAATCCAGGGGCCTCTTTTTGCTTGCTTTTTGGATGCTGCCCAAAATGGCAGAGCTCTTGCAAGACCAGACTGCCTCCAAATGAACTTACAAGCTTTCCACTGTTGGGGCTGAATATTGGCTCGGTTGTTCACGGGATGCTTGTGCTGACAGACCCAAATGTTAGTCTGGCTCCAGCCTCAGACCTGAACCTCTGAATTTTAACCTAATCCTATTCCAGACAGAAACTGGTATATTATGGTTTTGGCCCATTTTTAACATTTTAAAATCCTGCTTCATTTTCAATGTAATGATGCCACAGGCCTTTGTTTAGCAAAGACATTTAGAAACATGTCTTAGGTGTGTATTAATTCAGAGAGATTTTCAAGCAGACCCTTATATTCAGGTTTTGGTATTTGTATTTTCTGATCTGTGTGCTTGATGAAACATCTGTGAAAAATAGTGTAAGAAGATGATGGCGAGACAGAAAATGATACCTTGCATTTGTCCTTGGCTAGAGGTAATAAGGGAGCCCACAGGACCTTTGCTGTGATTTCATAGTGAACGCCAGAAATTAATTTTGGTTTGTGTGGGGGTGTGCGTCTTTCTCTGCCCTTCCCCCTTCCCCCATTATACCTCTTCCTTCCAGTTCTGCAAAAGGAAGTATGAAGATGAGCATTTCTGCAGCGATTGTTCAGACTTGCCCAAAACGTGTGTGACGGCGCTGTCCTACCCACACAGCCACTGCGGGGGCATCAGTCCCCCGCACGCCTCAGAGTCCAGGTCTGTGCCCTAACCCCATCCTGCTCTTGCTCTTTGCCAGGTTGCCCATCCTGCTGTCTGGGTCTCAAATCCCACAGGCAGAGTGGAGAGGTTGGCCAGCCTGCCCTGCCAGCCCTGCTGAAGAGGACGGCAAGTCCCAGCCCAGAAACTGCTCACAGCTCTCGGCTGCAGTGACGGGGCTGCCCACTGCACCAAAGCATCAACACACCAGATTCGCTGTCAATGTAAACATCCTTTGCCCACAAGGTGAATATGTACATATCTACCTTAGCTGTACATTAATACTCCTTTCTCATGCCTACCATCCTTTTCCTTTCTGCATACAGAACCTAGCACAAAGGAGGCAAAATTCATGTTATTAAAGGATGAATGTAATTATTATATATGGAGAAAAGCACTTTCTGATGGCGGTTAACTAGGTAGTTTATAGCCCATGGCTGGCAGCATCTTTCCTTATAGACAAGATACCTCCTGGATAAATAATGCATTTTTAAAAGTTGCTTTTATTTGTATTATATGTTCCTAAAACTCTTAACAGAGACCCTATAATTTCATAAATGAGTCCAGACACATAATAAGACCTAGTCCTTCTGTGGCTGATTTATGGGCGAACCCCGCGTCATTGGCAGTGTTTGGGTGAAAAGATTTGGATATGTACACAAAGTTATTCACTTAGTGTCATTAATAGTTTGTGTGTGGTATTTTGTTATACCTAACATTTCTTTTTCTAGATCTGGGAGTGCATGGCATTAGAATGGTTTTGCTGGTAAAATCAGACATAGCTGTGGTATTAGGAATTATTCTAGACACAGTTAAATCTTGTTGTAGCTGTACTTGCTGCAATACACAGCTGGGACTGCTACATGCCACAGAGGGCGAACAAGAACAGCTTTTCCTTAAAATGAGTATGGAGAGACTCCCATAGGAAATGTTTTTGTTTTGTTTTTTTGAAATCTGTGTGTGGCATAGGAAAGGAATGGGTGGAAGAACGATAACAAGAGAGAGCATGTCTGTGAGAGAGATAACATTGAAAAGGGCTGGTAAGCAAAAGTGCTCCAAGTTGAGCCTGTGTTTGCAAAATTGTGCAGCCTTTAGAAAAGCTGGTGCTCATTTAGTTGTTTAACTGGTACTGAGGTCCTGGAAAATCCAGCCCTCAAAATCAGCAAGATAAGAAACTCGGTTTTAAAAATTCTTTAATAAGGATTCTCCTTTCTCTGTGTTAAAAGCTGTGAAAACAAACACACTCTTGCTGGGCACAGATTTTGGGGCTTTGTTTCCTTTTCATAAAGAAACAAATTCTGACTCTGCTTTTCCAGTGATTTATAGATGAGCCCCATCTTGTGTGTTCCCTCCAAAACATCTCACTGGCTCTGGCAAAGGGGTTCAACTGCTCTGCCTGCAAAAATCTTCCTTTCCATTAACAACCCAGAGAAAACCAGAATGGGTGACGGTGACTGGTTGAATGACCAGCTGGCTTTTGAAGTACAATATATACATACATATATGTACATGTTTATGTATATATGTGTATTTTATATATATATATATGCTTTATGATTGAATCAACATCCACCCTTTGGCTCTGCTTTCTATGATTAACCTCTATTAGCATTGCAATTAGAAATACCTGATAAATGTCTGCCTTTGATCTAACCCGCTTGTCACTCAATAGTCTTTTAAACTCCAGATTTCCTCTCTCTTTCTTGACATTTGTCATTGTTTTCCTTCTGAATGCCTTACTTGCTGTTCTCAAAAGCTGGCCAAAAAGAGCTAGGAGGGTAGACTGCAGTATCAAGTACCACGCTCGAGGCTCAGAGGCAGCTGCCATGTTCTAAAAGGTCTCTTTATTCTTTGCAGCCACAGCTTTGCAATTGCCCGAATAACAAATATTCTCTTCCCTCTCCTTTATCTTTCATGGAAAAAAATCCCCCAGAATAACAATAAGTTCTTCCCTTTTTCCAGCCTAGCCCAATGTATATTAATACACCTTGTAATTGCTTGTCTCTATCAGTTTTAGTCCTTTGCCCTTTTTTGCTCCTTCTTTTTGTACTTCAGCTTCATCATTGATCCTATTCACTCTATTCCCAGTGCTGAAATCTAAGTCCCAAATGCCAGCAAGAAATACTCAGCCATTCATGACAAATTGAATGGCTCAATTTAAAGGGGAAGATAGCACCTCATCTACTATTACTATTCACTACAATAATCTCCATCCGTGGTTCACTGGAGAAAGCAGCGTGTCCTGGGTTCAAGTACAGACTATGCTGATGATCTGTGGCTTGAAAGGACTAGAAGGAGCATTGCATATGACAGGGAGTCACCTTTCTGCCTTTGAAGGTTTTTATGTATTCACATCAATACAATGGTCAACACTACTAAGAGCCCAGGAATGTTGTTCTGTTCACCCTCGCCCTGGCAGGATCCCAACCCACTTGCAGCAACATGCCAAAAAATAAGTCAAGAAGGCTAAAATAGGGCCAGATCCTCAGCTGGTAGAAATGTGCTGTCAGTGTAAACACTTCTACTATAGGATCAATGAAGATGTAGGAGAAAAAGCAAACTTCAGCATTTTAGCAAAAGCTCCACCAAGAACGGCCTCGTTGGATGTAAGTACGTGTCCCGCTGGCTTCCTGGTAGCTCCTGATGGTCTCTCCCTTTGGAGACTGGCCTACACAAAGAAGCCACGCATGGGATAAGACCTGTCAGTGGTGCACCATTTACACACGGGGTGCCAACGTTGCCTAGGCTGATCAAAACTTTGTCAGCAGTTAGTGTTGTTGGGAAATTGAGTTTTCAACTGAACACAGACGTTCACAGGAAAGAGCCTGTGCTCCATGAATACTCTTTTTTTTTTCATGAGATAACTGAAAATCTCGAAAAGTTTTTTCTGAAAACTGAAAAAAAAAAATTTCTTGATAATTTTTTTCCACAGGGATCTGATTTTGACTTTTCTCCACTGAAAATGTTCTTCTGGCAGAATTTAACTGAATATTTTTCAGTCAATGAAAACATTATTCCATTTTTTTCTTGTTAACAAAAGTTAAAACATTCAGGTTTTTTGCCTTGTATCGTTTGCGCAGCTGCATAACCCAAATAGTTATAATACAGGATTTGGTTTTGGTTTTGGTTTTCCCTGTTAACTTCATTAGCTGTAGCACAGTGGATTGTAAATCCCCATTTCCATGCATTTTGTCAGCAATCTGACTATGTTATGTTACCAGAAAGTGAGCACAGAGTGGAGATAAAATTATATTGGTTACAAATAGCAATGCAGCACACTGATTTCCTGAACTGCAAACAGTTGCAAGAACTATTCAGGTTTGATGTGTTTTTGTGGTGGTATTATTCCCATTAGAGAAGGTTATGTCTTGGTGGGGTAAATTCCAGCCTTTCTCCAGAACCAGCTGTCTCGAGCTATCCAGCTCACAGATGTTTTGTTCTACCGAGGAACATTAGGAAGAATGGAATCCAATTCCAGATCATATCCCTGTTTTCCAGGTGACAGTGTCTCTCCAGGTCTTCTGATAGATCTTGGGTAGCCAGAAGACCTTTTTTTTTTTTTTTGGCTACCTGATATTTTCCTTGCTTCTCCCAAAAGAAGAGCAGATTATTAGAAGCCACATCTGCCTGCCAATTACCTCATTATAGTTCCCACTTGAATGCAGTCTAGTTATTGCAAGGTGCAATGAAGCAGGGCAGAAATAAATGCTAATGCAAAGCAGGGCTCACCAGGAGACTGTCCCCACTGAAGTCCAGCTCCCAGAGCTGCGGAGCTTGAGCCGGCTGAGTCTAGACAGTCTGACCAGGGAGGGTTCGAGAGCCTCTGCTGTGGTGCAAGTGCTCTGAGATGCTGCAGCAGAGACTCATTTTATGAAGATTTTTTTTTTTTAATGCTATGTACATCACTCTCCAGATTTCACAAAGGACCAGCTTTCAGTTCTTGCCATTCTGAATGAGAAAATTTGTTTTAAAAAAGACTTTGAAGTATAGTGAATGATTTTATGTAGCTTTCTAACTCCGTGCTGAATCATCAGGGAATCCTGGAGAAGACTGACAGTCAAACAGCCAGTAAAAGGAGGAAAATCTGTTTTCCCTAGAGATTTCTTCTAGGTCTTGGCTTCTGCTGAGTTAAGCACAGCGTGGAAGTAGCCTTTTTCAAGGTACCATCTCCAGTCAAAATCAGGAAATGATACTTTGCGGGAAAAATATATAAACACTCATTAACTAAATATTTCAAAGATTCGGGAGTTTGGGTTTGGGATTTTGACCAGTTCCTGTTTTCTTCAGACCAACCTTATCCTCTACATCCCAGCACAATTATCCTCTATTTTGTGTAACTCAGAATGTGGTCTGAAATGTCAGCCAAATGGAAGGAAGAGGTGTATAGGTCTGTATGGATCTCACCACCACAAGCCTTAATTTTTGATTAAAAATCAGGTCTGGATAAGAAATCACAATATTATAGCATGCTATTCAAGGATGCTGCTTTCTTTTTATTTTTCTTGTTTTCAAGCTTTTGGGGTAGATAGACACTGGTCACATTTGACAGCATTCTTCTACCATTGTGAGGGCTGGAAATGTATTTACTTGTTGCAATCATAGCTAAGATTTTTAAATAATCTTCTGTCTCTGTTTAGTCATAATAAAATCCTGAGATAAAAGTATATTAGCAACTAACATGAGACTCAACATTTTAATTTTTGCTTAATACAAACCCACCACTTTTTCAAGAAAAACTTCAATTTTTCCCCTCTTAGTTCAGAACTGAGATTAAATTAATTTAGCTCCCTTGAAGATAGCTAACTTGCTATTCCCATCTAAAAAACTGAGACTGTGAACCAAAACATTTACACTGAATTACAGGAGACGTTCCTCAACACTAAGCCTTGTTTCATGTTGCAACTCTGTGAAAAAGGGGAGGAGAACAGCTGCCTTTTGAAGGAGATGACCAAATTTCTTTTGATCTCTTCTTAAGAGTATGGAGCATGGTCTAAAGGCCATCCCCAGGCATCACAGACATGACCAACGAAATACCTCTTCAAAGGATGTAGAAGATAGAATTATAGCATTGCTTCATCTCTCTACACACTGAGTTATGCAGGAATGGTTTGCTAAAACCCAGTTTATGTCATCTTTAAATTAAAAAATAAATACAAAAGACAGATTATTTAGCAAGCTAATTGAGGAATTTTCTTGTGGGCAATTCCTGTGTATACTGTGCTTTCTCTTTAGCTCTTTTTGAACTTTAGACAGAATAGTAGAGATTCTTGAATACAGAGCCTGGAATGACTCTCTTCTAATCTGCAGGGTTGGTTTCAAGGCCTCCTCAAAACACCTAACACAGCTCCTGCGCTGAACCCATTAACATGCGGTGGACCTGTTGCCTCTCTTTTAGGATACCCAGATTGATGGATAGAGTCCAACTGTTGGAGATTCCAAAGCATCCCTGATAATCTGTTCTAATTTGGTCATATGTAGGGCTGTTAATACCCAGCTACATTGGCTCTTCTAGCATTAAGATGAATTATCTTTGTACCTAAATAAAGCTGTTAACATCACAGTGCTGCTAAGCTACCAAGACTTACCCCTTCACAGAGAAGAAAGTCATTGTACCTGAAAGTTTTCACTAATCTGAGTATTGAAAGCCAATCCAAACATAAAAACATTAGGAAGAATTTCCATGATTTATAATGAAACCCTTCTTGCAACCCCATAGTTGAAATTTATAGCATTCTCCACGTGCCACACTCAGCTTTACCTCATATCATCAGGAGATTATTTTTCTTAGAAATATTTACATATTGTCTTCTGAAGTGGACTGAACATGCATTGAAACAGCTGCTTTGACAATTTCAGTTTCAGAAAATTCTGGTATTTCTCACCTGCAAAATCTTGCCCGTTACTGCTGCCATCCTGTTCATCACAGCGGTTTGGTCTAATAACTCGTAATACATAGCATTCATTAGGCCTCGAGGAGCTGCAGCAAGCTGCTTTAACACACTGTGCCTTCTGTAGGGCAAAAGCTAGGGTCTCAGCTGGTGTCTACTGAATGAGAAACAATTAGAAATGCCTTAATTGAAGTCAACAGAGCTACCTAAACTTACCACATTTGAAAAGCCAGCATAGACTGAGCAGCACTTGCAGTTAACAGGACTTACTGCTGATTATGACTCCTGTGCAGACTGGGAAAATAGTGAATTTTTAAACAATATCCCTTTTTGTGTTGCAAGCAGGCCAAATGCTGTCCCATTTTTACAATCCAGCAGGGAGATGGAGTTCAGGAACACACAAGCGCCCTAAAAAAAGAGTTACAGTTGAGGTCACATTTTCATACCCACATTATTGAACTATACCTTTGAAAGACAAAAGAACAGGCGATGTCCTAACATGTAGTTGTTGCTTAATGATTGTGTTGTCGGTCTGGAGAGGGCGGAGTGGTAGGTTGCTTAACAGTTTTACATTTTCCCATGGTCTAATACTGGTGATATGGTTAGCTATAATTAAAGGGTTATATAAATAAGCCATTGAGAAACAAATTAATTTATTTCCTTGGTGGGGCTAGTTATGTAATTTGGGGCTTACACATTGATCTGCTTTCTCTTTGAAGCGCTCAGTCCCCCCCAAACCTGGTCCTCCTCTCCCAATTGTTTTAAAATAATTTCAAAACACGTCAAAGGAATGCAGATGTTAAATGTGCTGCAGCTTGAACTTCCTTGAAGCAGCAATGCCCTTAATGAGAAAAAGCTGGAGAGCAGAGTGAGACCTGGCTTGTAAAACAGTTTTATGGTATGTTTATTACTTTATCAGAAAAGGCCTTCGAACAGAGAGGAGTAGCACATAAGGCAGGGGAGCCGTTGGTGCCAGCGGACCGCTTCTACTCAACACCAGCACCCACCCGCTGCCCCTCGCCCTCACAGGGAGAGGAAGAATTGGTCACCCAGATCTCATTTGGGGCAGCTTTATTGATTTTGGTGGTGTTCTTGTGTTTACTCGGGGTCTGGCCCAGTCATGAGGATGGCAAAAGGAAGGGTAGGCTGGTTTCTACCCCAATCAGAGAAATTACCCTTTTCCAAGGAAATAATAAGATGTCATTGAAAGTCCAGCTTAAAAATCCAAAGCATAACACTAAGTTTTCCTCTTATGCCTGTGCTGCTTTTATGAGCTTTTAAGTAACATCATTAAGCTACTTTGCCATTCTCTGAGCAAAGCTTTATTTAATCATGCAAATTTTTTTTCATTCTCTTCCTCAGAAATGTAAAGCCTTAAGCACTGGAAATTTTAAAACAAATGCCTAAAGTTTAATTTTGCTTACAAAGCTGTAGTACAGAAAACTGTTTCCATGAATGCTGTTTGTACTAGTTTCCTGTAATAGACTCCATTTTGGCTTTACAAGAAAAAAAGGGAAAAAAAAAAAAAAGAGGAAAAAGTAGTGTTTAAATGTCTTGACATAAAGACCATGGCTACACTTCAGACAACTCTCCCAGGCCCCAGCTGTGAGATTCAAACAAGCTTCACCAACTGAAGGGAAGTGTACTTCTATGATATTTCTGGTGTTGAATGAAACGACATAAAGCATTAAATTAGTTATGGAACATGCTCTCATACCTTTCCTCCTCTGATATATGTGCCCTGTTATAAAAGGTCTCCACTCTAACCTCTTGGACTTGCCATTGTGGAAGGCTCTACTGGCAGAGGGGGAAAGGCAGTGCTGGTTTCCCTTTGGGTTAGATTTTAAGATTTCTAGTCTTAGGATAATTCCAAGTCCCAGTTGGCTACAATAATTTCCTTTTAAGCTTTTGCTTAATGTAGCGCAGTAACTTCACAGCATGTGCCTTAGGAATGAACACCAACCAAAACTGCTGATCATGTTTATCTTACACTACAGGGAAGCCACTGATCAAAGCAATGTATATTTTAATCAAAACTCTTCCCAAAGTGGCAGCTTCCACTGCCAGCACACTGCCAGTGTGCCTCTGCTAACACTGCAGAAAGAATAAAGAAAAACAGTCCTCCCAGTTAGCAACAGTCTGGAGGCAAATTTGAAGCCATCCAGCAGAGCTTCACATCACTGAAGTGGATATCAAGTTGAAGACTAGGACAAAGTTGGGCTGAGACCCAGAGTGTGTTTGTCTCTCTCTGGTGGATTTTGAAGAGAGTGAAACTGGATGCTTGCTCATAGGATGTCTGTCATTTTAGCATTTTGGAGATTAATGGCTTTGATTTTCAAATCCTAATCACAGACTGCAAAGAAGAGGAAGAAATTATTGTGAATAAACTAATAGGACCATGTGGGCTTGGGCTCTTTTGTGGGGGTTTGGTTAGCTGTTGTGGGAGCTTCCTACTGTTTGCAGCCAGCGTTGGATTAGGCACTGTGTATGCAGAACAAGAGGTACAAAGGTTCAGGCCCTGATTCTCCTATGACTTTGTAGTACAGCCAGGCACACAACTTTGGTGTCTAAGCTTGCCAGTGTCCAGAAATCTCCTGGACCAACTGTTCTCAGTAAAGAAGTTTTTGGCTAGTTCAGCCCAGCCCCTCTTCAAGCTGAGCCTAAGCAGCCCCATTGTTCCTCTGACTGGGTTTCCAAAAGACATCAAGGGAATATGCAGAAAATAGGCAGAGTGTTAATACTGGAGCAAGGGGAATGACAAGCTTTTAGGCATTTGAGGGGCTGAGATTGGGACTTCTGAGATCAGAAATGGTGGTTTCCTATAAAAATCACATGTAAATTTGGACAAATTGCTTAAACTTGCTGTCCTTGATGCTCAAAATTACCGAAACATCTGCATTAATCCATTTATCTTAAAGAAACTTAACTTTAATCATACTTAACTTCAATCATACACTTGTGTCCCAATTATGCTAATAGCACTCAAGTATGTACTTGAGTGTTTCGCTGACTGATGTTCTTCTGAGCTGCGATTGCAATTCAGTGTCTCCCATTTCCAGGGATGTTGTACTTCCCCTGAAGGAGGAGGAGAGCAAGCTAACGTGGCTGAGGGGAACTACAGGATTGTTTACATTTGTTAAATCCTCTTTTGGTACTTTAAAGAAACCAGCCTTCCCTTGAGGTCCAAGGGCCCTCTTTTCCTCTTCTCTTTTTTTTTTTTAAGGTTATATACAGAAAGTGATTTTTAAATAAGCCACTGAGTTTTTTTCTTAAAAAAACCTTTTATGATTGGGCAACGGATTGCGGATCTTCAGATGAAAAAATGAGGTGGCGTTTAAGTTACTGCTGCATGAAAAAAAAACCTGCCTTGAAATACTAATCTTATGCTCTTTTATTTGCATTCTTGAAACTTAAAATAACTTTAATGTTTTTATTGAAAAAATCTAGAAAATAAAACTGCTCTTTGTCTTCGATCGTATGGATCAGGTTTCAGCACAGACTGAATCTTACTCCTGACTTTTGAACCTCTGAAGATGCTGCTGTGCTTGGACTCCACATGACTCTCCTCTTACAAGAATAGTAGCATTGTGAGTCATATATATGATGTGTTTTTCTATTCGTTGTTGAGAATCTGCTCGCAAAGGAAGGGCCAAAAATATTTTGAGCGAGGTTCTATTAGTTTACATAGCTGATTAAAACTCGAAGCGGTGTTTCTTTATTGAAATAGTATCCACTATCCATCACAACAGTCCGTCTAAGCCGCAGGGTAAATCACCCTTTTGGCAGCCATATTGTTAAAACTGAGCCTCATACTGAGGTGAGAAAATAAACTGAAGACCCTTTGAGGAAATTTTCGAAGACTGTATGTAAACTCAATATCTTTATTATTTCTTGCTATAGCTGACTGGGTCTCCAGTTTTATATGTCTGTTGAAACAACAGCACCAGCAAGTTAGCTGCTGCTGATCCCTTGCTATCGCGCACGAGGAGCCTGCTGGGGCAGAGAGCGGCAGTGTGGGCTCTTTTGGCAATTCCCAATGAGAATTGAACTTCTGATCTTCTGACCTTTGAAAGGGGATGGTTTTTAAATTCACAACAAATACTGCACACTTATTAGCCATGGGCAGATGTGACAGTGACACAGATGAGCCGTTGCCTTCCTAGGAGGTAATTATCATGTGCATCTCGTTGTGCAGGCAGCATGAGAATATGCACGCTCAGGAAATATTAGCCTTGCAAGATGGGTTATTGTCCATCAGCAGTAAGCAAGACTCCCTCTGTGGAGTGCAGGTAGGACAAAACTGAAACAAGGCAAGAAGAAAAGCAGCAGAAGAAAAGCTGTCTCAGCTCCCTTTAATGTGCAGCATACCAGGGAACAAATGGCTACTGATTATGACGAAGTCTTTTGCTTCCTATAGTGCTTGGCATTCCTTAATATGTATTGATGGCTTTGAATTGCTGTTCTCCCTTGTAGCATCAAAGATTAAATAGGCTGAATATTGCCAGATTTCATCATTTGAACATCATTCTTTTTAACCTGCTTGTCTCCCTTTCTTACTCAGATAATGTTTTGCTTTCAGATGCTGCATCAACACAAGTCCACAAACCAATGATGCTTGTTATAGAGTCACATCAGCCTCAGCAGGACCTGCATGGAGTCAGCTGTGTGCCGGTGGTTATCACCAGGGTTGCACGACCTTGCACGAGTGAGAGGTGGACGCTGCACAGGGAGATCTGCAGAGCAAGCAAATGCTGTCCTGATATGCCACAGGGAAGAAGAGCTCAGCGCCTAGTGAACATTACTGCAGTGGAGACCTGGCAGATGTTATCGTACCTTGTAGATGACATCTTCCTGTGGCAGGCTCAGGTAAAAGACTAGGACGAAGTCTTCAGACATGTCCAGTGGTTCTGAATGCTGTAATGTTTTGAAAACAATTTACTAGATGTGATGAGACACACAAAGCTGAAATAACCTTTCCTCTTTATTCCCTTGAATATATTACAGGTCTTCTCTCTTTGTTTCCTTGAATCTTCCAAGAGTTCCAGCCTGACCACACTGGTTTTGTGCTAAGGGGTGCCTAGAAAATTGAGATGCACTAAGTAAGTATGAAACATTTCTTATTTCTTACATCAAGCATATTTTCAAGTGACAGTTTTTAGTATCTGTTCCATTTTGCCCTGTCCTATGTTTCCAGGAGAATCCCACACAAACTAAAATATTGATTTATTTAAAATACAACTAATGAGATTTCTTTGTCCTCTGTCTCATGCTGGAAAATCCCACCTGATCCCTAATTAACAAATTGATTTATTATAAGTATAACTAATGACCTCCCTTTGTCCTTTTCTTCCAGCTGCAGAATCCCACCTGATCCCAGATTATCCCATTGATTTATTTAAAATATATGCATTGCATAGTTTCTTTATCATGCCTCTCAGTGAATGCCTCAGGCAAATGTTCTGAGTGCTGATGCTCTGATTTTACCAAATACCTCAAGAGAAAAATGCCACATTATACCCCATGGGTTCAAATATTTGAGTGTCCCTACTATTAAGGTTCAATATGAAGTCACTGGTAGTAACTTAGAGGATCAGCCTTGCAGATCACGTTCCAGCAAATCACTTGAGCAAGTGTTCTTCAAATACTGGGTCAGTCCACTGGTATGAGTGGATCTCTGCAAGTCACTGTCCATAAGTCCCGTGCATCCAGTGTTTTGCTAGATAATGGGTTTTGCTGCAAAGCACTGCCAGTGTCCAGTGGTGTTCCTGCCTCACACAGAATAGACAGCCAAGAATCATCAGCCAGAATGGGGGGAGCAGAGCAGGACTTGCATGCCAGGGCTGGTTCACCATGGGCTCAATCTCTTGTAAACTGCTTGTGGCAAGTCTAGCACAGTTTGGAGGTGTGTGTGTGTATAACAAGAGCTCACAAATACCACTCATCAACAAGATCTGACTTTGGACTTGCACTGATATGAATATATCTGCAGGCAACACGAGGCCATTACATCTTGGTATGTAAACACTGAGGTATCCTTGGCCCTCTTCCCTGCAGTGTTCTGCAAAAACAAGCAGTGGGTCACTCACTGTAGACAATGCCTTCAGAGAGAGGAACTGAAAAATAATGGGCTGTTTTAGATGAAGCAAGACAGAAAGATATGGTTTCTGGCAATAAAGACAAGTGGTCACACGTTTACATGAATTTCTTGCATCAAAAGGAACGGCAGAGAAATATCACAATTTAGTATGCCAGCCAGACAACCTCTTTGCAGTATGGTACAAGTAGCAGGGCCCCATCCCATGCTGATAGCCACTCCAACACACATCTCCTTTTTCCTCTGAGCTGGCCCTTCGTCCTTACTATTTCTCTGGGCAAGAAAAAAGAAAATCAGGCTGAATTCAAAAGGAAAGAAAGTACCCAGGGGCTACTTGTCCCTTCCCCTCACAGACCCTGTGCCTAAGACTGACAAGACCCCCACATAAGCACTGGTAATCCTACAAGCTCTTGAAGCTCTTTCTGAGTACCATGGTGTAGGTCCACCACACCGGTGCTATGCAAAGCAATCATGCTGGAAAAGGGACCTGAACAAGACCCAGCACCTCTGCAAGGGAAAATTTTGAAGCAGTGTCTGAGTTAAAAGACCTGAGGTGTCAGCGTGCTTGACAGGAAGGCTCTCAAATTTTGGCATGTAGGCCCATGTTAAAGTTCATAGTGCTCTAGTGTTCCTTGAGGAGGGTTGGTGGTCTCTCTAGGGTAGCAATAGTCTGCATTTGTCTCCCAGTCCCTGACTCAGGTTTCCAGAACAAAGCTGTAGTATGTCTGGCTCCATGACTTAATTGAATGGTAAGCTCTTTATTTCACTTGGCCAACATCTCCTCTGGCTACCATCCTAATAGTGAGATTTCTTAGTTATGCTGTCGACCTTCTACATATCTCCCTTGCAGTCTCCTAGACCCTCACAGGTTTATTTCTTTAACATTTGTAGCTGTACTCCTGTATGTAGTTGTGTCTGCGTACAAGAATACAGCTACACACATCAGGCAAAAATGCCAAAGTTTAAATATAAATTAATGAAAGGGGGAAAAAGAGTTGAAATAGCTTATTTTCACCTTAGCTTCCACATTGCTTAGCACAGTTTGGAGCAGATAAGGCACCTCATTTTGATTTTAAGCATGTAGAAGAGTGGCATTTAGCTACTTAGCCTTTAAAGCTATTTTTCCTGCCTCCTCCCTGAAAACAATGAGGCACACATCATAGATCAGATAGGAGAGAAAAGGGAAGTTCCTCTTTTCATATGGGGAATTTAGACACCTGAATTCCCATCACATTTGTCTTACGACATAGGGCTTCGCCTCCATCCACCTGTGTGCACCCTGCAAGGCTCCCAGCTAGCCCTTCTGGCAGGCAGCTCTTTCAATGGAAAAAATGGTGAAACTAAGTGCTGCCTTTTGTATGTAATAACCCTGTGGTGAGCCAACTCACAGACCTGGGAGCCCCGGATCCGCGCCAACTCACAGACCTGGGAGCCCCGGATCCGCGCCAACTCACAGACCTGGGAGCCCCGGATCCGCGGCTTCCTTGCCTCAGGGGTTCAAACCCACATCTCGTAGCAGGTTGTGGGCTAGGCTAGGATGGGTGTTTTTCCCAGCTCCATCATGAGCTGTGCCACCGTGCTGAAAGAGATGAACAGAGCCGAAAGGGGAAAGTAATCATGGGTGATGAGGGATGCTGTCTGGGAAAGGAGGTGCAGGAGACACCTTGTTTTTGTTTCTTCTCTCAGACTGTTTCCACGTTTTGTCTGAAGATGATTATGTTTGACATTCATAATCATTTTCTGGAGTGGGGACCTTTCCTCTCCAGGCAGCTAGAGTAATTCCCGGATTCCATCCCCCTCTTTGTGAGACTGCCCTTCCTTCCTGTACATCCCAAAAACCTTGGGAAGAAGATCCTGGGTGCCACCAACAGAGACTACATGTATGTAGCCAACAAGGACCCTCTCGGATGTTTGAATTTTCACCCCAACATCCTTTACTGGCTGCGGGACACTTGTCTGTCATCATGACTAACAAATAATTTTCTGTTAATTAAAAAAGTCCCCAAAAAGATGAAAGAGACTGTTTCTATAAAAATTTCTGTTTCATCAGTCATCCCTCCTTAACTTCCATCACTGTATTAATCTCACAGAAATGAATTACACAGAAAATGTTAAAGGAAATGCATGACTGCCAAGCCAGTCACTCCAGGTATTATCTTATTAATCTTAATTGACGTTTCCTTGTTTGTCTCTTTTATTTTTCCTCACTGCAGCTTTGCATAGCCCTTTTTTCTCAATTCCAGGTGATAAGTCCAGAGAAAGGCACTGTTTATTGTCTAATGAACCACATCTTAGTGGAAGATTGCTTTGAGGGTATTTGATACTATAATATCAAAGAGAAAGTGTCCAAAGGAAACTGTAAGTAATAACCAGTAGTTTTAGAGTAATAAAATCTTGAATTTCTTTTTACCTTTTTTTCTAGCAACTCAGCTGCAAGAATGTGTTGTCTTTGTCAGATGTTAGTTCTTTAAGACCAGCCTCTGTTTTCGGCAATGGTCAGTATCTGACGTGTAGCAGGAAAGTATATCCCTGCCCTATTGGCAGTCTGTGTCTGGGCGATATCGCAAATCTCAGCAGTGGCAAAGACAACTTTCTTCTCACCGCAGTGGTTTACAACTGAAAGCTGTCTCTTTTTCTCTTTTTGTCTAGCCCTAGAGTTAGACAATATTTTAAGACAGGCTTTTCTACATGAAAAATTGCTTATCAAAACTGATTTTAACATGTTTTCTGGTTTTATATAAAAAAATGGAAATAAAATCTTCAATTACAATTCATTTTAGTTAGAAATTGTATCTTGGTACATGAACTGTAATGATATCAGATGGACCAAACCTCTACCCAGATTTTCACAAGAAATACAAACTTTGACAGTTTAAATAAAGTACATATTTCTGTTTTTCTTGTTGGTTCAACCTCCCTAGAAATCAAATAAAGAAAAGCATTTTTCAACCCATTTATTTAGCCCCAACAACACTGTCACAACAATGTAGAAAATACACAATTACATTCCCAGCCCTCAAACCTTACTCACTGTGAGACAGATACACTTCAACTCCAGAAACTAAAATTGCTCAAAAGCCTGGAGACATTTGGAAGAGGGAGCTCACCTACGCTGAACAAATTCTTTATGTTACCACATCAGCGGTGGTGAAAGTACGTAGGCAAAGCTGTGCTTAGCAAATTGCGATGTCATACCCCTTACCTGTCTTGGTTCCACCATGTTTAAGCAAGCAGCATATTCTTCTTGCCTTTGGGAGATCCAAAAAGAAAGGCTCTTTATTCCGCTATTAACACTTTCTTTGAGCTCAGTGAAAATTTTTGGAATGTGAAAGATGTTCTCCTGTGTAGTCATTGAAGATTGTTCCAAACAGCTGCACCTGAATACCATGGGTGAAAATAAGTTTCACACGCTTACTGGAAACAGGGATGAGGAAATGCCGTTTGCAGTGGTACAAGTAATTTGTGCATCTTCAAAGCTTGCAAAAATGCTCGCTTGTTTTTATAAATTGACTATACTCAGAAACAGGTGTGTCAAAGCTGAAAAAGCTGCCTTTGGAAACAAACCACAAGATCTACTTGGTAACAGTTTACTTGGATGGTTAACCTTTGTGATCTCTGTTCAAGGCTTGCCTTCAAGGTCAGCTTTCTCTTTCACATGTGTTTCTTCTACTGCACAGGTATCTGCATGAGCGCTATCTCTGCGGTATCTGAATGCTTAACTATGTTTTTAGGAAGTACACTCACTTTCCAAGTGGGGAAACAGACCACAGTAGTCTAGATAACTTGCCCACAGTTGGTCAGGAGATGTGTGGTGCAAACAAGAACTGAGCTCTTAATTTCTAGCAAAATAGCCTTTGTAATGTCAAGGTAATGCAAGAGAGGAATCTCTGCTACCGCATTATTAAGACATGTTAGGAAATTATAGGAAAACAGTAAATATGAATGCAGAAGCCTTTATTTTCTGTGCTCAGATCCATCAGGCCTGCAGACACACAAAACGCCTATATCTACATTGCTCCTTTGGAATAATGGTCATTTCATAGGCATAACTATTTTTCTTCCCACAGGCCTAATGTCAGTAAAGTAGTTCAAGATCCTCAGATACAAATTATTTTCGGTCAAAGTATAATGAATAAGCTTCTCTATTACAAAGGATATTAGGTTTCATTAAAATAACTGGATAAACTGGTCTATCACCATCAATACACTAAATAGGGGAACATCCCCGTTTGTTTCCAAAGCTACATTTTAGTTTTCCATCTTGTATTTCTCTGGAAAAACAAATGAATGCACAGTAATAATTCTCAAGCCAACGCCTTGCTGGTGGCATCTTCTCTAAAGAACCAGTAAATCTACTTGGTCCTCTTGCAGATGGTTCAGCTTCATGAGACAGACCTCTGGACATACTCATTGGTGATCCTTGACATTGAGCCCTCCACCTCAGTAAGCAAAGAAACTTTCTTCCCCAGCAAACTTTATAAATGAACCCAAGAAAGCTAAGCAGTGTCTTTTATGGGAGGGTAAAGATCCCTTTTCACAGGGTTTATTAGAGCCTCCCCAGTTACTCAAGAGCAAGCAAATCACATCTCTCCAGAGAATTACAGGGGCGTTTCCTGGTGGTAGATGTGCTCTGACATTGCTTACCAGCAAGAAAAAATATGACAAAGGACTGCTCTAGTATGCTTATCTTTCAGGAACACCAAAGAGCAAGTAGGGAACTTGTGCTCTATCAGCAGGAAAAGACATTTCTTCACAATCAGAAGGTAGAAACCAGTTCCATTATATTCCTTCCTCATGTTTTGAGCAGAGCTTTGGCAAAGGAGTGAATTTGCCCCAGAGAAGTTAAAACAAAACCAAAAACCCAAGAGGTCTACTCCACAGGCATTTTCCTGGCATTCTCTGACATGCAGATGACTGATAATATCACCATAACAGCTGTTATCTCAAATGTCTGCCTCCAGGCAAATTAAAAGTAAAGAAAAGCCAAAATACTTGAAGAGATGAATATATAAGGCATTTGCCAGTCATTTAGTGCCCCTGGTTTGCCTGCTGTCAGAGACAAAATGAAGCATGTTTGCTTTATATGAAAATTACAGAGTTGTCATCCTTGTGGCTCGTTTGCGTAGAGCGATGAAGAGCAACACTATTGCCAGGACTGAAGGCGAAAGGGTGGTTGTTTTAACCAGAGTCTGAAACATTCTTTCTCAGGGATATGCTTGAGCCTTGCTGCCAGGGAGCAGCAGGAGCAGGGCTGCCCACCGATGGGGACTGAACTGGGACCTGAGGGGGACCTCCATGCAAGCAGTACCTGAGCACAGCTGTTGCAGACATGGCAAGTGGATAAAGGAGCTCTACCCTGGGGGTCCAGCCAGGACCAGCAGAAGACGGGTCTGGGGACAAATGTGGGTCTAGATTCAGGTAGGCTCCAGCCATCATCTCTGGACTCTTGGACATTCTCCTTTGATGCAAAAGTTCTCAACTGAGAGATGCTGCTTGCACAGATTCCTCCCAACCAGCTCCCACAGTGGCATGCTGGTTTTATAGTGGGAGCCACATAGCTGGGTGGTGTACCCTGCAGTGCTGAAATATATATGCCTTGGCATCAGGTGTGGGACTGAGCTAACACACATGTGCAGTTTACATGCTGGATAACTTGGAGGGCAGGTAGCGAAACTTGGGTCTACACAGATCTATGCTAGTAGGGGATGATCACTCTTTCTGATGATCTGGGGGAAAAGTGGTTCATCTGACAGGGAAAACAACGTTCTGAGGTGATGTGTCAGCTTGTGGAGATGGGATTTTTGTTCCAATTAGGTAACATCAAGCCTGCACCTGTTTGCTGCTGCCACAGATCCTTGAAATGTCCAGTCTGTAAAATGTGTAAAACATCATTCAAAGAAAGTTTTCTGGACCAGACTGAAGTCAAAGCCACTGAGTGCTCTTGTCAGAGCTGTCAAAGAGGGAATCAAAATGTGACTAGCGATAACTGAGCTATTAGAGAAGAGGTGAGAGATTAAGGGCTATTGCTTTCAGTGTCCTAAAAATATGCTGACCTCCACGAGAGAAAACCCACATGTGTATAGGAGGTTCCAATTCTGGACCATACCATATCTCAGTAAAACTCTGCCTTTATAAAAAATAACTCCCTACTGGATTGTAATCCATTTAAATTGTGTCCACATGTAACAAGCCTGGCTTTTGCATACTTCTGACAACTCCGAAAGTAGAATTACCACAGAAATCTGCAGTATTTTAGTGGGACGGGGTACTACTAACCATAAAGCTCATATTGAAAATCCATCTGTCTTCTGCTTTGAGTACAGTAGGCTAAGGCAGGCCAAGAAAGCCACATGGGCCCCAGGAAGAGGAGTACCAGGGAAAGGGGAAGAGAAGGTCATCTTGGTTTTGCTGGAGAGGGAAAATGAAAGCTTTACAGGTGTTCAGGGAATAGGAACTTCACCATTTCACTTGTGTCAGATAACTGTCTGTAACTGGGATGTTTATTTTCATATTCAAACCTTTAGCATTATAGAGTGCTAACTGTGGGATAAAAGATGTCCAGGAAAGGCTATGAATTGTCAAGATTTAAGATTAAATTCAAGAAGCAGCAGTACAGATAAAACAATGGAGAGGAAGTTCGCAGATCCTGGTTAGGCTCCTGCTTCTGCCCATGGTTTTGAAAATGTCACTTTTCTTTTTTGTATACATGTTTCTCAAACCTTTAGCATCTGTTTTGCATTTGTAGCAGATCTTCCCACTAAGGGTGCGTCTCCATGAGCATTTTCATGGGCTCACAGAGGGGCTTAGTTCAGATCAGGAGCGCATTTTGGAAGTGAACCTCCCATCACCCCTGCTTACAGTGCCTAGGTTCACAGGCAGAGCAGGGCAGAGCCTTGTCCCACCACACCAGGCATTGGGCACCTCTATGGGGACAGGGACAGGCCAAGGTGGAGCTAGAGACCCTGAGTAAATGCCCACAGAAAGTCAAGTATAGCCTGGTGACATGCCACAGTTTTAAATGTCTTTTGTGTCACTGAAGCCTTTTCAAGAACTGAAAGGGACCCATGTGGTCTGAAACAGCAGCCAGGTGACCTGCCCTGAGAGCCACTTACTGAGCATCACCTCATCTCAGTCCTCCCTGTGACTGATCCTTTGGGACTCACCAGGAAGCAGCACTCTGGTGAAACGTACTTCCAGGAATGACATTTTCCCAAGAAAAAGCCCTTTCTCTGCTCCGAGAGTTAAAATTTTTCATTGTAATTCCTGGAAAATGATCCAGTCTAAAAAATCCTGGTGGTGCCTACGGGGGTAAGAAAACAATCCTGGTGGAGGTTGTGTAAAACTAACAAAAAACTTGGAAAAGCTTTGAATTCAGGAGTACGAAATTCTGGACATTACCAGCATTTTGTAAAAATGCCCTGACATGGTTTCTTGAAAAAGTGTTTGTGAAACTTTGGGTAAACTTAGGCCATTTGACTCTTTTGGTTGGAAATAATACAAAACTCCGTGGTTCTTACTTTTCATATGCCAAAATTAAGGAAACAATTTTACTGCATTTCTTGTAAGTGTTAGGAATTGCACTTCACTAACTAAGACTCAAGTAAGATTTAAGTAGAACTAGAAAAAATTCTACTCACTGGTTTTTATGACTTTTGAAATGTATACAGATTCAGGATGCATGTCTCTGCTATATTCTTGTGGTGACTTCTGGTAAATATTTGAACTGATGGATCTGCAACCTGAATGAATAGAGAACTTTAAAACATCTCTTGCTGAATATTATGGGAAGGAAATACCACAGGTTTGCTCAAACTTTAGCCTTCCTGCTATTTTCACTGGAAACCTTGCATAATATTGGAAGTGCTAAAGAATAGCATCCCTCAAAATTACAAGCAAGATGCTGTTTCAAGTTAAGGTAATTTGGGAACAAAGTCATTGGTATAATTCATTGTAGTATATATAAAACTGTAACGATGAGAGTAAAAGAAAGCTTTCTTCTCATCATCTTCTGTATTTTTTTAGTACACAGCACCTGTACAGAGCTGTGAGGGCTAGTACGACTTGTATTGATCAAAAATCTCTGCTGGCCTAAAGGAAAATGGCTCTGCAGTCCATGCTTCTGTGCCAGTTCACACTACATTTTCTCCAAAACGAAGCAAGCTGTGCAAGAAAGTAAAGTTGCCCTGAAAAGTTTCTTCTTTTCAGAAATAACAGTATTCATTAATCAACAACAGCCAATTCCCTTTTTGCCTGCCCCCAAACCCTTGTCCTTACCATCTCTGTGAGACTATAAATTGATCTTTGTAACATGTCCAGAAGATTAAAAATAATCCAGGCTCTCACAGAACGCAGAAACACGTCGCTCCTTCCAGAATTGAGAGGTCCTCAGGGAGGTGCTGCTTTAAAGTTAAACCAAGATAACTTTAGCATGAGTGTCACACCAGCCTTAACTGTGCTGTGTCCAGGAGGTGATTCCTTGGGAATCTGTTTCCTAAAGTTTCATAGATATTGCCAAAGAGAGTTTCTAAAAAAGAACAGAAGTAGACTTAGCAATAAAGACTTTCTTTGCATTGAAGTATTCCCAGTAACTTGCTGGGTGGAACAAGTAGAGGCCACATCAGCTGTAGAAGCAGAGATTTTGTTTAATATCAGTTTTGCATGCCACAGTATAACGTTTCCACGGCCTCCAAGGAGGACCTGTAAATATCACGTAACGGTTCACATGCCAGAATATCAATGCCGACTGGATTTTCAGGTCTGACATTTACTTTTGTCTCTTCAGATAGGACAGATCAGCATACATCAAGAGACTGACAGATGTCCACCAAACCACAGTGCTTTAGGATTCAAACGGCACAAAAGAGTCAATCTGCATCTGCCAGCTTCCTCAGGTGAGCTTCACGGTACAGCCTGGCTCGCCAGCAAACGGGCACTTACTGAGTACAAAGAAGCTGGTCTTGGCTCCTGAGACTTTTGTACTGTTCTTAGGTGTACCATGGCTCTGATCATGCTATTCAGTGCATGAAAGTTTGTGCAAAGCCCCTGGGGTTGGTTGTCTTCTGGGGAAAGAAGGATGCCCCAGGAAGGGGTGACATGGTTGCAAAGACCCTGTTGAGTCGTTCAGAGCCTCTTCACACCTCTGTCACAGCAGCTTTTGGGGTCTGAATAGCTTGTTGCTGTCTTTGAACCCAGTTTCTGTCCACACCTAAGAGCAGGAGATAGTGATCACCAATCTTTTAATAAAATAAGCAAGAATTTGAAGAACTACTTCTGGGTAGTTTGATTTTATGAGAAAAGTAAATACTGCCTCTCCTCTGAAAACTGTTTCCAAAAACATACACACACAAATGCAGCTAGCACAATCATCCATTTGCAGAGCAAGCCCTTAGACTCTGTTTTCCTTCTTCCAGATGACTTTCATAGCCCACCTGGGAAATAAATTACTGGGCAGTGCTAGAGTTAGTAAACCTACATACACTCATAAAAGTTCAAACCAAAGTGTGATCAAGTACTTACAGATCAGTAATCACACCCTTAATTTTCAGAAATAATTTAGAGGAGATGGTATTATCTGGAGAAAAAGGTCCTTCCTTTTCCTTTCCAAATATCCCATTATAAGCCAGTAATAAGTATAAAAATTAGAACCTGGCTGAATGTTTGCTGAAGCCAATGGAAAGTCTTTACTTAACCCCAGGGCACTTTGGTGGGAGCCCTTCAAACCTTTCAATTCAGAAAAGCACCTATGTCATAAGCACTTTATATGGTCCCAGTTATATTGCCCCATTTTGTGGGACATAGCTACAGCCTTGAAGTGAATGATATGCTTAAATACTTTGCAGAATAAGGATTCACTTAGAGCCAAGTATAGGCATAAGATCTGTGTCAAACAGGGCCTTAATATTTAGCAGACCACATTTTTTGCCATGCACAGATCTTTTGCCATTTAAGCTATGGGTATTGGTTTGATTTTTGGAAAAAGGGTCTTCCAACATGTTTTTTGAAAATATGATATCTAAGAACACTAGCTAGAGGTAGTATGACGGACTCTTTCAAAAGCAGGCTTCTGTAGGAAGTGAGATAATTATGTAGTTCCCCAGTTTACTCTCAGGTCCTGCTGCTGCTGTGTATCTGAGTCCCAACTTACAAATAAAAAGGTTGCACTGGTTCCAAGAGTCGTGACAACAAAGAAAAGCATAAAGCTGCAGTCTGCTCCTGACAGCTTTTCTTTACATCATTTTTTTTTCTTTGCAGTTGAAGAGTCTAAGCATGTTTCAGTGGTTCTGTGCTCCCAGTGCACAACATCATCTGCAGTGGCCAGAGTCAGCCGAAACAGTGTCTCATAGGCTGGCTTCCGAACGAGGAGTTTCTTACAGCACGATCAACCGCCTTTCCAGCAAATCACAGGTGTTCTCCACATGGCGTGAGCAGGTGAGAGCACGACTTTGCCAAACCATGATGAAGTTTGGTAGCTGAAACACAAAATCCAAGTTTGGCCTGAGATCTGAATCTGGCGCTCCGCTTTATCCTCTGCTCCGAGCCAAATCAAACTGCAGCACGTCATGAAAACCAAACACCGCTGTGCTCTGGATCGCTTAAGATTTGGATCCAGCTATAAACTCTGATGAGGAAGCTCCCCTCTATGCATGTTACAGTGGTGCGGATGCGCAACATATTCCCTCATTAGCTAGGGGTGGTAGCACTCTGAGAGAACTTCAAACACCTGAAAGTCTGCACCTAAAAGCCTATAGGGAAGAAGTTAAAACGCTGAGAAGGCATTGGGGATGCAATGAAATTGCTACTCCATGTAGCTTAAAAAAAAAACACGGAAGAAACACACAAGCAAGATTTATGGGTGGTTCAAGTTCTGAGGCAAAGCACCCCCTCTGTCTTTTTGGCTCCTAAAGTCTCTTATTATTAGTTTAAGAGCTGCCAGGCAGAGTAATTCATTCAGCCCACCTGTGCTTTTTTTGAGGGGAAAAAAAATGTAAAGGATGTGTTCCATATTCTTCAGGAAGTGCTCCTCACTGTGGAGCCAGCCCTACTGCAGCCTTATGAGCACTTGCAGGACATCTGTGGTGTGCCAGCCCGCCCAGAGGATCCTCTTGCACTGTTTTTTGTTTTAATAGGGAAGGATTTGAATTTTTCTTCTAGTGTGTTTGGCACTTCTGGTAGAGCCTTTGACATGGAAAAAGGCTCATCTTTCAAATGCCTGTGGCATTCCCTGTGAAAGGTGATTTTTAAAAAGCCATTTTATTTTGCTTCCTGGCAGTAATATCAAAGGAACAATCAGTGCCTGATTCAGAGCCAACAATTTATTGCCATTATAATAAAGAGAAAACAATGGCATGCTGCCTTATTAGTTATTCACTTTCCAAGTCAACAAACTTGGAGGGTAGGGATGAGATCTAACCAGAGATATGCTTTGATGTTTTCAGTTTGGAGAATTGGTTTCCTAGCCAAAATGCAGAGCGTTGCCAGTTCTGGGGAAAGAAGGGAGGGAGTCACTGAAAGCGCAGGGCAGGGGGCAGCTCCTGGAAGAGCTGGGTGTATTGTGACATGATGGTGGCTTGTTATAAGAAGATATTGGAATGGTGATTGCAGTACTTGGGAGTTTTGCATCAGACATAACGTGCAAAAAGCAGCAGCTGGATTGATTTTGGTGTTCTTACTTTGATTTATACCCATTGAGGATCTAGTTCAATACACGCTTAAGATCTGCTACTGTACTTCAGAAGAACAGAGCACTTCTGTGGTGTTTGCAGTGTGTGTTGTGGGGGCTAGTGAATCCAAACGAAACCAGACGTGCACGGCAGCCCTGGGTACTCATTCTTCTCTCCCAGGAGCAAGCTCTTAGTCTTCTAGCACTGTCACATAAATACTGCTTTGTAGGGAATGCTGCTGAGCAAAATGAGTTTCAGTATTTGTCACTGTACATTGTTGTTTTAGCACTGATTTCACATATGTATGACATTGCAGTAGGGGAAACTTCTCAGCGGAAAAATGAGAGTTCAAGTGCTTTGAAGTATTTTGTTCTATATGCCTAATGGGACAGAGAAGCTATGGAAAACTATCTCACAAGAAGGTCTTGTAGGTGGGGACAAACATGAAAAGTAAATATCTGCTATTTTTCTATAGAGAAAATTGTGATCAAATTCTTTCTTGGCATCATGATGCCAACAAACAGCAAAAAAGTCAAAGCTCTCCATTGCCTTGAATGCATTTCACCAACATTCCCGAAACAATCAAAATATCTGTATTATTTAACAGAGCAGAAAGCCTGAATGTGGTGCAAAGCAATTGATCATTCTATGTTTATTAATCACGTCTCTCATGGACAAGCCACTCCAGCTGTTTCGGATTCTTTTCTGATAAATATGCAAACACATTAAAAACACATTTTTCACAGAATTGATACTATAAACTGCCCAAGTAGTTTGTAACAGTAGCCAAGTGAATAGAGACAACAGTAAGTAAAGTAGATTATTTCCTTTGGTGGAGAACTGCCTGTGCATTTTAGGGAGATATATAGCTGCTGCCCAGCTGTAGGCTTCTATTTTAAGGGAATTTTTGTAAGGATTTTTTTAAAACCTGAGAAAATTGCAAAATTCTCCAAAGCCGAAAGAAAACTTGCCATTCTTAGGAGGAGCAAGACAAACTGCAACCTGTTTTAGAAAAGGTATTGCCTGGTGATCATAAACCATTATCTATGAGGTAACCAAATACAGCATAGAAAAAAATCCAAAAAAAATCTCTTAGGAAGAAATGTCTCCTCTGAGCAAAGATGTTTAGTAATAGTTTTGTGTGCTATTGCCATAACTGCCTTTAAATAGCCAAACCCATAGTTATCATGGAGGAGAGAATCTGAAGCAGGTGATATTGCACAAAAGATCACTTAGTACTTCACTGAGCCACAAGAAGCTGTGTGATGATGATGATGATTTTCAGAGAGTAACGTCATCATACTGGATCCAAACCTCAGAGAGTTTCTTGAACTGGCACTTTTCAAAAATACCTACCTGTGATGACCAGCAGTGGCAGTCCGCCGCTTGCACAGATCAATTAGCAGTGCAGAATAGCACTTTCAAATCCTGCTTGAGCAGTTTTCTCTCCTTTGAACCCTCTTTCTTATTGCCAGATGCTCAGTCACAGTCTGGCCCTCATTCTTCCAGTCCTCCCATAAATGGAAGCAAATTTCCACCAAAAGCTTCCTTGGGGTCATAAGGAAATTAGAGAAAGAGTAGACCTGGAGTCCTCTCATGTAGCTAAAGGGCCTCCAGTCAGACACTGCAGCCAACTTCTCTTTCCTGTGCTCTGTTGCAACACGATCAGCCTTTTTCCTAGCCTAGAAATCCTGGCTCCTTGCTTTATTCCAGCCAATCTGCCTTCAGTAGAGGCATGTGATACCCTGCCTTGATCCTCCTAACCACAGTAACCCAAGCATCCCACAAAAAGAGCTGCACTTCTTGCCCTACTGCATTTTCATGATTGCCTTCTGGACAGTAATAGATGATGCTGAAATTCTTTCAACAGAGATACGAGCTTATTCTCTCTCCTTCAAATTCTGATTCTCTCTCTCCTGTGCTCTTAATTTTACCTCATCAGCTCAGTCTTTCTGCTGGCCCCCACTCATTTCTCAAGCCAAAAGTCTGTATGTTTGTAGCCACAAAGTCCCAGACCACAACGTGTTCCAGCATGGAGTGATTGCAGGTTGGCGATGGCTGAGGCCAGCCCGGATGCTGCTTCCCCTCTTGTTAAAGGAGGCTAGGCATCATGAGTAAACAGTTACAGTGAGGAAGCTGCAGCTGGAGCCATCACACGGCATAAAAGGAGAAAATACCTAGCCAAACTAATGCCAAGAAAGAACAAGGTTGGTGGGCAATAGGGCAATAGGAACCACCTGTGACGTATTCATTTTTTATTTGTCCTTGCCGTGAGTTCATTAAATATTCTTATTAAAGTAAGGAGTGCAAAGGTCTTCACTGAGGTAGGTACCTTGATTTACCAGTGCATTGGCTCTAAAATCTTGAAAACAGGAGGCGGCAGGCAAGGGAGGAACATTGTTCATTCCATCCCACAGACGTGGAGGGCCAGGCAGCAAAGCTTTTGGGTGAGGTCCTCAGACTCACACAGAGGATCTGCCGAGGAAATAGGAACTGAGAACAGGTATTGTGAATCTTGATCTCCTGTACATCCTTTTCACGCAGAGTCAAATCCTACTCCTATGCAACCCCTCTGAAGGCAGCGTAACTATGGATGGGCAGATGAGAGAGACATTGCCTGTTCTGTTTTCAGTCATGTCAGATTGCCTTGAAATCTGTTTTATCTAACTGCCAGACAAAGCTTCTCAAATCTGCAGCCTGCGTTATTTGGTCAGGGCATGGGGGTGAAAAGCCCAGCATTCAACAGAGATTCCTTGGAGTATCTTTAAGATCTTGGATCACATAAAACAGTCCCCTCTCGTTAAAAAAAAAAAAGCACACAAACTTACCATTGTTGAGTGTTTCTTTAATAGAATCAGAAACAAATTTGTGACCTTGTGGCCCAGAGGTGGGAACACCATCTATAAACTTGCCCAGACATAGAAATGCATTCTGCCTGTCAGTAGGAGTTTGCCATTGAACACGTATATATAAAAAAGCTGGTGTTACATTAGGCCAACATTTTTTAAATGCCACAGCTCACTTTATATGCCGTAAACCTTGTTAATGTTGCTAACAAGAGAGTTAAAAACTCAAAGCTATAAAAATAGGAATGCCACTGCTAACTAAATAAATATAGGTGAGAATCAAATATTCAGATACAAGTTCTGGAATGGCTCATGTGTCCAAGGAGGCAGAAAGAAAAAAAAACATTACCCTGAGTTGTTGCTGATGTTATAAAAGCTCCCTATAGTCAGCAAAATTGTCTCCCCTTGAGTGTTTGACTTGATTTTCAATGGTTCTTCAGAATTAAACACTATAGCGTGGATAAAGTGGCTGGTCATTTCAGAAGTCAGGTCAGGTGGGCAGCAAGGACCATGCCCGCAAGGACGACTCAGCCCAGGAGACCAGATGGGGCAGGAAGAGAGGGGGGGTTTCTTTCTATCTGACTCAACAACAGATTGTTAATGTGGCAGCAGTGGGGAAAATGTTTCCATCAAACCGGGCCACCTACATATTCTGGCCTCTACTGTTGGCTCTGCATCCAAGTTAATAGACCCAGTTTGTGCCTGTTATACTCAGTCTAGGATGTATCGTGAATCTTTTCAACAGCCTGGACTCTGTAGTGGTCCAGGGGCTGGAACTTCAAGGGATTGTTTTTGGCATCTATGTTGTAACTACATATATTTATCGGTGCAACTTTTTCACTCTGTAATGTAAGAATTGAGACCTACTTCTAATGTTGAGCCTTCTGACATCAGAGTTACATGGGCTTGCCTCTCTACTTAGCATTGGCAATTAATTTTGCATCTTCTAGTCTTTGCTTGTGAAAAGCAACCTTTTTCTTTTCCTAATTTATTTCCTCCTGGAAATTATGAATGAAAAAGCTTCAAAGATATGGTATTTACTCACACGACAGACCTTTGTTTACAGATTTTGGCAACACAAAAGGATATATATCTTATACATTTATTTATGTATATAAATCTAGGGGGGGTTATACAGTGAAGAAAAGTAGGAGAGAGAAAGAAGTGTTACTTTCACCTTCCTGTGAATGCACGCTTTGGCTTTTTCTAAGAAGTAGTTCTGTACAGTTCTGTTCTTTTCCCCCCTCAGTGTGTGGAATGCGATGTATTGTCAGACAGATATGAAGCAAACTCCTATTTACTTAAGCATCAGTTTCCTGATCCCAATCCCAAACTCTGTTTATGGAAGTCTTATGGCCTGTAGATCAGCTGCTAAGAGACAAACTGGTGGCTTAACCCCATAAACAACAAACACGCCCTCCTCCCCAAAGGGATCTGTAGAAATAGGGACAACTTGTCAGGGACCTGAGCCTGAGTGCAGTAATAGGCCTTGATTGCCCTGACCCAACCCCCCCTGGGGCCAGCAGCCACACCTGAGAGCCCCTACCTCACACCTTCTCCTCATTGGTCTGGGGATGCATTTAATCTCAGGCTTGGGTAACCCATCCCTGCCAAAGATGCACTGAAGATGAATGTCTCTCTAATGCTAAAACTGGCCCTATGTTCTTGAGAGACCCTCAAACCTACTTTGAAGAGGTAGGCCACTTGCTACTCTGTCTAACCGTAGAAAGTTTTAAAAAAAAGAGCACGTGAACCAGAAGAACCATCTGATGGGGCCCTAGAACTGGAAACTTATTTCAAGGCATATATCATGCAGGGAGGTTGGTTTGTGAGGCAAGTTTGGTTTGCCTACTGTCCTGTAGGACCTTACAACTATACCTAAGGGCATCAAAAAATTCTATCTTTGCTCTACTTTGTTTTCTTAATTTAATGTGTAAAGAAGAGGCAGAAGAGTGAGCATGCTGTGAAGAGTGGTCTGTTAGACCAAGATCCCTGTGAAAGCAGCAAGACCCAGGCTTTGGGATGCAACCTGATGACCCATACTCTTGGACACCACAACTAGAGGAGCACTAAGAGCAGTGAGGGTATTGCAGAGATGGAAGTCCATGACTATTACCAGGTACAGGGGAGCAGCAGACGAAGAGGATGTTGTCCAAGGGATTATGGTGCTGATAACTCCAGGCCATTGCCTCACACATTACTAGAACAGGAAAAACTGTTACAACAAAGATTGTTAATTAGGAAAGCTAAGTGACTTGTATCATAACAAGTGTCTTGTTGGCAAGGGGTTACAGGGACCACAAAGCAAACTGCATTTCTGAACCTGATGGGGGCCTTGAACGTGTCTCCAGCTGGGGCAGAAGATGATACTAGCTGGCTACCCAGCTACTGCAGCCCAAAGCTTATGAAAAACTTACTCAGGGTGTGGAGTAGTTTTTTTGGCATTTTATGCAAGGTGTTTGAACCTGGTGATTATGCTCTGCTTTGTCTTGAAGTTGTAGGCATGCATGGTTCTATAGTATCTCACTATAAATTTTGCTATAAACACAGAAATTTTTAGACTGGATCAGTGCTCTTCTAAAGCTGTTGGGTGGGGAGTATGCAGAACCTTACTGTCCATCCCTGTTCTAAAATTATAGACAAACAGTGGCGATATTTAATTGGTGTAAATAACAGTGGTGATCTGTTTTGCTGGGAGTCCCACGGGACTTACAGCAGTGATGGATCTGATGTGTGCAGTACTCTTAAGTGGAGCAAAAGAGATACAGGACAAACAGGAGGGTCACACTGAGGATCTGCTACATGCTAATATACTCATCACCCTGCTATTTGAGTGGGAGAAAGGTTGGGGGGACTTAAGCTGAAAGACAGTTTGAGATTTTCAAAGACCTGGTTCCTCCTTTGACTTGATGAATGTTGTCATGGTATTAGGAATATCTGGAAGGTATTTAGGATGAGAAACATTTGTGAGTTTTGTCATGCACTATGTGATTACGTCCATAGCTGTAAATAGTGTTGCTGGCTGTGTTTGATGTGCAGCTGTGCAGTTAACATGGGCACGAGAACAAGGTGCCCCAGCTGCAGGCTCCTGTGCAAGTTCAGAGAATGCTTACAGAGGCACAACGTCATTGCTATTAAAAAGCAAACTGGCTGTTTGGTTTCTCTGTGGACTGCTACACTTGAAACAATCTCTGCATAAGCAAATTTTTGAAAAGCTCAGTAAAGGCTTTTCTTCACACTTTTCCTTCCTTTTCAGTTCTGACATTGGAAAGGCCATCTCTGGGATAGCTAGAATCCATCGAGGTCTAGGAGTTACTTCATTAAAAAGGCCAACTTTGAAGACCTAATTTGGGGATTTCCACCAGAGTGCAAATCAAAAAGCACTGCAAGCAATACACGTGAATTCTGAGCATACATATACACATGTGCTCACTGTGTGAAGGCATTATTTCTATGTAGGTCACTTCTTGACAATATAAAATGCTCACTTAAGGACAAGCCCTGAAAAGACCTTAGCTTTCAGCATCTTCCAGGAGTTAAGCAAGATCTGAGGTAGCTCAGCACCCTGCAGAGTAAAGGCGTTCTTGGTTGTTATGTGTTCAGGTTCTCAAATATCATTATCACAAGCTTTATCTGGGCTGACTTTGTGCATTGTGAGTGCTTGGATTCTTGTCTGTCTTCAGCAGCTAATCATAAGGGCATTTTTTTTTTTCCTCTAAGTTTATATCCTTCCTTCCCACCCCCCATATTTCTTTAAGTCATTTTTTTTCTGTGGTGGGGGTTAGCAGTTTACCTGTCGTCTGCTTGGATGTTTTTGCTTTTCTCCATCACCCAGACCATTTGCCATACTTCACTGGTTTTGGTCAGACCCATCAAGCTTCCCATCATTGAAGGCTATAGACCCAACCTTCTTCCAGCATGGCATAACGAAGGGAAAGACCATTTTGGGCTTTGAAGAAGATTTGGCACCAGCTCTTAGCAATGATTACAAAAAGAAAAAAAACCTGCTCCTAATATAGATTAATATATTTCAGGTTCAGTCCTTGATTGTTGTATCCACCTATGGGTCAGAAATGAGGAATGGCTGGATCACAGCAGTGTGCAGAAAGCTCCATGCTCTCTTTGACTTAAACATAGCCAAGAGAGTACATTTTTAAACCTTTGTGCATTTACTCAACTTCATTTCCACAATGACAGAAAAATTACTTGGACTGTCCTGCTTCTTGGGGGGGGTAGGAGAAAAAGCCCGCTTTTCCAAGGCTACGGTAAAGCCCAAACTGTTTCAGAAGATGGTTGTCTTTCTCCATATAGAAATTATATGCATGATTTACAACCAATTAATGACTAAATTGATTAATGATTGAAATTAAATCTAAGCAGTAGGTGAGGATGATATATTAGGACTATGTTGTTGAGGAGTGAGGAAGGTAGGTAATCCAACTCAGAAATCTACTCTTGTGTTGTATGGTTAATCAAAAACCCAGCTATTTTCTTTACCTCTTCAGAATTTAAATCAAATTTGATACAACTATTTGGTCTATTTGAAACAATGACTCATATACCTACAAGACTCAATATAGTATGCTCACAAGAGAAAAAGCATGGTGGGATTTTAGTAAGAATATTTCATTTTCAAGGGCTACTGGTTACAACTTGGTGAGAAGTTTTCCCTTCCCCTCCCTCTTTAATCTCAGTACTGACTGCGATTTATTAAGCTATATTTCCAGGATAACATGCTGAGATGATGATTTTGTTGGGAGACCACACTCAAAATTGCACTGAAATTGGATGCAGCATGGGAACCATCATAATCAGTACTTCACCACTGAAGCCTAGGAACAATTTTGCAGAGGGTCATGTTGCGTCTTGTCTAGGGCTTTCACAAATTAAAAATCTATTTATATATGAATTTTAAATCAAAGCACAACCATTCCGTGCTTTGATTTAAAGCGCTTATGTTTTTCTCTTTGCCTCAAACATGGACTGTGTTCAGCATTCTCATTTGAATGTACACCAGTGTAAATCCTGGGAAAGACATTTTCTTCAGCAATCAAATAAACTCTCTATTAATGCTGCTAAATTTCTGACACAAGAGACTAGACAAGACATGAGGATGGCAAACTGTTGAATGTTGTTATTACTAGCCCTCTCAGAGGGGAACCAAGGCAGATGCAAGACCTGAACTTTCCAATGGTATGTACTGCTGTAGACAGTCTTTTCACCTAGTTGCCCTCTTTCCTTTGCCTCAGGAGTTTTCCAGTTGGGTTAGGCAGGTCCCAGTGTTTCTGCATGTACGAGTTTTTCTTTCTGTAGATCGTTGGCTATTCAGATTGCAGCGCTGAGGCTTAATTGTTGATGAATATAATGGAGTAATGGCTGCTGTTACATATCAAAGGAAAAAAGAAAACCTAGAAAAGGAGGAAAACAGAGGAAACAAAGAATTTGGTTCTAGTTGATTTGTATCTCAGGAACATTAAGATCACTCTGTAATTGTTTGGGTATATAATATTCCAGTTCCAGAAACAGGGTGGTTTGCAAGCAAATTCAGTAAGTGGGATTTTCTTGTGCATTGCAAGAGAGGCTGTGAAATTTCTTTGGTTATAAAGCCAAGGTACCTAATTTCATTTGGAAATTCTGACCAGTGGCACATTGCACATTCTACAGGTGTTGCAGTCTTGAGTAACTATTCCATTAACTGCTAATTTACAGAGTGCATAAGTCTGGAGGTAGAAGGGGTCAGGGCAGAGTCTCTGATTGTCTCCAGCTCAGTAGCCTTTTCTTTGGCATTTATGCATGTAACAGCTTGGATCCTACTCAGTCCTTACAACTCTGCAGTTCCTGGGCCCTTGTCTCTTCAATACAAATAAAATGACCATGATGCCTACATCCTTTCTGGACAGTTTTAGATATATTAGTCAAAATTTACAGATATAGGCAACTTCAGCGTGGCTTGTCCCAAGCAATGAATGAATTATTATTCTGGAATCTCCAGAAAATGGATCTCCTACCTTGATTCCTTCCTCTATTCAAATACTTATACCTTACCTTATTTGGTGGCAAACTCTTTCTTCTCCTAGTTATAATTTAGGAACCTATCTGGACTAATCACGTCTATAGACAGAGACATCCCCTTTCAATGCCTTCTTCACTCTGAAACAATTCTGAGAAATAAGAAGAACTTCATTTCAACATGAGAAGTAGTTGTGGGACCAAATTCAAGATCTGTAGGCAAAGGAACAGTGAGGGAAGACAGATTTCTTCAAAGTCATCCATCAGTAGGGTCCAGTGCAGAGTTTAGCACTTAGGAAAGAAGTAATTTCCATACAGACTGAGTCAGAACTCATCCATGAGTAGAAAAATAATAGGAAAAACTTTTAAAGTTTGAGTTCGTCTACTGATGTGGCTTGCTTTTTTTTTGTTGTTGTTTTTTGAGCTCATGGAACTCATTATCTTCATGGCATGCTAGTTAATGCTTAACTGCTTTTCTGATGCTGCGGATGTTAGGTCACTGAAGTTCAATGATATGTTATATTAGCAGCAATATATATTTGTATGTGAATGTGTAGAGACATTGTGTTCAGCAGAAGGGTTGTTTGGGTAGAGAGAGAGGAAAGCATACTCTTTTTATGCCTCTGGCAAACTTCCATAACTGGCTCACCCTTACTGGATAAGATTTGTTATTTGTAGAGCAGTGGCTGCCTGGAGAAATGCTGTAGCAGCGAGCTTAGCCTGTGTGTCTAGCAGCCGCCTTTATTAATTGCAACAGTGGGTGGAAAATGCATTAGCCTCATATATTACTGTTGGGGGGTTGGCAGTGTCTGTTCTCCCAGGGTTGCTGCATACTTCTAAAACTATATCTACATGGAATTTGCTCTTCATTCTCTTTTTTTCCTTTCCTTGTCTTGAGACATTCAACATTGTCTTGGTACCCCCATTTCCTGCATCCTTTGCTAGTAAAGATACGGAATGGCAGAACTGAGGTCCTTCACGATGCATCAAAGCAGAGGAGGTGGTTTTTCAGTAGTCATTCAGCTACCCTTTGTCTTTTTTTTTTTTAACACAAAGAAGGAAAGAAAATAAAATGAGAATTTCTAGTAAAAGGAGAACATTATTCTTCGTTACAATATTCTCAAAATTTTCCACCTTTCTTCATCTTAAATTCCATTGAGATGTCTGGAAACATCTCTGTGTTTCAGTACTGCCTGAGCAATTCTGCAGAGGTGTCTGCTCACAGTAGATATAGGAAATGGATATAACCTTCCAATGCCTTCTTTATATAGCCACCTATATTTGCCCTCAGCAGAAATGTTGGCAGTCAATGTGTGCTAGCATTTTCCCAGCAGCTGCCAATGTGACTACGCAGGTGATATGATGGGGAGGGAGGGCTGGCAGGAGGAACAATTTAAAGAAATAATTCAGGCAGCCCCAGCTGGCTGTGTCATGAAGTCTGCCACTCCAGCACAGGTCATCTGGATGGATGGGAACTAGCCTTAGAAGAGCGAAGCTCAGCACTAACTTCCCGAGGGAAAAGCTGTTCATATTGTGCACTTGCAAGGCATTTATATAGCATTATTCTGTGCATAGTGCATCCTCCTGCTGTCTGGTGCTACTAGTAACAGAAATATTGGCATAGGCATACCATGGGTAAGATCATACACTACTGGTTTTGAAGGTAAAAATGTCTTCTGCCCTGTGGAAGCATACAGATATGGGGTGTTGAGAAGTATATCTGAAGTCATACTACCTTTGAGGACAAGGGCCCATTTTTTCAGTCATTATCTCTGAAAGCCTACAGGGAAAACACCAGAACCCACAAAACGTGCAAAGCTGAAGAAACTTTGCCTCTGTTTTTGGCAGCTCTTCAGACTATCTCAAACTTGCAACAACCAGCACTTTTCCTGCAAGTATAGATGGGAATCGTGCTTTTGAGGGGTAAATATTAACTTCTGTCCCTAAGTAAATTTAAAAGGCTTCTAGCTTTTCTTATTTGGGAGAGAAATCTGAAAACGACAAGTCTTAAGTTTTGGGAGAGAACTCCCAAACTATTGATTTTGAAATCTTACAGCTTCCAGATCTGTCTCGTGTGGGATCCAACAAATAGAGTGGTGAGTGGCAGTAAAAGTATCAGATCAAATACATGCAAAATGTGGTTAATTTGAAAACAAATCCTTGCACTTTAGATGTTGGACTCTGATATGATAACAGTGGTAAAGAAACCCTGAGTTCACTTCAGCCAACATGTGCAAGAGTTTGAAAAGCTTTAGCTTTTAGTTGGAGCCCCCGAGTAATATTTAGCCTTTCTCATTCCAGTGGTGCCATGTGCCATTTTTTAATGTAAGAAACAGCTCAATTTGGCTCTTGTCTTCAGAGGCTAAAACAGGAATTTGATCTAAGAGAAGACTTTGCAGGTTCCCTTGCCAGCATTTCTTGCTGTTTTATGAGTGCATGTGATGACCTGTATGTCTTCATACGGGCTGTTTACAGCATGATTACAAAGATAAATGAAACATGGTTAAAGCTGTTAAATTCCACTGTCCCCTCATTGCACAGTAAGTCATGAACTCTACTGAACAAAGTAAATATGGAAAGAAAAGTGATCTGAAGTGCATCTCTTCTAATAAGGGCATATCATAATTTCAAGAAATACTTTCCATTATGAGTTCTTATGGTATTGAATCTGTTTATGAAAACTGAACTGAAATTGTGAATCACTCTATAAATGCTAACTGAAACAAGATGGCTCAGTTCTAAATATCTATGTCTCTCGGTTTCAGAACATCATTAAAGTTTCTTCTACAAAAAAACCCCCACCAAACCAACCAAACAACAACAACAACAACAAAGCAAGACCCTCCTCTGAACTTATTTTTTTATCATCTGTTCTTTAGTTCTGGAAGAGTAAGTTCTGCAAACCAACTCTGAACTCAGGAAAGGGAGGTACTAGCAAACTTTCTGTGCTGAAGGAGAACACAAAAGGTAAAATATAGCGTCATCCAGAAGGCTCCCTACTCAGTCATGCAACTTCTTTGAAAACTGCAGCTCTCATCCAGGTCACAGCAGTGTAACTGTACACACAACACTTTTACCAAAGAGCAGAAATTAGTAAGAGCTAATACAGATGAGCATTTAAAAATTGCTAATATGAAATGCTTTCTTTATATCAAAGCATCAATGGGTGGAGTGTTTCCTTTGCATTTTCACAGATAAAATATTCATTTCTTATGGTGACTCACTCAGATTACTGCTTCAAGCACCGAGCAAAGGTGAAAGGATTTGTTCTGCCTTTTCTAATTCATCTGCTAAGCATGTTTATTTCTAGACAACTTGCACATTGAGTAGCATTTACTGTACTTTATTCCTATATTCTGCTTGTTGGTCTTTTATTGCAGCTCAGCTCCTGGTAGGTGATTAAAAGTTTTAAGTGACACACAATGCGCTGTTAAGTTGCTAAATCCTACAATAGCATCTGGAAATGATAACTGTCTTTTTAGGGGGATTCTTGGAAGAGAAATCACTTTAACTGTAATTCTCCCTTTACCTTCCTTCCCAGCCTTACCTTCCATCCTTCAAGACCTGACAGGGAAAAATAAAGACAAGTTATGAGACAATTGATATAAAACCTGTGTACATGTAAATATCTAAGTTACTACATATAAAAGGAAGGAAAACCAAAACGAGAACGTACTGGGAGTTGTGTTGGGAAATCTGGAGGGTTTTTGTTCCATCTTGGATTTGAAGCATAGAACAAGAAATTTGCAGGCAACGGGAATCTTGATACAGGCAATGAAAACCAGGTAGGTACAGTTCTGTTTTAGGGGTGAGAAGACCCAAACTGAAAAATTGGTGAATAATTTTGTTTCTCTGAAAGGAACTAACTTGATCAACATTATACAGACAAAGGCTATTACAGCTAGCGTGGGTCAATCTGTAGACAAAAGCTTCAAAATGAGCTAATGTTATACCAAAGACATGCATGAGTCTTTGCATCAAAACAACACTTCCACGTTTATACTTCAGAGTTAGTCATTAAAGTTTGCCAATGTGTTTTGTGTTGGTTGAGAATAATAATTTCTGTGAGACTGTTATGGTCTAGCTGGGAAAAATAGTGCTTCTCATGTGAGTTTTGTCACTTTAAAATTTATGCAACTGAGACTGCCTGGAGAAATTATTGGGTTTAGATAGCTATATTCGGTGATTTGGGCTGGTTAACAAAAGGTTTAATAGTTCGCATTCTTGTTGGAATATATTATTGACTATACATTAAACCCACACAAAGGTAGAACAGCTGACATGGCTGGAAGCCATTTCGATCCCACCTCTGAAATTGAGGTAAGGATTTATATCTAATCCCCTGCATTTGAAACAGAAAACATACGACTTCAAATCAGGAGTCAGGGCAGCAGCTCTCTGGTCGTGATGGAGGAAGCTGGGGCATAATAGGGCCTGAGTATTTTATTATGGTGTTACAGGGAACAGTGCCAGGTTGTTTTTGACTTCTCACTTTATCTAAATTGTTCTTCAATATTATGACCTGCACTGTCTTACTACAGGGGTAGCAAAATCCCGAACATGCAGACCCTAGTATTAGCATAGCCAAGCTCCATGTAAAAAATCACAGTAAATCAGCCTCACTGCAGCCAAACCACATGTAAAAGCAAGCTGTGAAACAGCCTCAACATCGCCAAACCACATGTAAAAACATGCTGAAAACCACCCTCCGCATAGCCAAATTATATATAAATCTGTGATGGAGAACAGTTGAGGTTTGTGTGTTTATTGGAATAACTCAAGGCTGTGGAGAATCCCCTTGCACAAGTTACCTTCTCTCCCACCTTGTGTCTGAGCAACTCCATCCAACGATGCACTGGATAGACCCACTCCCAAGTCTTAAGTCACCAGATAGGAAAAGTGGCTCCAGCAGGAATTAAATACAGCACAGTGGATTTGGGATCAACTTGCTCCGTGTTTTAAAGTAGTGAATGAGCAAAAGAATCAAGCTTGGAAAGAGCAAAGGACTAATTTTGTTGTGTCTGATTCAGACAGAACTGATATTGCTGAGTTATTCCCACTAATACATCCTATCAACCTCTCAGGCCACACAGAGAGAATAAGTCAGTCAAGGGCCAGGAAGAAACATCTTGCTCCTGTGATTAATCTTTCCAGACAGAAATGAGTGAGATGCAGTTAGTAATCCCATTCTCAGTTGTCCTGACTTCAAAAAGCCATCTTAGAAATTTTATTAATGAGAAGGAAAATGATGTGAATTGAGCTTCCAGTTCACCAATGTTTTGTTAGCTTGAAATGCGCTGAGTTTTTAAATGGCTTTTTGTGACACATTTCCTGTGTTATCATCATTGCAGTTAGTTATTCATGAAATATTTTGGGGGTTTACAGACTTTTTCTCCCGGTAGGTCTCAAAGCACTTTACAAAGGAGTTCAGTATTACTATCTGCATTATATAGCTGTAGAAACTGTAACAGGGAGGCGTGAAATGACTTGCCTGACGTTGTGCGGGAGCTCAACGGCAGACCTTGGCGTGGAACCCACATCTTTTGAGCCCACATTTCTAGCTACTGAATGTTATTCTTGGTTATCTGCTGTAGTGGGAAGTCCCAGTAATGGCTGCTGTTTTGTGCTAGCTTAACAGAAATCTGGCAAATAAATGCTGTTTGTGGCAGCAGGTTTCTTATATCAGTATGAAATATCCACTTCTCTGGGAGCCAAAGGCGGGTTGCGTTGGAAAAGGCTGCTCGCAAAAGCTGGTAGAAACGCATTTAAGGGTGTGCTCAACCAACAAGAGTTAGTTTTGCTTTTCTCTTGCACTGTTTTGTTTGAACATGTTGTTCAATGTCCCAGTAGGGAGTTTGGGAACTGACTTGTGTGAGATAATCCAGGATTCTCTGCCTTTGACACACAGGATGGTGGTTGAAATCGGGGGGTCACAGCTTCCCCCTGTGCAAAGCAGAAACGCTTGACTGGCTTTGGTGGAGAAATTTCAGTGTATAAGTTGAGGATTTGCCTAGGGGAGCGAATTTGGATTCAGTATAAGGGGCTATTAATCTATTAAAACCACTTTTAGATTTAAAAATTAATTTATATGATCGATAGACTTTTCTTTTTCCATTTCCAGTCCCTTGGCTGAGCAGTCTGTCAGGATATCAATACCATAACTTATTTACACGCTTTGCTAAGTTCTCTAAATGCAGAATTTGACAATTAATTTTTCTCTTACTCATTCCAGGCTCATCTTTGCAGTCATGCCTGATTGAACATTACCAGTAAATACAGAAGTGTGGAGCCAGACTGGTACAGGGCAGTACAAGGATAAGGTAAGGTGCATGGCTGCTTGCCTACTGCGTGGTCCTGGCTGATACTTCCCCCATTCTAGTCCCAAATGTTGGCTAATGCCAGGTGAAAAGAGGAATCAAGAGCAAGCCTTTAAGCATGTTTTGCTGCCACCTACACCTTTTCTACTCCTGTGGAGAAAGGCCATGGGTTCAGGCCCGTGAGACGCTGACAGGATACCTATGCCCTTATTTACTCAGCTTATGCTTTTCAGCTCATTAAGTCCCTTTTTCAGTTCTTAATGCATTGACTAAAACAGCAGCAATCACCCCATCTGGCAGTGTTACCTGGGTGCCTCCCCCAGGGCAATGCCATCCAAAACAGAGAGGAGGAGGAGGAGGAGAAGAGTATGATGAAGTCAGCTCTCTACATGGCATCTCCCCAGGTCTGGCAGAAGTTGTTACACTTGGTAGAGGACTGAGCATCTCATTAGCATTAAGAGAGAAATCATGGAGAAACTGATATTTAAAAGCAGAACAGAAATTCTCTGCAATATATTAAAAAGCTTAGTATTGTCTCTGAGAAGTACCAGCTCATGTATTTACCATTAACACGTGACATACTTGTGCAAAATATTTTCTCAGGACAACACTGATAATGACAGTAAAAAGACTCAAAATAATATACGAAATAAAACAGCCCTAGGTCTCAAAAGTGATCTTCTAAAGCCCAGCGACATTATAATCATACGACTCTGAAGAAACAGAGAGCAGGGTAGCAGGTGAGGGAGAGGAACTATTGCTATACAGCGTGGAGATCCAGGGTAAAATCCTGAACGCCAGTTTTGCTATTGATTTGAATTGGTTTGTAATTGTTTTAAGAACAAGAGCAAACAAGCAGAGAGGAAAAATACATGAAACTGTGTAAATGCGGAAGATTTGCTTTAGCTATCTGTGATTATGCATTCATATTCTGTTCATTGCTTCTACGCTATTCTGCTGCTCCCTGTATAGCCCTGCGTATGCTTTTACATCTCATTATCTGATGTACTTTAACAAAATATGTGAACTTAAGAACAAAACGCCAAACAAAGCCCACATTTGCTTGTGCCAAATCTTATCTCTTTAATATAGAAGCTTAATTGTGAACACAGCCACAGTGTGGTTAAAAAAATTCCTTCTGTCTCTGTGACAGTTATACTTTATAATTGGCTTTTAACTACCTCCACGACCACCAAATCAACATGTATAAGTATATTCTTCTGCTTTATGAAGCTAGAGGCTCTGTAGATCATGAGGTAGTTTCATATCCCCCAAAACACTTGTCACTTCAGTACTCCATCAAATCGCTGTGGATAGAATTAGTTTTTCCCACTTGTAGTTCAGTGGGAAAATCTTTCCTGGACCTTAGCAAACACCCCAAGCCAGGGACTGATTTGGCAAGGTCAGACTGCAAACATCTCTCCACACTTACTTAAAGCAAAGCATGGCTCAAACCTTGCTTTGTCCAGCTGTCAAAAGCCTGAAGTGGGAAGTTAGTTCAGCCGCAAGACAGAGATTGATCAACTAGAAATACATCCATCGGAACTTAGGAGCTGAGGTGTCTCAGGATCCTTCTCTGGGCTTTTCAGCAACCATCCCTGCCAGAAATACAACAAACACCCATTCTTTTATTAGCCCCTTTGGTATCTAATAAGACTCAGGTTGACAGCTCCAGCTTCTGGATTCCTGCTGCAGCAGCCTGCTTCTGCTCGTATGCTCTTAAGATAGGAGTCTGTGGGGGCAGGACCTGTTAAATACAGAGGCGATGGGAGAAATGGGTTCAGAAATGTTTCCTCTTCAGTGGGAGCTTGGAAAAAAAATTTAATTTAACTACTCTACCCTTCTCATGAGTCCAGGAGAGAAAACCCATGAGGATTACTTAGGGCTTTAGAGACAGATAATTTAGGAGTTCAGAGACACTGTGTCTGTAAAAGAGCAAGGCCACTTTTGTCATGCCCTGCTCACCTCGAACAGACTTGGAAATTAAGCCTGTACCCCCCTGAATCCTCCACGATGGGAATGAAATCTGAAGGAGAAGGAGCACGGCCTGATCTTCTGTTCCTGGGCAAGAGTTGTAGAGCCAGCACTGAGGCAATCATGTTTCCTGATGTGTGAGCAGAAAAGATGAGGTGGGGATTAATAAATAGGAAATCCCATGAAAACCCATATGCAGAGAATTTTCTGACTAGCTGCAAGAGGCTATCAAAATGGGAGCAAGTTTCCATTTCCATCTAGCCTTTCTTAAAGCCTACAAGTGCTAGCATATTTCAGACCTCTATTTATTTGATGGATGGACTCGCTGAACTTGTCCTGCTTTGAATCAGGCCCAAGGAAAAAAAAAAAAATCAAAAACAAAACCCAAAAATATAAAAACACTCAGTTAGGGGCTTCCTCCCCAGTTTAAAAAATCCTAACCTCACCAATGGCCTTGATACAGAGAATCTCTTTCAACCTTAAGCCCTCCAATTTCTCAGCCAGTCTTCAATCCTTAGGATGTGCCCTTTGCCTTCATCCTTATTTCTCGGACAATCAGACCTATTTCTTACCTGCCTTTTGGGCAGATAACCTCAAAATATTAGCACTCAGGAAAACTGGATGGATTTGCTTCCAGAAGGGAAGATGCTCAAATAAAAAAGAAGTGCTTTTGAATGTACTGACTCTGATTAACCCTGCTTCTTTTTTAATATCTCTTACATTGTTTCATACAGAATTATCACATTTCCAGAAATATTTAATGACCCCATTCTTATTCTTGAATCATTTTATCTCTGAGTCTGTAACCTGTATTCTGGGTACTCCTGAAAACAATTGAACCCTCGACTATGAGCTCCTTGGAGACTGCTTTATTTTGTGTGCCTCATCAACATGTATTCTGGAAGGATCACCACCGGACCCACAAGAGATAGGGGAAAGCTTGAAAGTGCCCCTTCATAGTGGTATTCTTTATAGTATTCCCCAATGGTAGGCTTGCAGCAATGTACCAAAAAAAAAAAAGGTAATTAAGACTTGTACATCAATCAAAGCATCTAATCAGAACAAAATGCTGGTTTCTGTCTCCTGTTCTGTTTCTTTTTGGAAGGAGTGTAGTTGCTGATATGTATGCTGGTCTTCTAATCCTTTAATGGGGGCACAGGCTTTTGAAGACTCCCTCTCAGTGGTGCTATTACCAAATATATGCTTCTAATTTAACTTCTCATGCCATATTACAGTAGCCTGAAGCAATTTTAGGTGTTGGGTTTGTGAGAAAAGCCCAATGTTGATGTTTATCAGATGACCTTTTAAAGGGTAATGTGGGGGTTATCCATTGGCATGATTAAGACCATATGTAGGTCACTTTTCCCAGGCATTGCTTACTCCTTTTCAAAATCTCATCTATTTTTACCCAAATTCAACCAGGTACCTTTCATCTCTGTTATGTTTATGGGCATTACAAAACAAGACTGAAGCAAAGTGTTTGCTCCTTTGGAGTAGTTTCTACTTGAAAAGTCAAGAAAGCTTGCATGCATAAATATATAGCGTCAACACAACGCTATTACAGATAAACTTCTACTTTCTTTTATTTTTGAACATTTCAGATGTTTACAGCAGTTTTTCCTGTTTCCTTTCCCCTCTTGTTTTCCCTTCTTACAAAATTTTCTTGAAACACTATGGAGAGGAAGTGACTTTTTCTCTGTAAGATTCAGCTTTTAGTGCTGAATCTGAACTGACACCAAAACCCAAGGCTAGGTGCAGCTAAGCAATCCTTCTGCTCAACCTCACCTCTCTTCTCAGAGGCCTGAGTGTTCAAGCAATGACCTTGCAGTGATGTCCTGCTATGGAGCTGCAAGGAGCAGGAGTTTTTGAAGAATCCATTGTCTCTGATACAGGGAGGACAGAAAACAAACCTGCCTCAGTGTTGTGCCTGTGAGTATCCTTTTTGCTGCCTTGGAAGTTCAGTATTTCCCTGATGGCTCATCATCTTGATAGAGTCCTTGCTGAAGACCACCTACCAGTGTTTCCTGCAAGTCTTTGAAAACATATTATTAACAAATATCATGTTTTGATCTTTTTTTTTTTTTCAGACAGAGATCTTTGTGTTACTAGGTCTCTGCACCATCAGCTGGGACTGAACGAAGAGATGGCATGGTAAGCTTTACTGCAAAGTGGAGTTTAACACAGGCAGAGATATAAAGGCCAATATGGTGCTTAGATGTCGGCCAAGGAAGCAGGTGATGAGGC